>NC_137789.1:157288822-157782287 GCF_963383645.1 Muscardinus avellanarius | reverse complement strand
GGGGCATTCGACCTCTGAGCTACACCCCCAGCCCAGTTTTTAATTATTTATTTTGAAACAGGATCTCCCTAAGTTGTGGAGGGCCTCACTAAGTAGCTGAGGCTGTCCTCGAACCGCGATCCTCCCATCTCAGCCTCCGGAATGCTGGGATTACAAGCACATACCACCATGCCCGGCTTAGTTAATGGATTTTGAGAAAAGTATAGAACACTTTTTTTAAAAAAAGGAGAATCTTGTGTTGAAATTGAGCAGTGACCCGCGTAGTGCTGCTGGATTCTCTGTGCACGCAGGGTATACAGAATGGCATCCGGAAGCCCTCCTTGGCCATCACCCGAGTCACCTACTCAGTCAACCTTTGTTATTTGTTCAGGACCTACCACATGCCAGGAAGGTGAGTGCTTACCTACAAAATTTCAGTAAGAAGCACATTTCGGGTGCTTAGATCTAAACAGCCCATGGAAGCAATTTGAGGAAATCCAGTGCACAGGCTGAGAGACTGCGGTGTGGCCCTGAGCTTGGGGAAGCCCTAGGAATTGCTCCACTTCATCTTGAAGCCCAGACAAGTCACCTTTGCAAATGTATTTCTCCAAGAGACTCATGCCAAGAAGGGTAGGACCTACGTCTTATGGCTCAGCCGGAGCAAGTGTGGTGGGATGTCAAGCCTAAGAAGGCCACTAACTCAGCATTCAGACCAGCCAGCATGGCACCAGCCGAGCAGAGCCAGGGGCCCCGGCCACAGAGGCAGGAAAAGAAGCTATGAGGGAGAAAGCAGGGCAAACTCTGAGGCAGGCAGGCGCTACTGTGCCAAGCACAAGCCCTCTGCCCAGGACAGCCTTGCCGCTCACCAGACAGCCCACTTGAATCTATGGCTGTGCATAGAGCTCCTAGCCTGGGCCACTGCTAGCCAGAACAATGCTACTTAGGGAGGCCCTTTGCAACTCTGAGATCCTATTTTAAAATAAAGAATAAAAAATAGGGCTGGTGGTGTAGCTCAGAGGTAGAATGCACCTGGGTTCCAACCCAAGTACTGGAAAAAAAAAAAAAAAAAAAGATGGCAGCAGGAGCTTCCTGAAAGCCTTGGTGTATCCTTGGTGTTTCTTTTGTGCCCTTGACCAATAAGGGTGACCTCAAGAAAGGCAGATCTTGCAACAAGAGCTTCTGAAGTATGGGATGGTTTTTCCTCTCTCTGAGCACGAAATTGCTTTGATAGTGCTCCCTAAGGAAGTGTGATTGTACGTCTAGAGATGCCCTTCTCTCTCTCTCTCTCTCCCTCTCCCTCTCCCTCTCCCTCTCCCTCTCCCTCTCCCTCTCTCCCTCTCTCCCTCTCTCCCTCTCTCTCTCTCTTTCTCCCTAAACAATGCATTCCGAAATTCAGAATGAAGGTTTCCCCAAACAGTGTTTTCGCCTGTCACCCCCAGATCAAAGTCCTGCCATGACTCTGCATTTAGAGTTCTAAAAAATCAATAGAAGTCAGAAACATTCTCAGAAAAACATGGGGGAGCCCTGCTTTTGACACAGCAGCTGAGGAAGGGGTGGGTGAGCCAGAGGGAAGGCTGCACCTGCGAGGCGATGGCGGTGAGGGCAGCGGAGGTGCTGATAAGAAGGGCGTCGGCAGGATCGGGAGGTGATAGAGGCCGCGAAGCTGCTAGGAAACGGGAGTGGGCGGCAGGCAACCCCTCGGTGCTGGAAGGCAAAGGGAGCATCCACCAGGGACAGAGCGAGCAGCCACATGGAGGGGCCACGAAGAGAATCCCAGCCCTGTGGGGAGCCGGGAGAAGAATGCAGGTGCTCGCTGGTCGGGCCTCCTGGATGCTGAGTGGAGGGGGCAGGTGATCAAATGGCAGCACTGAGCCAGAGACATGGCCGCTCTGTAGTCCTAGGGGTCCAGTGGAGCTGGACCTGGGTGGAGGAATACAGCACCTCGTGCTCAGGACAAGGTCTGGCTAAAGACACCAAGAGCAGCCATGGGCCTGGAATTAGGACAGGCCTAGGAAGATCCCCACAGGTGCCAGAGAGGAGCCACCTGCTGCAGGAGAGCAATCAGGAGAGTGTGGCTTCCCTGAAACACAGAGAAGAGGAAGTTCCTCAGAGGGAAAGGGAGACCGCAAGGGGTGCTGGTGACAGGTGAACTCAAGAAGAACCCAGCGTTGTCGGTGGACACAACAAAAGGGGTGTTGTTGGTGAACTTCGCAAGGGGAATGTGACCTGCCCACCAGGGGAGAGAAGGTCTCCTTTGTATTCATCTGCAGTGGGAGGTGCCGAGTGTGGACATGGCGTGTGGCTTGGTTGTAGGGGTGACAGGATTGAATGAGTGTATAGAGAGGGTCCCTCTATGCTCTGTGGAGTGTGCCCCAGTGGGGCGCGTAGCATCAAGAATGAGGCTCCTGTTCTAGAGAGCGGAGCAGGGCAGACATGACCCCACAGATGCCTCTACTTCACCCCAGAAAACGCCACCATTTCTGGGGGGTTAGTTCCAAAGAAACCACTGGCATCTTAAGAAAGGGACAGCTGAACGCCTCATCTGCCCCGTCCTGGGGGAGCCAGGGGTAACAAGGGAGGTCTCTTTAAGGGGCACAGAAAGGGTGGAAGTGGAGGGGCGGTAAGGGGTACAGCCTCGTGGAAAATGAAAGAACTGGATATGCAAATGCAGCTTTCCAGGCTGTGCCCAAACCCAAGTGGCACGAGACTCTAAGAAATGGCACAAACTTGAGAAAATCCCTTGGCCCCTCTGGGTCCCCCTCCAATTGTATGCATTAACCGCAGGTCCTAATACCCCGACCGTGGTGTCACGGTGACACTTAGTGTGTCGCTGGCCGTCAAGTGCCAGGACGGGCCTTGCATAGGAAGGTGCGTGTTAATTGTGTTAATCGCTTCTCCCTGCCATTCAGATTTGCGGAAATGCTTGTCTTGCCTCTTCCATCGGCAAAGAAGACTTCAAACCTATCAGCCCAAAGGATATAACTAAGAACTGGGATAGCGAAGAGTTTGCCCTTCTAAGAAGAAGAACAAGAGTCTCTTTTGGAAGGACATGTGCATCTGCAGCCATTGCCAACGAAGCTCTTTTAATGATACGTAGAACTGCAACATCAACAACTCGGGAAAACATGTTCGTGGGCAGCGTCCCCCCTGGTATTTAAACTATAAGTGGAATAAACGTTTTGTCAGGCATTCAATCCTTGCTTCAATGTTTGTTTTAATTAGTTTGAGCTCCAGCTACCTAAATTATCAGAAGGAAAAATTAAATGAGTCTGCTTGGAAAAAAAGAGAGCTCATCTAGTAGCTAACAATGAAAGGGGCCGTTCTATGTTTTTTTTTTTTTTTCCAGAATCTCTTAACTGTTTCAGTTTGACAGGAATTATATTATTGTCAACAGATCTGTTGTAAATTTATGGACCATTTTAACCTCTCTCTGCTGCACTGAGAACATGTTCTGGTACAGAGTTTGAAGAGATTGTGCGAAACAGATGCCTCTGCGGTGGTAGCTCCCCTCTGCTCCCCAGAGAGCCCCCAAACTCCGGAAAATCCTCACTTGTGTCTGCTGACGGGAACATACTATTAAGGACATTTAGACGTCATCTTCATAATATGATAAATGGAATGAAGAGATTATTCATGCCTATTGACCTATGAAAGTGAAGGAAATTACGTGACCATATTTTAAAAAGAAGAGGAAATAAAGTTTTCCTTTATGGAAACATTTTTAAAACACTTTGCATTCCATCACTGGCCAAAACACCCCAAAATTATTTGTCAATGTGCTTTTCTTAACCGAAATCCACCTCTGGCATTCTGTAGAGGGTAAAGCTGCTTCCATTATAAACAGAAGAAAAAATAGGAGCTGCCAGCTCCAGGCGTGGTGGCGCACACTTGTAATCCCAGCATTCAAAAGGCTGAGACTTGAGGATAGCGGTTCATGGACAGCCTCAGCCACTTAGCAAGGCTCTTTGCAACTCAGTAGGACCCTGTTTCAAAAAATAAAAAGACTAAAAAATAAGGCTGGGTGTGTATCTCAGAGAAACGATGCCCCTGAGTTCCATCCCCAATACTGCAAAAAAAAAGAAAAAGTAGCTCCCCAGAAGCTGATTATGGGGTATTCTTAAGGCAGTAATGTTTGTCAGAGAGCACTAAAACAAGAAGTTAAAATAAATAATACTTCACTCTTGCTTTTGTTGTACAGAGGCAAATTGAAACGTCTTCTTTCATGTATAAATGTCATCATTTGACATATGAGCATTGGGGATAGACATTAGAATATAATCATTTATCCAACTAGCCCTTTCTTTTGTAGAACAAAAGCTCTCAAGTCGAGTTTTCAAGCAATGATTAGGCACCTTTGTATACAGTGTCTCTAATAGCATCTTTCAATGGCAGAATCCACCCAGTCCAGCACTCAGGAAGCTGGCAGGATATCAACAACCTTTCCATGTTTTGATCCATGATATGGAAGCTCAGTACCTTCTTCTCAAGTTGGCTGTGAACCTAAAACTGCTCTTAAAAAGAGAGAATGGCTGGTTGTGGTGGCGCATGCTTGTAATACCCGCGCTTGGGAGGCTGAGACAGGAGGATTGGGCAGGTTCGAAGCCAGCCTCAGCTGGCTTACGAGATCCTGTTTCCAAATTTAAAAAATATAAAAATAGTCTGGAAGTGTAGCCCAGAGGTAGAAAGCCCCTGGGTTTTATCCCCAGTACCATGAGAGAAAGAGAGAGAGAGAGAGAGAGAGAGAGAGAGAGAGAGAGAGGCCAAGAATCACACATACCTATGATCCCAGTATGTGGGGAGGCTGAGACAGGATCACAGGTTCAAGGGCAGTCTCAGCAATGTAGCAAGACCCTGCTTCAAAACGAAAAAGTAAAAAGGAATAGAGTGTAGCTCAGATGTCCCCAGGTTCAATTTCAGAACAAGAAGAAGGAGAAGGAAGAGGAGGAGGAGGAGGAGGAGGAGGAGGAGGAGGAGGAGGAGGAGGAGGAGGAAAGAAGAAAGAAGGAAGGAGGGAAGGAAGGAAGGAAGGAAAGAAGGAAGGAAGGTAGGTCATGCATATGTTATATGGAAAAGCATTTAATACCATTAGGTAAGCATTGGGTTGCAATCTGAAAAACCACACATTCTGAGGATTTTAAGTCTACCATGTACACGAGAACCCAGAGGTCAATCACAACTCACCTAGCCAGGTCCCGAAGGAGTCAGGTAACGTGGGAAGGCAGTAATATCGTTTCACCTTCAAGTGTCGCAATGGAACAGTGAAGCCTGACAAGGCCCAGGTTGAAAGGGGCTGGTCGTAATGGATCTGCTACAGGTCTGAGTTGTAGCGCGAGGATAATTTTTTGCTGTGAAAGTTAGCGAGTCCCTGTGTTGCTCTATTAAATACACCACTTCACAAAGAGAATGCATACCCAACTGCAAAGCGTGTGCCCTTGGAATCAGTGCATTCTACAGTTTCCCTGAAATTCCTCCTGGCTGAGCTCAGTGCTCACCCCCTTCCCCCACCCCCAGTGCAAAGAGGAGGAAGACTCGGCCTTCCTGGGGTAATGACAGACAGTTGTGACTCCAATGGGACGGGGTCACTCTGGTCTTAATGAGGAAAGTAAGTGCTGTGAGGACTCGGAGATGACTTGGGGACATTATTTTCTGTGTCCAGGGGTCAAGGAAAGCTCTGCAGAGAACAACTTTTGGTTTTGTCTCTGAAAGAAGTCTGGAAGTACAACAGATAAAGCTGGAAGGAGGGCAGAGTGGTTTCATATAGAAGCATATATTTGTGGCTTTATGTGTATGTCTATTCATACACACATGCAAGTAAATAACATATAAGCACGTAACTACATAAAGCCATTTGCCCTCTTGATAAGCTTCACTACTTAAAAGGATTTATGGGTCATGTATAAAAATTAAAAATAATTTTAAAAGTAAAGAATGCTTAGGTCATCTTCTCAGACCACAATGTAATAAAATTACAAATGTGTAATCATAAAAATTTAACCAGGGAAGTAAGACATTTTAACCCTGTAGATAACATTTAAGACAAGAGGAAATTAAATTTGCAATTACAGAATGTTTGTCTAATAATAACTGGAACTCTAAATGTAAAATCTTATTTAGATGAAGTCATACTCTGTTATAATTATTTAGTCCAGAAATTTAAAAATATTCTTATCATCCAACTGAAAAAATGAGAAAGAAACCATGATAACAAAATTAATCAAGATAAAAGAGAAAATAATGAAACTGGGCTATATAAAAAAGCTCAAAACATTGATGAGTTCAAACAATGTTTCTACTAAAAATAATAAGACAGGCTACCCTCTGAAAATCTAATCAGGACAATAATTAACAAAAGCACATCACTATGCATGAGAAAAGGAAACGCACAAGAATATAGGTATAACAAAAAGAATCCTATGATAAGATATTTTAAAGTTTGAAGGAAATAAATGATTTTTAGTAGAATACACATAAACCAAAATCAATTGCAAAAGGAATTGAAAGCTCAGATAAGCCAAAATATTTTTATATATATTTTGGCACTGAGGATTGAACCTAGATCATTCTATATTTTTTTTATGGTGGTACTGGGTTTTCTGGAAGCCCTTCTACCTCTGGGTTACACTCCCAGACCTATTTTATACTTTTTATTTGGAAACAGGATCTCTTAAGCCAGCAAGGCTGGCTTCAAGCCTGTGCGATCCTCCTGTCTCCGCCTCCCAAGTGCGGGGATTACAAGCGTGCGCCACCACGCCTGGCCTGATCATTCTATTTTTGAGCAACATCCCCAGCCCTTTTTATTTTTGGTTTGAAACAGGGACTTGCTAGGTTGATGAGAGTCTCCCTACTTGCTGAGGCTGTCCTTGAATCTTCCTGTCTCATCTCCCAAGTACTGGGATTACAGGCATGTGCCAGCACCCCTTGTCAAAATAATTAAAAAATCTACAAAGAATCTGAAAACTAAATAAGCCAAGGAGAAAATGTAGATTTGTCAAGGACCTGCTTCCAAGGTTAAACCTTCTACTCAACCAAACAACCTCTTGTTCCCAATGGACTTGGTAAATTCTATCAAACTCCCAAGATTTCGATGTGATTTTATCCATTTTAGAGCATAAAGACACATGGAAATGCCCCAATTTATTTTCAACACAACAAAGCTACACATTGGTTATTCATTACTGCATAATTAATTACTGCCAAACTATTGGCTTTAAACAATAAACATTTATTATCCCATAGTGTTTTTTTTTTTTAATTTGTGGAGAGGGGATATAGGTGGCCACTCAGAAGTGCCTTAAGTGGCTCATCCAGCTCCAGCGACTCTCAGGCCACAGTCAGGTCGCCAGCGGGGCCACAGTACACAAGTCCATGTCCTCATCCTCATGGCCTTTGGCCAAGGCCTCTCTTCTTCTCTGGCTATTGGTGAGTGGACTCAGCTCCTCCCCATGGAAGCTTCCCGAGGCTGCTTGCTGTCCTCGAGACGTGGCAACTCACCTCTCCCGGAATGAGGGACCAAAGTGAGAAGGAGGGAGAAGTCGCGATGACCTCTGTTCAGTCACACGCTCACTCTCGTTTCTGCCTCCTCCTGTTCATTAAAAGAGAACTGCTGAGTCTAGCCTGTATTCAAGGCAGGATAAGTTAAGTGCCACATTTTGAAGAAAGGTGGATATATTTTAAAATACCAACATAGCCAGACAAGGTGGCGCACGCTTGTAATCCCCGCGCTGGGAAGGCTGAGACAGGAAGATCACACAGGTTCGAAGCCAGCCTCAGCTACTTAGTGAGGCTCTCAGCAACTTAGTGAGACCCTGTTTCCAAATAAAATAT
Organism: Muscardinus avellanarius; assembly: GCF_963383645.1. Taxonomy (NCBI): domain Eukaryota; kingdom Metazoa; phylum Chordata; class Mammalia; order Rodentia; family Gliridae; genus Muscardinus; species Muscardinus avellanarius. The sequence goes on along the minus strand of NC_137789.1, from coordinate 157,774,484 downwards.
AAAATAGGACTGGGAGTATAGCCTGGATGTAGAAAGCCTCTGGGTTCTACCCCCAGTACCACCAAAAAAATAATAAAATAAAATACCAATATAATGTGCCTGTTGGCTACAAATTCTTTACATTTCACCCATGATTAAAATGCGCTCACCTCTTCCCACCCGGCCCTGATCCATTCCTTACAGCATTAGCTGTAAATCTGGGATGTTTTCATGCAAGTCATGTCCACACTGAAGGAGGATTCTTGGGTATAGTTCCTTAAATATGGCTTTTCAAATACGTTTCCTCTTGATTGAAGACCTGTGAGGGAAACTATCTGAGCTGCACACGTCTGACATACAGGGAATGAAGCCTGAAATGATTGCTGTTGATAGACCCGTTCACATGTAAAAGTGAGAGGTAAAATACCGATTTTTGAATCCATCAAGGCCAGCTGTGGACTCTTTGTTCGGGACTCGGTCCAAATCCTGCCTGGGCCCTGAGACTTGTCCTCTGGACCCCTGGCCTTGCTTTTGTGGATCATACTTCATTTTTCATGACTGGTGGTCATGTTCTCACTCGCAAGTTTTTCTCAGCCTGCTTCCTGGCAATGGAACTCAGGGGGTCTGAAGGCCTCCTTCATTTTCTATTGTTTGTGCCCCTTTCAATCCAAGCTAACGGTGTTTATGCCTATATGTTTCATTGTAGAAGTTGTGGGTTTCCCATAAACTTTATTGGAGCTGCATTTCATTAGAAAAAAAGCCATAGTCTTAAATATTTTCAAGATACATTCTTCTTTACTTGGGCTTCTGCTAAGAGAAAGCTAGCTCCCTTAAGCTTCTTGGTAATACTGTTACTGGATGACTCTTATTGGGGATACTTTTGGGTTGGATTGCATAATTCTCTGGGGTACCACATTCTATCTTTCTAAGGTCTAAACAAAGGAGTTGGCAGTGATACCCTTGAACGAGTGCTCTGAATTTGATCTTTGCTTAGAAGCCATTTCTTAATTTCAGCACCATTTGCCACCTAGAGAGGCAAGCAGCTTTAAAAATAGTCCTCGGTCCTTCCGTGTTTATTGATCCTTCCTCTAGGTTGCCCACCTGTCTGCTCCCATTTTTACTTGTCGCAGCAATGAGGAGCCGACTGCATGCCTGTCACTGTAGCCTCAGCCAGATCATCTGCCCCATCATTCCACCTACCACGGTGCCCCAGCGACAGTCTGAGTGAACTTCCTGCCATTACACCTGAACATTCTACCTTTCTGAATAGTCCCCTCGCTTTCCTTTAAGCCCTCGCCCACATCAAAGGCTGTCCCGCTTCTACTTGTGGTTCCACTGGGCTCTCCACCCTGTCACTAACTCACCTCCTTGCACTACCTGGTTCCAAAGCCACTCCCACATTTCTGGCTTTTGTTAAGAGGTGCCTCCTCTTGGTATCAAAGTCTGAATCACTTAGGGCTGGATGAGAGCAGCAGATGAAAGGCACGGGGACAACATCTGTCAAGGGACTTGACCCTATTGTTTGTAGAACTGGCTGGCCAGTCTCTGTGCAAACGGTGCGCCTGATGGAGGAGCTTCATGTCCACAGGGCAGGTGGGAAGAGAAGATGGATGAAAAGTGGAGGGAACAAATGCAAGCCGAGTCCATGAGCACAGGCTCAAACCTGAGAGGATAGAGCAGGGCTTGTGTCAGCCCACTGCCTCCTCTCCTGACAAGATGGTGTCCTCCAGGAGAAGCTGAGCCTCTGCAGCACAGAAGGAAACGCACATGGCCCTTGAGTCCAAGTCAGCAGAAGATTCAGGGGATGGATGCTGAGACGTCAAAGGTCCAGTTACTCTGCTAGGGAGGTGAGCCAGAAGATGGTTCTGTCCGCATTTCTACAGTCATGGTCTAAGGACTTGACCTTTGAGGGAGGAAGATTTATTCCCTTATGGTTTCTGGTTCAGTCTGTGTGAGGCTGGGGACCACAGATCTCAGAGCATGGTGGTGGGAGGCAGAGGAAGGGAGAGCACATGGGCTTCCCTCTTCACATCATGGAAGCCTAAAGCGAGAGAGAGAGAGAAGAGAGAGGAGAGAGAGGAGAGAGGAGAGAGAAGAAGAAGAAGAAGAAGAAGAAGAAGAAGAAGAAGAAGAAGAAGAAGAAGAGGAGGAGGAGGAGGAGGAGGAGGAGGAGGAGGAAGGAGGAGGAGGAGGAGGAGGAGGAGGAGGAGGAGGAGGAGGAGGAGGAATATATAACCCCAAGGCCACACCCCAGGGATCCACTCTTGCAGCCACACTCTGCCGGCCTACCAGGTACCATCTAGATCAATCCACAATGAACATACCCACTGATGGGATTACAGCCCTCATGACTCCACTATATCAATCCTGAAAATTAATAAATGAATTCTTTAGGGGACATTTTATATCTAACTATAACAACAGATGGAAGACAGGGCTGCTAGCCACAAAAGCACCTGCCCTAAGCATCTCAGTGTGAAAACACACATGGCTACGGCTTTGTTAACTCTCACATAAAAATGCCTGTGGCAAACCCTGGCTCAGAAATACCAGGGAAGGGAATTGGGGGAAATACAGTTCAGCCTGGCCAGCTCAACATATTCTAACATGCGATCTGCAGTACTTTAACAGATCTCACAGAAGACTTCAGAACACCAACCTCTGAAGCCAATAGCACATGTTCCATTCAAAATAAAAATATAAACATATTTCTCTAAGTCTAAATCTAAAATTTTAACTGTAAAATTATCAAGTGGGGCTGGGTTTGGTGGCACACACTTGTAATCCCAGGATTTGGGAGGCTGAGACCGGAGGGTTTCCGTTCGCAGACAGCCTCAGCTACTTAGCGAGGCCCTTCACAACTCAGCATGACTCTGTTTCGAAAAGGAAAAGAAAAAAATAGGGCTCGGATTGTATCTTGGAGGTAGAATGTCCCTGGGTTCCATCCCCAGTATTGCAAAAAAAAAAAAAAAGAAAAAAAGAATTGTCAAGTAGGATAAGTGTAAGTTTATTGCATGCGTATGAAGAGCACTCCAGGAGCGAGCATGGTCTTTGTGGTGATAGGTGGTTCTGTGTTAAGAAATAACGTATACCCCTTTTTTCCCACCCACAAATTATCTACAGGTTGATTTGAAAAATTAAGCAAATGAAAATACGTTTGGAAGGCTAAGTTAGCAGTAATGGCCAGAAAGAAGGGTTAAGGGAATTCTACAGAATCTCTGAAATGCTGAAGGTCAAGCTTTGGCTTCGTGCTCAGGCATGCCGCCAGCAAGGCTGGAGCCACTGTGACCAGCATTTCAGAAGCAACAGAAGCAGGTGGTAGGAGGAAGAGTCTTTGAAGCTATCAAGCCTGGGTGCTGCTGAGCCAGCCTCGCCGCCATAGCTAATCCCATCACCAGCCACCATGCATGATGATTCCACGTGTTTCCCAAAGGTTCATGTGCACAAGGCTTGGTCCCTAGCCTGTGATGCTGTTGGGGAGAGTGGAGCTTTTAGGAGGTAGAGCCTAGCAGAAGAAAGTGAGGTCACTGGGGGTGTGTCCTCGAAGGGGATACTGGGAACCTTGGCCCCTCTTTTGTTTTGCAACAGCTGTGTTCTACCATGATGCTCTGCTTTGCCACCGGCCCCAAGGCAGCACGGCCAATGGCCACCGGCCAAAACCTCCAAAACCATGAGCTGAAATAAATCTTTTCTCTTTTTAGTCTGACTTTCTCAGTTATTTTGTTACAGCAGTGATAATATGACGAATGTACAACTTATACAGCTACTCTACCGTTCTTTTTCCTGTACCACATCTCTCTCTCCCTCTCTCTCCTTCTCTCTGTCTGTCTGTCTGTCTGTCTCTCTCCGGTGTCCATCCCCCTCCAGCATAATCCCTCAGCCTTTGCCATGACCTCCTCTCTCTGATAGTCTCCCCCACTGCCATATTCCTCCAGCTCCACATCTTGGCCACGAGACTGCCAGTGTATACATGCATCAGCTTCTTGTTTTATACAAATTAGTCTACCTACTTTTCTTTGGATTCTAATTTTTTGGTTTCTTTTGCAATGAATGAGTCATTGTATTGAAACAAGCTAGGAAAATGGGCATGTCGAGGAAGGTGAGAAATCACCCCATCGAGCTCCATTTACAGTTACTTCTCATCACAAAAGTTGGTTTGATTCCCCCAGGTTTTCTTTACGTGGGATTTCCAGGAACACATTAGCAGCCCAAAGTTGCTTTTATTTAGAGACAATTGCTCAATAAAAACTATCCTCAAATTAAACTTTCTGGGCCCTGGTGAGCTCTTGTCCTTGGGATAGTTGAAACCAGAGCCGCAGACCAGGAGCGGCGTCCCTGAAGCCAGGAGCTCTCCGGCTCACTTGCCAGGGCAGGTCTGTGGACAAGAGACTTCAGTCCTGGTGGGGTTAACTCTCAGAGCAGAGAAGAGGAGCAGAAAGCTCTTCAAAGTGGATTTCCCTGGAGACTTTCAGATCAAGACTGTTTCCACTTTACTCAGTATTTCTATTTTCTAAAGGAAAATTCCTCTCCTTTGCAACATATGTAATTTTGAAAGATACTGTTCGTCCTCTCATCTATCAGTGTGAACAAGCCCTCGCCTTGGGCACAGGTCCAGGGTCTGAGGCTCTGTTAGCCCCTCGGGTCCCGGCCTGCCCTATAGCCGATCCTTCCCACTAAGGCTAAAATCAAGTGACCTCGTGTGCTCGATCCGCTAAGAACCAGAGTGGCACACACTCTGGCACAACCTATACTTTTCTCACTGACAAATGCTCTCAGAGCCATGTACACTTCCCTGGAGATTATGTCTATTAATATTGCCTGAGGACACAGCCGCCAGCTTGCTCAGAGAGCAGCTTTCCTGCTGGGCAAAGAGTGCACTTAGCCATGGGGCCAGTGAGGGAGGCTTCGAGGAAAGGAACCGCGATTGGGATCAGAGACCAGGGGTGCCAGGAAAACTCGCTGCTGTGTGGCCCTGGGGAACCAACGCCCTCCTGTCTGGCTGTCCAGAGGGTGAGACCCTCTTCTTGCAGAGTCCACGTGGGAGCAGCTTTCCCTGCAGGCTTCTCAACACCCTGAGGAGTCTCCTGACTCAGAGACCATGGCCTCAAAAGCCCTTCCTGATAATTAGGGAGAGATGGACGGTCTCCTGCCATGGCCTGCAGAAGACCGTCAAAGGGACGCAGGAGTCACAGGACACAAGTTCTGATAAAGGCGAGGTGCACGGACCCTGGTGGGCATTGACCTGAACAGCTGTCCTCCAACAGCTGGGGCTGGATTCACTCATGACCTCTTGGGGTCATTCCCAGGCCCCACAAAGCTGTCTTTCCACATGTGAGCAGCTAATAACACACAGCCTCCTCCTGAGACCCTGTGTGTGGGGCCCAGGCCTTGGGGAAGGGGAGAAGGAGGCTGAAATCCACACTGGGCCTGTGTTGGGGGACACCAACTGTATCTCCTCCTGGAGCAAGCTGAGGTGGGGAGCCCGGCTCAAGCCAGGCAGTGCTGGGTGGGAGGAGGAAGCAGACTCAGCAGGTGGCCTTCCTGTGCAGGTGCCATTCCTTACCAGCCATTTTCAAAGCATCATGGGTACATATGTGTGTAGACACACATAGACACATGCTGACCAGGCCTACAGACACACACACACATACACACAAAGATACATACGGGCATACACACACTGACCAGACACACAGTCACTCACACATATACATACATACAGACACGTACATAGACACGCACACACACACACAGTCACACTGAGATACAAAGACAAGACGTGAGCCCCTTGGTGTCCCTAATACTCCCTAGCTTGAACATATCAGGGGAACAGACTCCAGATAATGGAGGGAAGCTCAGCAAAGCCAGAAAGGAAGGGTGGGGAGGAAGAAGGCTGAGGTCGATTAATGAAAAAGCTACTTTCAAATATGTATATACATGTGAATTTAACATAGTTAACCTGGACACTCAGTATTGGAAGGGAAGGGAGAGCGGGGAGAGGGCCCCGAGTGCTGTGTGCATGTATGCCACTGTCCACACGATCCCCTTTATGATGTGGGACTATAGTGCACCGATAAAAAAGACATAAACTTAGCACACACACACACACACACACACACACACACACACACACACTGAGATACACACAGGCAGAAACACATGCACACCCAAGCTGTTGGCCCACGAGCCCCACTGCTCAGCGCCTGCCTCTTCTGGTCGCCCGCGCCCACACTTGGGGAGCGGACAGCCACACAGTCCTGCGCGCCTCTGAGCACCATGGAGCTCCCGCCTGCTGGCTGCCCTGGTGTCCGGAGGCAGAGGCATTTCCGATGGGGCAGGGACAGGGCTCCCCTGAGTGCACAGCTCAGCTCCTGCCAGGTTGCTGTGAGCTTCTGAGGTACTGTGGGGACGTGCGCGCCCTGGGCGGAGCATCACATGCTGTGGGTGTGTCATCAGGGCCTTGACTCACTCGTGGGATCCCTGGGCTTTTCCTCACTGGAAACTGTGATTCAGGGAGAGCTGGGAGGCCCTGGGTTCCCCATGACTCCATTAGTGGGCAAATACCAATGGCACAGAGCAAGTTCTGTAGGTAATGTGGGAGGTTACCACGTGCCCTGAGCTTTCCTGATGAGCGGAGCCAGGCTCCATCAGACCCATGAGAGCCTTTGCTTGCCATGCTAGTCCTAGCACAGGACAGCGGTGGTCCTAGGAGGGTGGGTCTCATCTCAGCGGACCCACCACCCACCCCTACCACACCTTCAGGGGGCGATCTTCACCCAGCGCTTCTATGCCCTTCGTCCTCCTGCAAGACAGCATGCCGGGGTCCTCCTGGAGAAAGATGCCCACCCACCCCGGCTTGCAGGTGACTGGCCGCCTCCAGTCCCACTGCCCACCACCTAATGCTCTGTCAGGTAGAAAGGTGAGGTGTTCTAAGAGGAAAAGTGTTCCCCCAGCGCCACTGTGACCTAAAGAACAAACAACTGTTCCCAGGAAAGATGCTCACTGACAGGTTAGCGGGCATTCTCAGAGCTCCGCTGCGGTGGGCGCTGCCCTTTGGGGAGGCCGCCCTTTCATCAGCCTCTGCCAGCTCCTACCTGCAGGGGAAGCTGTCATCCTGGACATTCCTGACTATGGCCAGGGAGGCAGGGACAGAGGCTGTGCCAAACTGTTGGCCTGGACAGTCGAGCTTAGGGCATTTGTCCAGGCTTCACCCCAGCTCAACCTCAACAAGCTTGGGACCATGGCCAATAACACTGCCAGACAAAGCTGCTGTCACAGGGTGTGTTCTGTGCCCACCTCCCTGGGTGCTTGGCAGAGTAAGGGGGATGCTGAGTCATGACGGCTGCCCTTCAGGTACCCAGCACGAACTGAGTGCTCTGTGAGCCTTCCCCACCGGGTCCTCCACCATCACAGGCCAGGCGGGCAGGTAGCAGGCCGCAGCTGTAAGCCAGGAACGCTCACTCAGAGAAGAGCAAACTCTGCCCAATCAAGCAGGGGAGGAAGGGAGCGGTGAGGGTGAGTGGGGAAGTCAGTGGAGAGTAGAAAGTCAGTAGAGAACATAAAGCAAAAATGGGTTCTTTGAAAAGACCAGCACAATTGACAAACCTTTTGTTAGGCAGAACGAGAGAGAGAAGAGAGAGAGAGAGAGAGAGAGAGAGAGAGAGAGAGAGAGAGAGAGAGAGAGAGAGAGAATCTAGTTGCTACAGTCAGGCAGACAAGGAGGGCTTTGCTACACCAACCTTAGGAAGCAAAGCCCTAGCTCAAGGCATAAGCAAAATCATTTCTCATACCACCCAGGGGTAGGGCTGGGCGCAGGAGGGAACAGCTCAGCAGTGCCAGATTCTCTGATGCCAACCCTGTGTTCACCCAGCACTTCTATGCCCTCCGAAGTCCTGGCAGGTGATAGAAGCGTCTTGTGGCTGGCAATAGTCAATGCAGCGTGAGCAGGGTCACTCCAGGGAGGTGGCATCAAGGGCCGCAGGGGCTCCCGGCCTGTTCTATCATCGTGTTCTTCACCTGCTGTGACACTGTGGAAGCCCTGGGTGGAATGTAGCCTCTGCTTGCTGTCATCATGGCGTGGCTGGAATGAGCAGACCCCTTTCTCTCCTTGGTGGGTGCTGAGGACCCACTGGGCAGCTCCCGTGTGTGCGCGCTCTCTGAAGCCATGTAGGGTGCAGGGTGCTCATGGTGTGCACAGTGCCGGCTTCGGGCCAACGTTGGCTTCCTTCTGATAACAACAGAGCCTTACAACAAGGTCCATACATAGTCACAAGGGACCACAAATCCCTCTGTCCCCTATCCATCAGGAGTGAGAGAAATTCTTCCCCAAAGATAAAAAAAAAAAATTCTCCCTTACTGGTCAAGAAAGCCTTCATGTCCACCTTTGGACCAACGAAGGTTGCTGGGGGTGCGCACATGACTGGCGGGATAGTTGTGTGCTGGAGGGCAAACCCAGTCTCCAGGACACATCACTTGCAGCAGGATGAAGTGATAAAGAAGAGGAAGAAGAAAAAGGAGGAGGTGGGGGAGGAGGAAGAAGAGGGGAAAAGGGAGAGGGGGAAGAGGAGGATAGGGGGAAAGGAGGGGAAGAAGGAAAAGAGGAGGAAGAGAAGAGGGGGAAGAGGGAAATAAGGATGGGGATGAGGGAGGAGGAGGGGGGGAGCAATCAATATGCTCAAGGTCAGCAATTTGCAGGCGTGGGGCGTAGCAGTGCGAGAACAAGCACTCTGCCATCAGGTGCAGAGATGGCGTCCTGGCCAGTGTAGAAGCCCTGAAAAGGGCTTTTGTCTTTTTTGCTCATATCTAGCTGCCTTATCTGAAGCACCTAGATTAAATGTCAGTCCTTGAGAGGCTGAGACAGGAGGATTGCAAGTTCAAGGACAGCCTCAGCAGGTGGTAAGACTCTTCAGCAGCTTATCTAGACCCTGATTCAATAAGGGCTGGGGTATAGCACAGAGGTAAATGCCTCTGGGTTAAATCTCCAGTATAAGAAAGAAGAAAGAAAGAAAGAAAGAAAGAAAGAAAGAAAGAAAGAAAGAAAGAAAGAAAGAAAGAAAGAAAGAAAGGGAGAAAGGGAGAAAGAAAGAAAAGAAGGGAGAAAGAAAGGAAAGAAGGAAGGCAACTAGATGTGTGCTGAACTGGTGAGCAGGTGAAGCTCTGGCCACCCCACAGCAGCGCTGAGTGGACGCAGGGAGGCTCTGTGCCATCCGTGGGTCACCAGGAACCTGGCCGGCCGCCATCAGCCTGTGCAAAGTCACAACCACATGTCAAACTTCTCGGGACTCCGCTCCTCCTCCGTAAAATGGGAAGGGAAATAAGTTACTCCTCTTACCTACTGATGACAGCTCTGAGAAAGCCTATGGATTAAAAATTGTGAAAGAATTGTGTAGAGGGATTTATAACAAAAGTAAATATTTTCCTATTTTATACAAACATGAATTCACGAAGATTCTCATTTCCTTGGGCCACCGCTCAGTGGCTCCGGCCACAGCAGTGCTTTGAAGTTCTGTGAAGCTCTCTGGCTCTTCATCTGGCCATACCTCGACGGCACTTCCTGTCCCGCCAAAGCAATGTGTCAGAGAGGGAGGAAGTGTAGGAAGGGTGAGAATTAGCCTGGTGGCCAGGCAAGCCTGGGCATCCGAGCGAGCGAGCGGGCGGGCGCCTTTGCCTTTCCCTGGTGTTCATTCCTGAGTCTCTGAAGTCGATGACAGGCTCCCCAGCGTGCGTGAATTAGGCTGTGCGGCACCCGCGCACCCGCGAGGTGTGTTATGCTCTTTCTTTTCTCTTCTCCTTTCTGGCTTCTCTCTCTTCGCCCTCCCTGCCCTCTCCTTCCCTCTCCACTTCCCTCCCTCCCTCCCTCTTTTTCTCTATTCTCACATTTCTGTCAAACCCATTTCCTTTCTCTGTGGGCTGGTGTGTGAGAAGACTTCGCAAAGCACATGACCGTGATGTGGCCGCACTGGCTGCGAAAGCCGTGACCCCGCCGGCACGTGCCCCTCCCGCACCACGCCTCTGCTGCCTCTGCACTGCCTTAGCCAGAGCCTAATGGTGTGGTGGCCGTCTCCTGTCACACTGATTGTCTGCAACCTTCTCATAGAAATGGTTTCCTCAGGTGGTGGTGCTGGTGGTGGTGGTGGTGATGGTGGTGATGGTGATGGTAGTGGTGGTGGTGGTAGATGGTGATAATGGTGGTGATGATGGTGGTGGTAATGGTGATGGTGATGGTGGTGGTGGTTATGGTGTTGGTGGTGATGGTGGTGATGATGATGTGGTGGAAGTGGTGGTGAAGGTGACGGTGGTGGTGGTGGTGGTTGTGATAGTAGAACGGGAGCCCAGTAGCCAGCTCTTTCATCACAGTAGTCAAAACAACTGATGAACACAACTGAGAAGAAGAAAGGTTTGTTTGGGGCTCACGGTTTTAGAGTCAGCCCACGATCAGCCAGCTCCAAGACAGACAGTGGCAAGGCCTGGTAAAGGAACACAGTCAGCTTATGGAGGCAGGAAACAGAAATAAGAGGAGAAGGAGACTCGGGTGAAGAGAGAAGGGTCCCCAAGGTAACGCTCTGTGACCCACCCCTCCTGCCATGTTTTACCTCCCACCAACTGCACTGTGAAGCGCAGAAGCTGCTCTGGGGGCACAGCACATCCAACCCACTCATAAGTGCGCCTGGGGCTGAGAAGACATGGGGCAGCCTGAGTCGTGGAAGTGGGAGGCCACTGGGACTTCTGGACTCACATGGAGCCAGACGAGGAAGACAGGGAGAAGGGGCCTCCCTGCAGTGAACTTCTGACTGTGACCCAAGTTCCAGCACAGGTAGATGGATTCGCCTTGTGTCCAGTCTGCTCATTCCCTGGGAAAGGGTCTGGTGGTTTCACCTCTGCAATGAAATGGAGGTTGGTAGCCACTTGGCTGCTTTGTTAGGAGTGTGTAGGAAGATTTTCAGAGGGTCCTGGTAGGTGCTGCCCCTATGGAGGGAGGGAGAAAGGAATGGCTGGCTGGTGGGAGGGCGGCGGGACAGCCGGGGTCCTCAGGCAGGAGGCAAGTGAGGGACCCTGAGCCCTCGATCCTGCAGCAGCACCCTTTAGTCTCTGCCCCACGTGTGTACATCCTGCAGCAGGAGGCAGAGTGTTGGATGCACAGCCTAGAGCGTTTCCCATAACAACCCGGAAGGGGCTCCAAGCTCTGGACTGCTTCCATGGGTTCAGATGGGCTGGCAGGGCCCTGGAAACAAAGCCCTGAGGCCTGGAAAGAGGAGGGAGGGAGCCTTTGACAGGGAGGGGGGAACTGAGTGCCACGGCACACGCCTGAAACCCCAACAACTGAGGCAGGAGGACTGCAAGTTCACGGCCAGCCTGGGCAACTTACTAAGACCCTGTCTGAAAATATAAAGTAAAAAGGGCTGGGGATATAGCTCAGTGGTAGAGCACCCTTGGGATCAATCCCCAGTACCTCAAGGAAAGAAAAGGGTGGGGGGAAGGACAGGGAGAGCACATACTAAGTATTCTGGAGTAGGAAGCAGTGAGTATTTTCAGAGGGTGGTGGAGGGAACCGGGGTTGGGGAGAAAGTCTCAGGACGCAGATGCCCTTGGGGTGGGGGATAAAGTTGGGCAAGGAGGGGAGAAGGGATTTGTAGCTGTTTCCAAAAGTATTAGGGAGAGTGCCTTGCCCCTCCCTCTGCATTACATTCAGGGGATTTCTACAAGACTGTTGGTTCCAAGTACATTTTCCTTGCCAAATGTTCTGTCTTCAGATTCACTTTCCTCCAAGTCCGGCTCACTCAGGGCCCTGGGGTACATTCAGATGACTAGGAAGCAGGCAGCCTGAGGTCAGAACTCTATTTCCCTTCCCCAGACTCCAGCTAAGTGGCCACAGAAGGTGTCCCACCCCCCGAGAAGGCGTGCCCTCAAACAGCCAGGGCAGGGTCACTGGCTGCCCGCACAGCAGGGTCTTTCCCCAGCGCAAGTCTGCAGGGCTGAGGTCCATTCATCAGCAGGACTGGAACACGGAGCCATCAGTATGCACGAGGTGGTGACAGCCCTTGGCAGGAGCTGGCAGTCATCTTCAGTAACCACAGCTCAGGCTCACATGGACACCACAGTCAGCAACTGAATAGCAGGCAGCAACCACGTGCTCAGCCTCAGAGGGAGAAAAAAAGATGGCAGCCGGGCCTCCACCTGCCGCTGAGGGTTGGAGGCAGAGTCATGGTGGGTGTGCTTTGGAAGGCTGGGGGCCTTGAGAAAACCAAAACTCACCAGGCGTGGTGGCGCACTCTTGTAATCCCAGCATTTGGGAGGTTGAGACAGGAGCATCTCAGTTTGAAGCCAGCCTCAGCTACTTGTTGAGTGCCTTTGCAACTCAGTGAAACCTTGTTTCAAAATAAAGAATAAAAAACAAGGCTGGGGATGTAGCTTGAAGGTAGAATGTCCCTGGGTTTCATCCCCAGTACCGCAAAAAAACAAAAACAAAAACAAAAACAAAAACAAAAAAAACCCCACAAAAACCTCACCTGTTAAATGGTCCATTTCTAATCCAACATGAGTTCTAAGAAGGCCATCAAATAGCAGACTAGCTGTGTGACCTTGATGAATGGTATCCCGTGCCTTGTGTCCACAAGGTATTGTGAGGAATGAAAGATCTGAATATGAAGGGTTGTGACTTCGTGAGTTCCAGAAGTCTTTCTGGAAACAAAATTCTGGGTTTCCATTTCGACGTTTCCAAAACATAAGCTTCTTGGAGGTATGGATCCTGTGTGGCCTCTTAGTTCTTTCTTTTCTTTTCTTTTTTTCTTTTCTTTTCTTTTCTTTTTTGTGGTACTGGAAATCGAACTCAGGGGCATTCTCCCTCCAGAGCTACAACCCCAGCTCTATTTTTTTATTCCTTTTGTTTTGAAACAGGGTCTCACTAAGTTGTGGAGGGCCTCACTAAGTAACTGAGGCTGTCCTCAAACCTACGAGCCTCCTGTCTCAGCCTCCCAAGTAATGGGATTACAAGCGTGCGCCACCAAGCCCGGCTTGCCTCTTACATCTGATGGCTGCGTTAGCTGGAAGGACTGAGGTGGCGAATGCATTTGGGGACAGTCGTTGCCTGCACTGCAGGTTGTGGAAGCCTCAGGGTGCTTGCAGATGCAGCAGGGGTCTGGAGGTCCCTTTGGTCTCCCCTTGCATCTCTCTGAGCCCTGAGACGTCCAGAGCTGGGTCTCAAATGATTCCCAAACTGTGGAGTGCCGGCCACATCCTGGGCAAATTCTTTGTCTTAGCAAAGAGCTTCAAGGTACCCAGAGACTGCGCAGCTCCGGGCACAAACATTCCTGTCTTGGGGAGATGTTATCTAAGGTACATAAACCTGTGACCCCCGGGCTCCTTCTGCCCACAGCTTCTAGACTGCCAACGGAGCCTCTGCTGGAGGCTGTTAAACCGTCAAACCAAAAGAATCCGCACCTCTTTACTCCGAGGCTAAAATAATGCGGTGTTCTATCCAAAATCGCTCATTTCACTAATGCTTCTGAGAAACTCCAAGATGAATCCGATGTCGCTCTCTCTCCATCATAATTGCTTTGCTTTATGAAGCAAAGTTTCATGTGAAAGAGCTTTAGCAAGGCAGTGAAAGCCCGCAGATGTCATCTCTGTGCTCCGCAAAGGAGCCAAAAATACGTAGGCGCTTAAAAATAACCCTGCCTTTTGCAGGTAGCTCCTTATTCAGTATTAAGTGTCCTCCTCTCCAAAGCGGGTGTTCATAATGCTAAATTAACTGTTAACAAGTATTTTTAAATAGTCTAATTTATGTTAATTCAAAAATATTCCTGTTCCCAAGCAGATTATTTTTACCTCCCAAATTGCTGTGCTTTCCCATCAGCGGCGGCTGAGGAGTCAGGGCGCTGTGATCAGGCATCTTTCTGGGTGGCTTCTGGGTGCCTGGCGATGTCCATGGATGGTTTGCATGGATGCATCTATGCGTGGTCTGCTTCGGAAGTTGGTGGTGGCAACAGATTTGTGTGTCAGTTGTGGGCCATGGATGCCATCTGTCCTGGTTGTCAGGAAGAGGAGGGAATGTCCACTAATGGGAGCTTACAGCACTGAGGGAGGGCGTGTGCATCCTCAAGGGGCAGGGCTGCCCCGGAAGCAATTGCCAGCTCTTCCTGAGGGTCACCCTGCTAGCAGCCCTGGCAGGAACACCAGAACACGCACAATGATGGCAAAAAACAAGGCCAACTGTAGCTTCTGTGTGTTGTGTGTGTGTGTGTGTGTGTGCGTGCGCACGTGTGTATGTGTGTGTGTGTGTGTATGCTTCTTTCCTTTAAGTATGGATGCTGCTTTGTCTGGAGGGGACTTCATGATGACCTCCATAGCCATTCCTTCCATTTTGCTAGCCCTTGGAAGGAGAGCCCTTTGAAAAGTCCAACATGTCCTTGAAGGTCCCATCGAGACCTGAGAGATGACCAAGACAGGATGAATCATCTCGTGATCACACTGATATCTTTCTCACATACTTCCTCCTGTCACCCCTCAAAAAGTTTTCTATAAAAGAAAAGCCTGGATCCCCAAACACACCTCTCACTCTGTGATGGCCTACAATCTCCCAGGAAAGTGTATTTGTTTTCCTAAATAAATTTCTGTCTGTAGCTCTATGCTTTGTCTTAGAAATTCTTTTCTAGCCCATGTTTTGTGCCACAAAATGTATTTTCTTATATTAGGATGTCTTTCTGTATATCCACAATACAACCATCAAAACCAATTTAACCCTGGTCTGCCACTGTTGCCCAACCCCAGGCCCGTTCAGCTTCTACCCACAGATCCAATCAAGTCCAGTGTGTCAACTGGCCAGTTCAGAATTACCTGCCACACTTGCTTGTTGTGACTCTTTAGCCTGAAATACATAAAGCATGGCTTGATACTACTAGAGATTATAGGTTAGCATTTTTGATAATGGTTTTATTGAGCTATAATTCAATAATCATCGCAGTTCACCTTTTAAGTGTAGAATTCAATGGCGTTTGGTGTTGTCACAGAATCTGGCAACTCTCGCCACTAATTTTAGCGTATCCATCATTCTAAATAGAGATGCATGCCCTTAGACCCCACCCAACACCAACACACTTCCTGTGTCTGTCTGGGATTCGCCTGGTCTGAATGTTTTGTATGAATGAAATCATATGCTACAGGCTAGCTGTGCCTCAGAATGTCCCTTGATTTCATTTGGGCTGGTGTTTCCTTGTGATCTGACTCTGATTCTCCATTTTTGTGGGGTGTCAGAGAAGGGTCATTGTGCTCCTATGGAATCCTATCAGGGCATGTATTTTAATTTGTGTCATTACTGATAATGCTGTTCATGCATTCAATTTTGTGGTGCTGGGGATCAAACCCAGGGCCTTGCACGTGCTAGGCAAATGCTCTACCACTGAGCTATGGCCCAACCCGCTTCTATTTATTAATGAAGGTGATATCTGCCAGCCTTATCTGCTGTTAAATTATTGTTTTTGACTTTGCAAGGAATATGTGCTTTGTGAGATGACATTTTGAAGTTTTGTAAACACTCTGTTCCTCCCCAAACTTTCAGTTCACTCACTTGTTGACATATCAGTCTGGACTCGTGGGAAACAATGACTTTCTTCAATGGGTTAGGCATCTGTTACTCTCGTTATTTATTACGATATTTGAATGGTCCCAGATGCAGCCAGTCCCATAGAAGCTTCTGCACGCTGGCCTCAGCATCTTCGCCATGTGTCCCCTTTAGTTTTTGAACGCTGCCTTTCTTTGTGGTACAAAATGTTCCAGGATATCTTGTGTTCTAGGATATCTGTGACATCCTAGCACTGGAACCAGCCATCTCTTCAATAAGCCCGGTTTTGTTTGATTGGCGAATGATATCCAGAAGCCAAGGAGTAGATGGAATTTAGCCCTTCCAAAGATCGAAAAGAAAGATGTCTTGGTGGCAACAGCTTAAACCCAGGTGCCAGCAGATAAGCCTCAGGGGATGAGGAAGTGATACTCGGAGCTGAAGACGGGATGCAATTCCTTCCTGGAGGTGAGGAGGGCGGCCAGATGTTGGAGGACTGAGCGGTTCCCTCTGAAGTCTTCCATGGTGGCAAAGGTGGACAGCAGGAGAAGAGCAAGAGAGCAGAGCAGCTGCTTGCTGTGTGAAGCTGCAGAAGGAGCAGTTCCCGAGCAGGTGGGTGAGATGGGAACTGCGCGCCAGGAGCGCAGCACGAGAGGTGGCCATGTGCGGGAAACTGCACAGGGTGACCAGGTGGACTTAGATAGGGTGGCCTGCATCCTGTCAAGGTCACATGGGAAGGTCATGGCCACACCATCACAGGATAGTAGAGAAAACGAGTAGCCTGGTATCCAGGACTCGGGAGGCTAAGATAGGAAGATTACAAGTTCAAGGCCAGCTTCAGCCACTTAGTGAGACCATATTTCAAAACAAAACAAAAAGTCTAGAAGGGGTAGCTCCGTGGTAGAGTGCCTCTTGGTTCAAGTCTCAGTACTATAAAAAAAAAAATGTTCAGAATTTACGTAGGGAATACTTGAGCATGCCGAGCAGCTTCCTACAGATGAAACCGCTCCTAGAAGATAAAAGAGGGTTGTGGGGAAAGAGGGGAAGAGCCCAATCAGCTGTGGGGCCAGACACAGCAAGGAAGCCATCTGGGTGTATTAGACCTGGGAAGAGTGACAACATGGCAGTCTGTATTCTAGTTGGCCAGTGAAGAGATTTGGGACCAAAGAGGCGGAGTCTATTTTGGAGTCTAGAGATGGGATTTCACAATGTCTCATCTGATTAGAAGAGGTTTTCTGGAGGGGGGGGAGGGAGAGAGAGAGAGAGAGAGAGAGAGAGAGAGAGAGAGAGAGAGAGAGAGAGAGAGAGAAAGAGAAAGAAATGTATTTTAAGGAACTGCTTATGCCTTCCTCAGGGGCTAGCAATTCCAGGTGGCAGGTCTGGCCTCGGGGCAGAATTCCTTCTCCAGGAAACTGTTTTGCTTCAGTTGATTAGATTAGGCCCACTCATGTTATCAGGGATAATCTCCTTTGCTTAATCACTTGATTACAGATGTTAACCACATTGACAAATACCTTTACAGGATACCATCATCAATGCTGATCCACCGGCTACTTTAGCACTGCCAAACTGGCACATAAAACTACCTTACAGCCGGGCGTGGTGGCGCACGCTTGTCATCCCCGCGCTTGGGAGGCGGAGACAGGAGGATCGCACAGGTTCGAAGCCAGCCGTGCTGGCGTAAGAGACCCTGTTTCAAAAATATAAAAAAATAGGTCTGGGAGTGTAGCCCGGAGGAAGAAGGGCTTCCAGGAACCCCGGTACCACCAAAAAAAAAAAAAAAAAAAAAAAAAAAAAACAAAAAAAAAAAACTACCTTACAACTCTTTTGTCCAGAACTAAACCAATTCATTGGAATTATCAGAAAAAGCTGTGTCCTGTGTCAAACTTTCAGGGAATCCCCACACCCTCTGGACCTTGGGACACTGGCTTTGAGGTCATCACAGGGCCTGGGAGCAGTAGCTTCTTTGTGCGGGTGAAAAACAAGGAGGGTGTGTAATTTTTTAGTATTTACGTGGAAAAATTATTGGCTCTGCAGGGTCCTCGTTTTTCTGAGCCATCAACAAAATAGTAGAAGTTTAAATTATTTTGAAAAGGCCTATTGCCAAAAAAGTGGCAAAAGTTTCCAAACAATTTTAAAGAGCAAGTAAAATATTAAAAAGTAATTGGAGAGCTAGGTGTGGGCACACGCTTGTAATCCCAGCATTTGGGAGGCTGAGACAGGAGGATTGCATTTGCCGACAGGCTTAGCTACTACTTAGTGAGGCCCTTTGCAACTCAGTGAGACCCTGTTTCCAAATAATAAAAAATAGGGGTGTAGCTCTGCGGTAGAATGCCCCAAATTTCATCCCTAGTTCCAAAAAAAAGTAATTGGATATAGAAATATAAAGCAAAAGCTGAAATTAAATCAACAAAGACCTCCCTGAACACAAAACATAAACTTCAATACATGAAAGAATCCAGAGAGGAAGATAATAAAATCTGCATAGAATTAAGAGATCAAATCTTTACATAAAATAATCTTGACATTGATTAAAAATAATTTCTTTAAATATTAGGAAGCAATCTTCAAGTATCAAGGGTGGCTTTAAATAGGAAAATGATTTTCCTATTTACAAAATATAACATATACTATCTACTTTTAATATAGATATGATGGTAAATTCAATAAAGCAAAAGTGGATTATTAATTAGCCAGAGAACATTTTGGAAAGTCAAAACCAAAATATAGTACCAAAATTCATTGACCATGTGAGAACTAAATTTGGCTTTGAGCTTCCTACTAAAGTTAGCAAAAATAGAACCCAAGAACCTCACCTTCCAGAATATTTTCTCAGTGAGGCACTATCAAAAAATGCTTCTTGAAGGGAGACAAAAGTCTTATTTTTATTTATTACTTATTTATTTTGCAGTACTGGGGATTGAACTTAGGGGTCTTCTACCTCTGAGCTGTACCCCCAACCCCATTTTTTATTCTTTATCTGGAAACAGGGTCTCACTAAATTGTGAAAAGCCTCACTAAGTAGCTGAGGCTGGCTTCGAACCTATGATCCTCCTGCCTCAGCCTCCCAAGTGCTGGGATTACAAGTGTGTGCCACCATGCCCGGCTCCCTACAAAATCTTATTTTTAATATAAGAACATAGATAGACATGAAGTACATAAATAAATGTAAAGTGTAGCCAGGCTTGGTGGCACATGCTTATAATCCAAGTACTTAGGAGGTTGAGACAGGAGGATTGTGCAGGTTCAAAGCCAGCCTCAGTTACTTAGTAAGGCTCTCAGTAACTTAGTGAAACCCTGTTTCCAAACAAAATATGAATTAGATCTGGGAGTGTAGCCTGGAGGTAGAAGGCCCCTGGGTTCCATCCTTAGTACCACACACACAAAAAATAAATAAATATATAATATATGTGAATATATAGATTATATATATGTACTCTGATTTGGGGAGTGATTGGGACAAAAATGGCTAAAAAGACCCCCAGGAAAGTCAACTGTGCAGAAAAGGTGGAGAAGCGCTGCTCCTTAGAGCAGGGACAGATCGCTGCACAGAGGCCAGGCTGCCCTGGAACCCAGCTCTCTTTAGACAGCACACATCCAGGGGAGCCAGACATTCCTTGATGGGGGTGTGGATGCTCCTTGGTGGGGGCTTTGCAGACCAACGCTTGATCTACAAGGAGAGAGTCACACTTGAATCTGGAGCCTTTCCCACAGACTCGTGGCTAAAGGCTCAGTCCCCAGCCCTTGGTGCTGCTGGGAGATGGTAGAAACTCTAGGGGTGGGGCCTAGCAAGAGGTCTCCTGGCTATTGGGGGTGTGCCCTCACAGAAGATGGTGGGTGGGCTTCTGGCTCCTCCTCTTCGTTTTTGCATCTGGTCATGAGGTAAACAGGCCTCCTCTGGTCAACACACACTCCCTACCACGATATCCTGTGCCACTTCAGACCTAAGGCCGCAGGGCCAGTGGTCATAGACTAAAACTCCATAACCATGGGTCAAAGTATCTTTGTTTTTAAGCTTTGTTATCTCAAACCCTTTGTCTTTTTAAGCTGTGTTATCGCAGGCATTTGTTGCAGTAAGAGAAAGCTGGCAAACACAGTGAAAAAAATCTGTGTCTGCCTGGAGTTTGAGAAACCCGCTCATTTGCGAACACATCAGCATATTTGTGGTTTATATTAGGAAATTTCTGCAACATGTTGGCTATCTTTTTTTCCCCTTCATAACTCTGTTTTTTCCCCCTTTGTGTACTTTCTAGCTTGTGAAAAGAGGGTGGGGAGTATGACCACCGGGTTAAGGGGATGGCAGGAAGATTTCAGCTGGGGCTGTGTCACACGAGGGCTGGGGGGTCAAAGAGAACTAAGCCAAATGCCAGTTCGCAATGCAATTAGCATTGCTATAGGAACAGGAACTATTCTCATAGTTCTCGGTGGCTGCTTGTATAGAAAGAAATGTAGTTTACCCCCAAATGGCCCATGTTCAGGATTGGACTCTCCCGATCGGTATGCCAATGTGATTATTTTAGGACTGTGAATGATATCCAGTTTCTAACATACCAGATGGAAGATGAACAGCCAGCTAGGTGAAAGAGTATGATTTTGCCCAGAAAAAACAAACTGACAGGTGTCTACAGTTTCTTGGGGTGGATTGTATACCTATGAAAAAAACTGTCACATATATATGTATGTATATATATTTGTATTGTGTGTGTGTGTGTGCGTGTGTGAGAGAGAGAAAGAGAGAGAGAGAGAGAGAGAGAGAGAGAGAGAGAGAGAGACAGACAGACAGACAGACAGACAGACAGACACTGGGGACTGAACCCAGGGGTTTCTTTCTTAACTTCCAAGCTATACCCCCAGCCTTATCTTTATTTTGAAACAGGTCTAAGTTGCTGAGTTGCAAAGGCTGGCTTTGAACCTGTGATCCTCCTGTTTCAGCCTCCCAAGTACTGGAATTGCAGGCATGTAGCATGGTGCCCAGCTTTTATTTTAGCTTTAGGTATCTACAAACTGTAATGGCCTCTCTACTGAGCAAGAGAAAGGTACCTCAGCTGGTTGGGTTCCACAGCAGACTCCCCTAGTTTGGATGCCCAGGGAAGAGAAGCACTTGGTTATGACTAGCCATATTTTAGGTGAGGGCCCTTTACTTGGAGGGGAGGACCTCACTTCTTATTTTCTTGCGGCTTATGATGCAGGCCCTGGAGAAAGCTCTTAAGCATCCAGGCTTCAAACCACATCCCCCACAAATGAAGCCCTTTCTCAAATCAGCAGTGGCAAAAGCTGGCGAGAAGGAGCCATAGGTGAGGGCCAGAGCCCTGGCGTTTGTAACAGGAAGCCTCTTTCTCTGCATCTGTTTAAGAGGACTTTAAGTGAATGCTTCCTAGCTAGGCTCCAGATCAGAGGCATTAAAACACAGACAATCAAAAATTATGTCTAAAGTAGATGTTCACATACATACATACATACGCTTTTTTTCTTTAAGAAACCAGAATAGAGACAGCAGCATTTATACTTTACGTTACAGGATAAAAACAAAATAGGCTGACACCGTGAGTCTTTTTAAATAACATTTTATTTTTCATTGTCAATGATTAACGTTGAAACCTACTAGAGGAGTATCATGCTCATAGTGAATAAAAAAATATAGACGATAGGATAAAAATATTAGGTTATACAAAGTTAGTTTTTTTTTTAAAAAAAAATCATTGTCCACCAACATTTTCAGCACTTTGGAGTTCTGAAAGACAAATTTAATCTGTGGGCTTTTTCTTTTTCCTCCTTACATTTCCAGCAGTTAAAAATTAAGAACACATTGAGAATCATTTGCAGATGTCTATTACAATAAACAGAAGGACCACAACAATTAAAACAAGTTCTAAGAACCATCAAATATACAAACTTCTGTACAGAAGAGGACACAAAGAATTCACCCAAGGAAAACCAGCTCTTGCATACATCTTCTTTTTCCAAAAAAGAATGGCAATGCATCTTCCTATGCTCATGTTTTTTTCTCATTTGATCCAGTACTCTGAGTGGTGTTTGCTACTCCATAAATTAGTAACTGGTCAGTAGCTGAGAAATATCCTATTTTAAATTACCCCAGGAGAGCTCAAGAACTTCCCTGAAGGGTTGAACTTAACTGCCCGATGTTGGTTGAAAGGTATATCCAACTGACACCAAAGTCACCCCACGGTGCCATCCCTCGGGGAGCGGGCTTCTGAGCCTGTAGGAGGACCCGAGCATTCTGCTCTTCTCAGGCCAGTGTCCCTGCCCCTCCACTCGGCTCGCCCCATCAGCCAAGCACTTTGCTGACACAAGTCATTTGGCACACAGAGAAAGGATGTTTGGGCAAGACAGGGGCTGGCCGGCCAGGGGGCCCGACTCTAATAAACACAGTGGTTTGTCCTGGCCTCGTACCCACCATGCTCCATGATGCTAAAGGCCTCTCTCTCCACGGCTAGAACTGAGTCCATGTAAGGAAAAGCCAGACACCGCAGGCCCAGTGAGGTAACGGCACCCACAGGAGAGAGGGAGGGGGGCAGCAATGGTGACCTGCCTTTCCGAGGTCCCCTGGCTGCGTTCACTGCACAATCCCAGAGTCCACCGACGTCTGCTTGCGGGTCGTCTTTGGAGGGGGCGGAGGCGGGGTTTTGCTGGGCAGTGGCGGTGGCAGATTCTAGAAAACATAAGTATGTGGAAGAATGCACATGATTGATGTTCTGCAGGGGGCACCTGTCTCCACGTGGGGTCACCCGGCACAGCGCTCGTGGTGGGAGGTTAAGCTGCACAGTCTAGACCCACACTGCCCCTCGCGTGTGGCTCAGGCTCCAGCGGGCAAGGCTTGGGGCTGGCAGGCCTGCTCCACGCAAGCCCAGTCTGTCTGACAGATCCCGGCCTCTCCGACATCTCTAAGCACTTTGTTCAAAGTCTGCATGGTCCCTGAGAAGTGTGACCACCGCTGTTTGCTGCTGTTGATCTGGGTATTGGTATCGATCTGGTGACTGATCTACCCTCCAAGAGACAGGCATGGCCTTGAAGATGGTCTCCAGGGATGAGAAGAGAGACCCTACCTCCTTTTTGAACTGAGAGCCAAGGTCATTTCTAGCTCTTTCAAGTCAATGGTCTTCGGTGAGGCTCGAAAGTGTCCAGAGACACTAGGTAAAGGAACAGCCATAGCTGTTTAAAAAAAAAAAATTGCAAAAAACAGGGGGCTAGCTGGATTTGACCCATGGTCTACAGATTGCCTTAGACTCTCAATAAAGACTGCGAGTATACAGCTGTGAATCTGATAGAAAGAAAGCCCTGCCCAATGGGCCTGCTGGGTGTGCATGGCTTAGGCAGCTGCTGCTCTGAGGTCCTCAGGCCCCTCACAGAGCCTGGGCAGACAGAACAGGTTCTACAGATAAGGGGCAATCGGAAGGGACATGGGGGAACAAATGGACAAGTTCCATTCAAATGGACAGGCGAACAGTCTGCGGAGACAGGAGCACCCTGCAGTCAGAACGGGGCCCAGGAAAGCCCAGAGCGTGTGGCTCTGAGGTGAGGGTGGATGTCCGCAGCCTCACAGTGGAAGTTCACATTCAGCTGCATGTGGGAAAAGACGGTTTCCAGAACGGAACAGTGGCACAGGCGTCTCTCACCCGCTGTCCACGTCCTCCTGACTGGCACACAAGCAAATACGAAAATAACATAGTGCCAAACTTGCAGAGGAAAACAGAACCGACGGCATGATGGTAGACATGCTATCACGGAAAGTGCAACAATAGACTGGTCTTTCTGTTGGTTACTTTTCTCAGACTGGGGATTGAGCCCAGGAGCATACGACCTCTGAGCTACGCCTCCAGCCCCCTCCCCTTTTTTTGCATTACTGGGAATGGAACCCAGGGGCGTTCTACCTCCAAGCTACACCCCCAGCCCTATTTATTTTAGTCTTTTTATTTTTTGAAACAGGGTCTCACTGAGTTGCGAAGGGCCTAAGTAGCTGAGGCTGTCTGTGAACCGCGATCCTCTGGTCTCTGTCCTTTGAATGCTGGGATTACAAACGTGCACCACCATGCCCGGCTTCCAACTCTTTTTATTTGTTTTAAAACAGGGTTTCGCTAGGTGGCTGAGAGTCTCATGATGTTGCCGAGGCTGGTCTCAAATCTACAATCTTCCTGTCTCAGCCTCCCAAGTACTGGGATTACAAGTGTGTTCCACCGCACCCAGCTCTTGTCTTTTTAAGTTTGGTAAGAACACTAAAAAGAAACATCTGTTTTATGGTCTGGTGATGTGGTTTGTGTGTTTACGTGTGACGCCACACCGGCAGGCCAAGAGGGAGTTATCCCGGGACAGATCAACACAGTCCAGCATCAACACGATGCTAAAAAGTCCTTTTGTGTCAAATAGGAGAATGTCAGGTTTATCACTATTAAGCAAAATGATAGCTCAGATTACTGGTCATAAGATCCATTGTCATAGAAGTGACAGCTCTAAATGGCAGCAGCGAACGAGAGATAGAGTTGCCTCCAAGCCTGCGGCCAATCAATGAAAGTGACAGGAGGATATTGATCACCTCCAGCGGCAGACGAGTGATCATTATCCTAAAATGGCTCTCAGGGCCTGTGCGCAGAGGCACCCAAGGAGACGAGGCTGCTAATTATGACACAGTGACCCCCGACCTGTCGCTGGATCACGCTCGCACGCTGCAAGTAAATTAAGCCAGCAGCAAAGAGCAGAGAGAGCCAGGTCATTAATCCAATTGAATACACATCCCCGCATAGACCGACAGAGCGAGAGCACGCGAGTCCTTGGTCATGCACGGTGTCAACCATGATGGCGTCAGTGGCTTACAGTGATGTCTCCAAGAAGCTAAGGTAATAGAAGTCCTCCCGCATCAATTTGTCACAAAAAAGAAAGTGGATTCTAAAATTCTAAGTTTAAAACTTTCACTTTCCTAGTGTAGGGACCTGGGGGATATTTTTATTTTCTATTAAAGAGATGAAAATAAAGATGTGATTAATTAACTGTTAGGAAAACAGTATTCCACCTCAGCCAAGGTCCCTGAGGCCCCTGAGTCTCTTTTTGTGCTAATGTGTAGTTCCGGTTCCAGGTGTCCAGGAAGGTCAGAGGCACCCATCCATCACTGCGATGAACCCTCCCCGTCTCTGGGAAAGCCCCCATTGTAGGGTAGCGTGTCCCTTCTCCAGGGCCAGTTCCCCACCGTGACTGCTCTAGGGGACAGTGTTTGTTTGTTTATTTATATATTTATTGGTACTAGGGATTGAACTTAGGTTATTCTACATCTGAGCTACACTCCCAACCCTTTTTTATTATTCTTTAAATTTTAAAGTCGGGTTCTATTTTTTGCGTGATACTGGGGATAGAACCCAGGGACACTCTACCTCTGAGCTACACCCTCATCCCCAATGTATTTTTATATTTTGAGGTAGGGTCTCATTCGGTTGCCAAGGGCCTTGCTAAGTTGCTGGAGCTGGTCTTGAACCTGCGGCCCTCCTGTCTCAGCCTCCCAAATCCTGAGATCACAGGTGCATGCCACCGCACCCAGCACAGCAGGGTCTGTTTAAAGGGCACTTTGGCCTCAGAAGAGCTCCTGTCCCTTTGATATCAGAGATGGAGTCCTACCACTGATTTAGTTGCCTTATACAAATGGAATGAGTAAAGGCACAGTTCAGGCGTTCTGTGGCCAAATAATCACGGTGTAAGGCTCCATAGTAGGAAACAGGCCCAGCGGCTCAGACATGGACATAGAGACTTCCTCCTCAGGCTAAGCTCATTTAATCTTATAGGGCTTTGAATAACGTGGTGTGTGCAGGGGTCTGGGAGTGGCTGTTCCCACTTCTGCTGTTGTGCAAATCACATGGCGCCTCCACAACTGGCCTCTGTGCACGCTGGGTGCTGGTCGCCACAGGACGGTGGGGGCCTGCGTGGGGAAAGCCTGGCAGCAGCCTGGGAACCATAAGCACTGCAAAGTGGACTCGACGGAAGTTTCCAGAACTGGCAGCTAGTGCCAGAGGCCCTCCGCGTTAAAATGGCTTCTCCTTCTCCTCCTCCTCCTCCTCCTCCCCCTCCCCCCTCCTCCTCCCCTTCCTCCCCCCGTCTCCTTCTTCTTTTTTCTGGTACTGGGGATGAAACCCAGGGGCAGGGCATTCTACCTTCAAGCAACACCCTCAGCCCTATTTTTTATTCTTTATTGTGAAACAGTCTCACTGAGTTGCAAAGGACCTCACTAAGTAGCTGACACTGTCCTTGAACCGCTATCCTCCTGTCTCAGCCTCTCAAATGCTGGAATTACAAGTGTGTGCCACCATGCCTGGCTTGAAATGAGCTACACCCCTCTCCCCATCGGATTTTTATATTTTGAGGTAGGGTCTCATTAGGTTGCTAAGGGCCTTGCTAAGTTGAAGTGGCATTTTAGACTTTTCACTAATATGTGAATTAGTGGGCAGATCCAGGACCTACCTCTCAGCAAGGAAGAATCAGGATTAGGGTGAAGACAGCGTCCAGGGGCAGCAGTGTGGGGACCAGGGCTCAGAGTAGTTTGAGCTGGCTGCTCCTGCTTTGAGGGTCAGTGCCATGGCGGAAGCCAGGCCAGCACCTTATCAAAGTGCTCTCAGGGCTGGGGCGCAGAGGGGTAAGCCTGGTCCCATCTAGGAGCCAAACTGGCTCCCCTTGCAGCTTCTCTGAGCATCCAGGGGCCCCTGCAGCCCAGGAGCTGCCAACCTGAGGTCAAAGCCACCTGGGCATCTGGGGGAACTCTTGGGCCGGAGCTCCTCCAGGGCCAGGCTGGTGTGCTGTAGGGTGACCCCAGGCCCCAGGGCCACACAGTCAGCCAGGCCTTTGGGTGGGACAGCTACGCCTCACAATCACAACTTCCCAAGAATCACATCTCCACCGGAATGGTCTGGCAGGGGGCTACCGCCATTTGGAACTCCTGCCCACCCCTCCTCCCGAGATTCACCGTGGCACGGGAGGCTGGCTGCAGTGATGGGCAGCCTCACACAACTACGGGTCCCACACAGCAGAGACCTTACTGCTCAGACAGCCCTTGGAATCAGATCTAGGCCATCCCACCATTTTTCCTGCTAGCCCAAAGTGAATTGGCCGCCCTGCAGAACACCGGCTCCTGTCTGTTGTCAAGTGCCCACAGTCCCGCGTTCCAGACCACTCACCCTCTGGTGCGGAGGCGGGGGTGGAGGTGGGGGTGAGCCCAGCAAGTCCTGGCTGTCCATCACATTCCCGTAGTCCGCCGTGCTGCCTTTGAGGGGCAGAGGGGGTGGGATATCCGCAGCATCCATTCCGGTCATGCCGTTCAGCTCCAAACCTGAAACACCAGGCTGTGTTTAAAGCCAGACCCACACTGTCACTGACCCTGATGGCTCAGGAAGCTTCTTCCTGCTCTTTCCGGAGAAATACTTTACCCTACAGAAGCATTTGCCAGTGGAGCAGGGAGGGGTAGAGAATACAAAGAGTAGGGTCCCTCCCAGTAGATTATTCTGGAAAATGAACAGCAAGAATCAAAAGACACCTTCAGAGCAGAGTTTAGAGCCAGGCATCCATCCACTGTGCAGACAGGAACATCAGCCTCCCCTTGCTAACCCCTCCTCGGGCCTTCTGCCTCAGTGGCGCCTGCACAATCTCGCTAGGGCCTGCCGTCACCCCGTGGGCCTACCCGGAGACCCCCACTAGCAAGGACTAATGAGGAGCGCACAGCCAGCCCCACCTTTCAGACTCTCAGAGGGAAAACCCACAAGCCTGTGAAACCCAGTGTCGGCAGTCACTGCAGCTGCTGCTTTACATAAGCTGAGGGGAAGGGTGATCGATCCTTAAGCAAAAAAGTGGCCGTTTTCAAACAAAGGAAGGATCATTAAGGAAGGGTATTTTCTCAAACCTTGTTGAGACTCTTGGAAATGATTCATTTTCTTTTCTATCAAAGAGAGAAAAATGGCTGTGTTTCTGCTGAGTGTCTTTGGGGTTTTCCCCAGTGATTTAGCTGGTGACAAGCTCTCCTTTATCGGAAAGTTGCTTCCGGGAAGAGCTGAGTTGGTGGGTATGGAGCTCTGCCCTGTCGAGGAAGAACAGGCGGACGGCTTCTGCCCGAGGGGCCGTCCTCAGGAGTGGTGACTGTGATTGATTGTGGTAAAATGGACAGAAAAGAATATTTGCCATCTTAACCATCTCATAGTGCATAATTCTGCTGCACTGCATATATTGACAAGAGTGTACAGCTGTCACCACTCTCTAGTACTGAAACGTTTCCATCATCCCAGACAAAAGTCTCTACCCACTGGGCAATGGCCACCACCCCTTTCCCCAGCTCCTGCTAACCTCTGCTTCCTGCCTCCAGGAATTTCCTATCCGGCTAAGTGAAATTATATAACACATGTTCTCTGTGACTGGCTTCCTTCCTTCCTTCCTCCCTCCCTTCCTTCCTCCTCCCTTTTTTGCTTCTTTTTTTGAGCCCTGTGAATAAACTATCTTTATTATTTTTATTATTATTTTTATTGGTGCATTGTAATCATACATCACATTGGAATACAAGACTTGAGAGGATATACAAGCACACATCATCCAATTAGCCCTCATCCAATCCCCGTCCCATTCCCTCCCCCTCCCTCGATCCCATGCTTGATTGGTGATTATCTTTGATACATTTGTTTATGTATCTTATGAGTTTTAAAGAGGTTCTATCCTCCCCCATCCCATCCCCTCTGATTGGTCACCTTAATTGCTTCTCAATAGGGCCCTTTCTACTACTCGACCTCCTCCTAGTTTTTGCTAATTAGGGGAAGCATCAGGTTTTTCCTTTTTTGCTTCTATCCATTTTTTCCTTTATGGTACTAGGGACTGACCCCAGGGGCATCCTACCCCTGAGGTACACCCCAGCCCTTCTTATTTATTTATTTTTTTGTTTTGTTTTTGTTTTTGGAACGTGGTCTCACTAGGTTGCTGAGGATCTTGTGACTTGCTGAAGCTGTCCTTGAACCTGCAATCCTCCTGTCCCAGCTTAGTAAGTACTGGAACTACAGGTCTGGGCCACCATGTCTGGCTTGACTCATTTCATCCAGCTTAATATTCAAGATTTGGCCAGCTTGAGCATGAGTGAGAAGTCCACTGCCTTTTAGGATACGGATATAGCTCAGTAGTAGAGCCTTTGCCTGGCATGAATCATGTGCTGGGTTCAGTCTCTAGGACCATACAACAAAACCCCCAACAAAATGCCCTCTATTCCTTTAAATGGCTGAATAGAATCCTATTGCATGGATATTTCTTTGGACGCTCACTCAGTTTATCTGCTCATCAGGCGATGGATATTTGCTTGTTTCCATTTTGGGGCTGTTGTGAATAGTGCTCCCACAGATGCATCTAGATATCTGTTTTGGTCCGTGTTTTCAATCTTTGGGGTATAGGCCTAGGAGTGGGATTTCTGGGTTATATGCTAATCCTGTGTTTAATTTTCAAGGAACCACCAAATTGTTTGCAGTAGTCACTGCATGGTACCCGCTTTAAATATATTAAAACACTTTTTTTTTAAAAAAAAAAAGATCACGTAGAATAGCTTAAGGATGTGGAGAGGGCCCACCCAGAGTCCTTTCCTTTCCAGCATCCAGAACACTCTTTGCTTCCTAAGCTCCACTCACACACTCTTGTAGCCGAGATCCTACTACCTGATAATCTCGGGAACAACAATTTCTCGTCTTCAGTAGAAGAAATCGGGAGCCTTGCCCAGCCCACCCCACAGGGCCCTGGAAGGAGCCAGCTCCCTGTTCTGCTGTGGGGCCCACTCCTTACCTATTCTTCCTGTCAAGATTCCCCCTCTCTGAAAGCCGGTGCCACCTGTAGAGGGTTGATAGTGCCCCTCTAGTTGTGGACCTCCAAGGTCCACCCAGAACCTTTGAATGTGACCTCAGCTAGAAATACAGTCTTTGCAGATGTCATCAATTAAGATCTCTGCATGAAATCACCCTGGATTTATGGTGGACCCTACATCCAGTGACTGGTGTCCTGATAAGCACAGAGGCCCCAGGGGACGGGCTGGGACAGTCTCCCTCAGAGACTCTACAGGAACCAGCTTGCCAGCACCTGGGCTTTGGGCTTCTACCTCCAGAACTGTGAGATAATACATTTCTGCTTTCTCGAGCCACCAAATTCTAGGTCATTTGTTATTGTGGCTCCAAAACCAGGAGAAAACCAAGACAGTAAGTTCTACCTCTGCACCCTCACACTCTGCAGGGAAGGGTTTCTGCACTCCTCATCCTCCTAGACAGGGCAGGCTCAAGGCCCTCAAACATCTAGGTAGCCTTGAGGAAAGGGGGCTCCCCTTGTCCTCCCAAGCCCCCTCCCCAAGGCAGGGGCACAGCTGGGAACAGATTCCATACACCCTGCCCTGGTTTTCAGCTAGATTTGCTCAAGTTCAAGTTCTCCAGCCCATTCCAAGCATCCCAAGTTCAAATTATCCACGCACCAGCTTGGGTGCAAATTCTCCACCTGCTGCCGGGGGAAGGGCTCCCTGCACAGCTATCAGGGGGAGTCAGGGACTCATGGCGCAAACTCCAGGGGGCGCTCTACTCACTGGACTGCAGGCTGAAGCTGAGCTTGGCCCTCGGCGTGACCGGAGGGGGTGTCTGCTGGGACGGTGGCGTCGGGGACACTGAGAAGCGCCTTTCACTCCCCATGACGCTGATCACCTGGCTCTTGGGTCTCTGGGGCCGCAGGGGACTTATCTGCATCAGAGAAACAGAAAGGACACAGTCAGGGTCTGCTACAGGCTAAGCTGTGTTTCCCCTGAAAATTCCTATGCTGGCGCTGTAACCCACAAATACCTCAGGATATGTATTTGCAAATGTGGCTTTGCAAATAATCCAGTTAAGAGGATGTTGTTAGAGTGGACCCTAATCCATCATTGCTCGGATCCTTATGATACAGGGAAGTTGGGATACACACACACACACACACACACACACACACACACACACACACACAGAATGCAGAAATGTGACATTTCTACAAGCAAAGGAACACCAAAGATCGCCGGCAGATCCCAGAAGCTTGCAAAGGGCTGGGCCAGATTCTCCTTCTCAGGCTCAAAAGGAAGTGTCCCTGCCAGCCCTGACCCTGCACTCCAGACACCAGAATCAGGAGAGAAGAGATTTCCGTGTTGGAGCCATGAATGGAGTGTGGGGGACTTTATCTTGGCGGCCCTAATGCTCCGACTCAGGGCTCAAGCTAATCTGTAGACACAGCCTGGGGGAGGTTCCCCAGCAGAGGGTTTCAGCAGAGCACAGCTATAAGGCATTCAGATTCCAAAGAGCAAGTAGGGAGTGAAAGTCTGGGAGCCCCTTCATTTCTTTTCTCATGCAGCATTTCTTCCGGATGGCAATTTTTTCTCCTCTCCTCTCCTCTCCTCTCTGCTCCATTCTTTCTTTTTTTTTGTGGTACTGGGGATGGAACCCAGGGTTCTTCTCCTCCAGGCTATACCCCCAGACCTATTTTATATTTTATTTGGAAACAGAATCTCACTAAGTTGCTGAGCGCCTTGCTAAACTGCTGAGGTTGGCTGCAAACCCAGGATCCTCCTGTCTCATCCTCCCAAGTACTGGGATGACAAGCGTGTCACCATGCTCAGCCTCCGCTCTGAATTTCGTATGCACTTGACTTTTCCCACCTGAGCGCCTTCCTTGCGCTCGTTACATCTGTAAATTTCTTTTGTGTATTTCTCACAACTTGGTCTCAGATCATTAGGTCTCTGGGAACATCAGCAATTATAAATACTGTGTGGCAGGAGTAATTAGAACAGTTTTTAACCCTGCTGAAAAGCCCAAAAAGCAGGAGTGGAGATTGTCCACAGGAAGGGCAGGCTGGCAGGCAGGTGGGCGGGCTGCACTCTGGGCAGACTGCACTCTTATTTGGGGCCGGCAGCTGAGCACTGTGGGTCTGGGTGAGCAGGAGCAGGTATGCTGAGGCACCCACCCAAGCGGTCTCCAAGCCAGCCCTGGCCCGGAGGCTCCTGGGGCCCTGGTGTGGGAAGAAGGGTTAGGCCTTTTGCTGATATGTCAGTGGGGACCCCCTTGCGGGTCTAATACCTACTTTACAGAAAAGGCCAGCAGAGTGTGGAGTGGCCTGGCCTCCCGGGTGGGTGGAGGTATGCATGGGGCTGCCAGGTGTTCTCTCTGTCCTTCCCTGCCTGGCCCACAATGGGCACATTCTGATTCAGGGCATGAGGAGTCTTTATGGAGGAGACACAATTGGTAACCTAGGGACCCAGCTCAGTGAGGCTCAATTCAAGGTCATGAAATTGCTGGTGCTGCGAATCAAGCTGAGCCCAGCCCCCAGGGGTGGAAGGAAGTCTCTGCAGAGGTAGGAGGCCGTGGCAGGTGGGAAGGAGAGCGATGTGTGGCTGGGACCCTCTGCAGCGGGGCCCCTCCCAGGGGTGCTGGTCCTCCTGCTCTGTCCTCCCTGGAGACGCCCAGGACCTGGCTGATCCCACAGACTTTGCTGTACCTGTGCCCCCAGGAGGCAGTTCAGTGGGCCTGGATGAGGTCAGATACCTGGGCTCCTGGTGTTACCCTGAGCCCAGTCAGTGCTGACGGTGAGGCCTAGGTTCTGTGCTCTGGCCTGGTTGAGTTCCTGAGGGTTTGCTGAGGGCACACAGAGCTAGCTGCAGGAGGCCCATGGAGTGGTGTACCTGGCCTGTGGTTTGTATCATCCTCCCAGGGAGACGGGGCCACTGTGGCAGGGACAGAAAGTGCAGTATGACGGCCCAGTACTGCTGCGTCCTTGCCCTTCTGTGCCCACAAGTCTGCTGTGGTCAACTCCACCTCTTCGAGGCCTTCTGTCTTAACATCTTAAAATGGAGCTTGAGCTGGGCGTGGTGGTGCATGCCTGTTATCTCAGTACTTGGGAGGCTGAGACAGGAAGACTGCAGGTTCAAGGACAGCCTCAGCAAGTAGTGAGACTCTCATTAACCCAGCAAGACCCTGTTTCA
The DNA here is from genome assembly GCF_963383645.1 of Muscardinus avellanarius. Lineage (NCBI taxonomy): Eukaryota > Metazoa > Chordata > Mammalia > Rodentia > Gliridae > Muscardinus > Muscardinus avellanarius. The sequence continues at coordinate 157,741,974 of NC_137789.1, read as the reverse complement.
AAATAAAAATAAAAAATAGGGACCCTGTTTCAAAATAAAAATAAAAAATAGGGCTGGGGTAGAGCTTGGAGATAGAATGCCCCTGGGGTTCAATCTTCAGTAAACACACACACACACACACACACACACACACACACACACACACAGAGCTTGAGAAAATGCATGAAAGACTTTCAGGGCATCTGACACTTAGTAAAGACTAAAATGATGCTTCTGTTAATTTCTCTTCCCGATTATGATGTTATGATGTTGCAGGGCTTGTGAAATCCACCTAGGGCTTGAGAGAAGATCTTGGACTGATAGGTTCCTTGGTATCCCAGCTTACAAGAACAGTGGACAGAGAGTACAGGGTGGTCCTCAGAAACACCGTGTGTGTGTGTGTGTGTGTGTGTGTGTGTGTGTGTGTGTGTTGTGTCTACATCCCTATCCCTTTTATTTTTTATTGTGAGACGGGGTCTCCTTAAGTTGCCCAGGCTGCCCTGCAACCTGCGATCCTCCTGCCTCAGTCTCACAAATCGATGGCATCAGGAAGCTCTCAGTATTACTGCTTGACTCCAGCACCAGAGCACGTAATGCCTCCTTGGGCCCCATTTGCTGGCTGCACCGAGACACAGAGCTAGCTGCAGTCATAGTACACAACCACAGGCTACAGTGGTCACCCTCCCGAGCCACATCCTGGCTCAGCACCTGCCTTCTGCCTCTGGAGCAGTAAGCCACACTTGACCCAGCTGGGTAGTTGGGGCCAGACCCTACCTCTGGCTCTGAAGACTTAAAACAAGGGGTGAAGGATTCCTTCCTTATTAAAAGTGGTCCTGTCAGAGCCCTCTGAATAGTATCCCTTTAGTACCAGTCCGAAAAAACCAGTCAGGTCACAGATAGGACCAGGGAGGTGCTCTGGTGGCCACCAACCAGGCAGATGCCGTTCATTTCAAGGGGAAGGGGAAGGTGGCTCTGAGCCTGACTTCTGTGAGACCCACTCTCCACCCCTGTCCCAGCACTCTCTGAAGCTGTCTCTACCTTGTTTTGAGCTCAGACCCCAAAGACTGTGGAGTGCTTTCGGGAGGCCCAGCGTCCGGCCTGGCCAAGGATGAGAGTGGGCCATGGGCCTCACTGCCTTGGCACGCCCAGGGGATCATGGCACGTGTCATGCTAAGACCTGGTAAATCCTCTGAAAGCTGGCCAGGAGAGCTAACTGCAGAGCAGACATGCGGGGTAGAAAGCCGGAGCAGAGTTCAGCAGGTGAAGCCCAGAGGGAAGGGGCTTTGCAGTCTAGCTGAGCCGATTAGAACACTTCGGCAGTAACTATGGCCTAGAGATTGCCAGTTGGGTGGGGGCAGAATTCTGATGATAAAAACATCTTCTAGGATATTGCACACAGGTGGGAACCCAGTCCAAGAGCCAAGAAGAGCCCGGAGACCTGAGGGCCCTGCCAGACAGAGACTGACCTCTTCAGAATGGATGATGAATGGAGGCCAAGATGTTTGTCAGCCAGAGAAAAGATGAGTCTCCCCTCCATCTCAGATTGCCCTACCGTGTAGGGTTATTCAAGGTTAGGGTGGAGGGGGACCCCAGGTTTTCAAGTTTCTATTTTACCCCAATTCAGTAATCCAACTGGCAGCCCTGTCGGCTAAATGTGGAGTGAAGGAAGGTTCCAGAAGCCCCCGTGGCACAGAGAGAGCGAAGATCCCTGGTTACTTCACCGTTTCTGAGAGGATCACGGCCTCGGGCTGCTGCAAGGGGATGTCAGCTGGCTTGAATTCTTTATCAAATATCTCCTGATGCTTGCTGCTCCTCTTTTCTTTCTTCTTGTCCTTCTTCTCCTTGTCTGGGTCATCTTTGTCCAGCTTGTCCTGGGACCTGGAGTGCATCTTCTTTGGCAGCAGCGGCTCCAGAGCAAACCTAGAGAAAACAGTCCCTTGAATCGGCGATGCCTTAAAAGGAGAGCGATTGCTTTTCACTGGGCAGAGATACACAAAGTCACTCTTGATGCAGCTCAGTGCTGCCTGGGAACTGCAGACTTTTAAAAGAAAACGAACGATGAAAAGGCTGGGAGCGTAGCTCAGAGATGGGGTCCTTGCCTAGCAAGTGCAAGGCCCTGGGTTCAATTCCCAGTAGTGCACACACACCTCCACACCCCCACACCCCCATGCATGCATGCACGCATGCACAGGACCTATGAAAAAAAGAGAAGCATGGGGTGACTTGAGATTCCAGGTGACCAGCTGTGTGGACTGTGTTTGGCCCCAGTGAGAAGAAACCGGAAGCAGTAGAACAGGTGCAGGGGAGATGTGAGGTCTGCCTCTATGTTCAATGGGGATATTAGGGATTCTGTTGGGCGGATGGTATTTGGGGCATATTTGGAGATTTACACTGATATGTTTGCAAATGCAGTGGGGAAATATGGAGATGCTAATACAAAGACACTCTTGGTTCCTTAATTCTGACCAAGCGCCTCTGAGTGTACAGTTGGCGGTTGCTCCCATGATTAAGCCTCTTAGGTGGCCCGGCCGGAGGCAAGCAGATTCCAGCTCACAGGTGCCTGGAGATGCCCTGGACTCTTAGTCACAGGTGACCTGGGCCGAGCTCTGACACCTGTTTGGAGCCAGGATGTTCTTATAACCTCTGGGAGCTTCATGTTCTCATCCACAAGAAGGAACAAGGACACGGCTGCCCTGCTGCTTGCTGACAGCAAACAGATTGGTGTAAAATCATGTTAGTGGTTCGACAGCCGAGAAAGTGGACCCTGGACTCGCCTGTAAGGCACATGTCAAACGGTTAGTGCATCTGTGTTCACACACCTAATCACAACTGCAGGCTGCTATTCTAGCACAGGGTTGGCCTCTGTCCTGTTCTTCATCCTGCTAAGCCACACGAGAAGGTGGAAGAAATGGGTTTAATCCTAAGACTGGAATCTTGTTCATCTGCTAATGGATAAAGGAATGAAATAGTCTCTATAACCTTACAGCACAACACACAGGGAAGGTTTTGTTATTAGGACATTATATTGTCAAAATACAGCATTGTTATAGCATTTTAAAAAGAGATATGCTCTCTTAAAAGAAATTACGCTCATGTTGTGTAGGAGAAACAGCACATGCTATGACTTCTGACACATGTCTTTTTAAATTATTGCCTATAAACTGGGCGTGGTGATGTATACTTGTAATCCCAGTACCTGGGAGGCTGAGACACAGGAGGAACAGCCAGTCTTGGCTACCTAGTGAGGCCTGCCCTAACTTGGTGAGACCCTGTTTCAAACTAAAGAATAAAGAATAAAGAATAGAGTTGGGGGGTGGAGCTTGAAGGTAGAATGTCCCTGGGTTCAATCCCTAGTAACACACACACACAAGCACGTGCACACACCCACACATGGTCTACACCTCAGTGTGCTCTAGAGAAGGGCACTGGCAGAAGCTCCCTGCCCTCTGGGTGCCCAGAGTCCAGGTGGCCTCCAAGCCAGGTGGCGGCACAACTGTAGCCCCTGTGAGACAGACAGATCCAGGCCCTGAGTGGGCCGTGGAGCTCCCAGCCCTCACAGCAAGCCTTGGCCACGTGCAGAACACACCGCTCCTTCAGGCCAACAGTGATTTCAAGAGAAGAAGCCTGGGAACACCTGTCACACATCCATCCTGGCTGCGGTTTCTCTTAAGCTTACTTCTGAATAGGGCAGTTGGAACAAATCTGCTGCTCAGATTAAAAAGGCCACTGTGGCAACCGGGTCCCCCAATATGGGACGTGTCACATGGAAACCAGCCCTCCGATGGACTAGGAAGGGATGGGCTATTTACAAAACTGCATTAAAACCCACAGAAGACACAGACAGCCGAGAGCAGAGTCACCTCTCCTGTGTGTCGCGTCTCCCTGTGTGCCAGGGCTATGCAGTGGCACCTGTGCATCAGGGGATATGCTGTTTAAACAGTAATAGTATTGATCTGATCACCGAGTATCAATAGATGTTAGCATCACCAAAAGGCAAATCAGCCATGATGTGTATCTCGATGGCGGAACATGCAGCTACCCGGAAGGCTTCTGGCTCCCCAGACCAAACCTGGGCCTGGCCAAGCCCCTAGATTGGCTATAATGATGCAGAAAATACAAGGCTGGAGAGAGGCGTGCATCAGACAACACGGAGAGGAGCACAGTCACCGAAAGACACAACAGCACAGGTGACCTAGAGTCTTCAACGGACACATTACAAGGAAAATATTTAAAGTAGGTTGAGAAAGACGTAAGGAGCGTGTCACCCCGAGACAAGGCGAGGGCCTATTTGTGTTGATTTCAAACTATGAGTAAATGACATTCGTGACCATAAAAAATAATACTAGCATAGTATGAAGATATGGAATTCATGATAATATTTTATGTGTTTTCTTAAAAGGAGTTCTTAATCTTTTAGAAATTCATATTGAATATCTAAGGATAAAATGATATGCTGTTTGAAATTTGTTTCAAAATAGAGTAGGGGTTTGGGGGAGGCAGAGGGAAACGAGGCTGTTTAGGGTTGATACTGATGACCCTGGCTGATGGGACCTGGGCCTCCTGAGGCTATTATTCCCATGTCATGCATGTCTGAAATCTGTCCCACAATAAAAAGTTTAAAAATTAAAAATGGTAGCTGGTCTACACCAATCTCGACTTTGACTGTGAAGGCATTTCAAGACACATGAACTTTCCAAGTGGATCTATACAAGCTAATAAACCAACAGCCATTAGGTGTTCAATATAATTGATACTTTATAAGTGACAACCAAAAAATCATCATGGTTTTATTCTCAGTTTTGCAGAATTTACGACCAATAACACAGGCAGCAAAAGGATCAGTGGACCCCTTCTGGCTCATGGAGAAGTATGCGGCGCTAGCCTATGAGAACACAAAGAACCAGAGAGAGGGTTGTCTTTACGTTTTCCTCATGATGAAAAGCGGCTGTGGACAGGATGAGCCATATTCTGCAGGCAACCTGTGCCATTTGAGACCAAGCCTTCTTTTCCACGTGAGCTAAGTAACAGAAGATGGTAATCCCAAGAACGAGCAAACCTCTGGGCTCTAATAAAGACGCCTCTGAGTTAAATGTTAAACAATGCCGCCGACGGCAGTACATCGCTCTCAGCCTCAAAGCTCTACATCCATCCCACACTCAGAAATGAAACACTGTCTCCCAGCCAGCCTGGGGATTCTCTGGAAGAGAATCCCCATTTCTTTAGCAGTCTTGTTCTAAATGACAGGCACACATGATTTAAAAACCTCTAAATTGAGAATTTCCATATGGGTTTGACCTTATAAACATATCAGACACTGATAAAAAATTACTGTTAAGAAAAAATGTGGCTATGATTTCCAGTTCTCCATAAATCCTTAGCAACAAGGGGGCTCCAAGTGAGGGCGCCCCCTGGTGTTCTCTGAAGTTTGCACCCGCATGTCGAAGGGGTTGGGAGCCGGTGGGTTTCCTGGGGCAATGGACTGTGAACCAGAAGGCTTAAACAAACGCACAGCAGGGAAAGCTGGATGGCAAAGAGTTAAGTTCCTTGATGTCTAGATTGCATGCAATATTTTTCTTTTTGTATAATAAGAACAAATTTTGTATAGGGGCCATTTAACAACACACACACACACACACACACACACACACACACACACACACAGATATCAATATTGGGCTGTCTTTGTAATAACCTGAGCTATGGCAAAAGCCACAGTGAGTGATTAGTGTTAGATAACCATCTGCTCAGTAGACTCATGCACCCTCCTCGATACTCTGTGCTATCAGGAGAAAAGGGGGGGGGCCTCCAGTGTGGCCAGGGTGGTGGTGCAGAAGGAGCGTGGCCCATAACTCCTCGTATATATTTTAGAATCATCAAAATCATTGGGACAGGACATATATGGTGGTTGCCAGGGCCTGGGGGAAGGAGGAACAGGAAATCTGTTAAGTGGGTACAGGCTTTCAGCTTTATAAGAGGACATGAGTTCCGGAGACAGACGGTGATGAGGTTTTAACAACGATGCAGATATACTCACGCCACTCCACTGGACACTTAAAAGTGGACACCAGGGTAAACTTTCTGGTATGTGTATTTTACCAAAACAAAATAAATTGAATGAAAGGAGAATGTGCTTCCATTTCCTCAGATAGTCACAGAATGTTTGGGACAGAGGGCCATTATCAGAAGTATTCAATCAACAAAAACAGAATTTCTCTTTAAAAGATAATATACCTCAGCAGAAACAAAATAAAATTTTTTCTCTCAGAAAGAAAGAAAGAAAGAAAGAAAGAAAGAAAGAAGGAAAGGGGTCCTGCCAGTCATCAGGTAAGGCCGATGGTGTGACAGCCAGTTCGGTGGGGATGTGGAGGCTGCCCTATGCTCAGACCACACCAGCCCAGCCCCACAGGCTCCCCGAGTAGAACACTGGACAGCAGGGACTGCGCCTCGCTCCCTCTAAGACACGCCAGAGAGGACGGGAACGTTTGCTGAAGTCTTAAGACTTGATGGAAACGTGACCCCAACTGTTACCCAGGATGAGGGCTTTTCTTCAACCATCACAGGATCCTGAACATCGTATAGGACAGTATGGTCATAGAGCCTCGGAGGATCTTGGCTTCTAAGATAGCATCCATCAGAAAAAAATTCTCAGCTGTACTAAACAATCCCGAGTAGCTGGTGGCTCCTGAGGAGCCTGACTCACCCATCGGAGCCCGGCCTGGAAGGGGTGCTGTCGGAAGAAAGGGAAGAGACGGACGCCACAGACAGAGGCCGGGATGACGAGGGCATGGTGAAGGAGCGCACCATGGACCGGGGACGGCTGCCTCTTCTCTCGTCCAGACTTGAGGGCTGAGAGAGAGAGAGGAAGAGAGACGTGTTATGGCCAAGCCTGCCATGGCTGGGTCCTGCGGCTCAGTAGTCTCAGCAGCTGGAAATCTAGGCCCCAGTGTCCATATTTTTATAAAGAGTATACTTCCTTGTTCTAGCTTTAGATAAAAATAATGATTTTAGAGACTTTTGAGAGGTGAATTGATACAAAAGATTACAAAAAACCTTCTTAGTCCATTTTAATTTAGTTATATTTAGTTTTATTTTGAGTCCTGAAGCCATAATGCACTCACGTGTTTTGTAGTAGGATACACTGACTGTAAAGTTTAAAGTACAGAATAAGACCTAAAATGTCATTAAGGAATTTGCAAGACCTAGGGGTTAAGTTTGTACGTCTCAGCAGTGGGCCCACTCTGCCGAACCCTCAAATGCACGCAGCCAGAATGACTTTATGCCTGGGCTTCTCTAACTGGAGGAGGAGGCTTCTGCCACTTGCCCACAGGCGGACTTCCTCCCGTAAGTGCCCGTGTATGCATTAGAAGTCTGAGTTGCAGAAGCGCCTCCTGTCGTAGCTAAGTTGAGGACTAATGGTGCATCGTGGAAACGAGTGGCCTCTGCCTAGAATTTCCCATATTCTTTGACATCATGTTGTACATGATCAAAACCAGTGTCACTAAAATATAGCATGTGTCAACATCTAATTAGCCAATAAATGCTAGTGTACCTGCATCCAGAGCCAGATGTTAACACATCTGGGATCACAGCTGTGCACAAATCTTTCCTGTAACCTGAGGTTGTGGGGACCAGGTCCTGTAGGTCCCATCTCTCCTGTGCCGCTTCAGCCTCGCACCCCAATTGCATCTCATCCAGCCAAACCCTGATAGGAGACCTGTTTTGAATGTTTTAAACCATGGTTCTGCCCATTAGAGGCAAGAGCAGTTAAGACAGATTTTTAAGGCCACTTGCAGATCTAAAAGGTGAACTTGCTTCTCAAACGTGGCCCTAAATAAAATATGATTTGTAAACTATCTGCCTATAGTACAAAGTTCACAGCTATGAAAAGGAAGAAGTTGGGAAACTTTTCCTGTATCGACAGTAAATCTTCCAGGCTTGTGTTCCAATAGCACGCCATTCACAAGAGCAGGCGGTGGGCCATCACGTGATGGCTACTGGTTTAAAGCAACATGCTGCTAGGACTTGCCAGCCCACAGTGTCTCCATGGAGATGCCCATTGTCACTCATCAGCCTTTACGAGGAAGCCGGAAGGAACAGCTACTTGCAGATCATCCCCCAAACCCAGAGGCCTGGCGTTTGCTCCACTCTCCAGCCTTTCTGCAGCTCAGTCTGAGCGTAGTTCGATGTCTCTTTCTTTCTCTGGTTTCTCTCCTCTGCCTGTGCAGGGACTCTGCTTGGTCCCCTCACCTTCTTTTCCCAGCACAATCTCACCATCTGGGCCAGTGCTTCTTGTCTCTGGAATCTCTGGGACTTGACCTTCTTTACCCTTGAATGAAGCCTGCTGGCAGCTTTGGACATTCCACATTCCTGCACCTGCCTCTTCAGCCACCCTCTTACCTCTCTGGGGAGGGGCCACCTTCCCATTTCTCCTGAGATCACGCCTGGTTTGACAGCAGAAGTATGATGCAGGTGGGAGAAAGAAGGCAGTGAGACGGCAACCACATGCCCGGTGACTTCTGTGGCTTGGAGGATGAGGACGTCGTGTCCCCCACCTGTGGGACAGTGGAGAAGCAGCAGGCCGGGAAATGAAGCTGAGAAGAATCTTGACCTGCCTGACATTCGGTGGCCCCGGTGCCCAGAGCCCCATTCTTAGGAGCGTCCAGCATGCCGGTTTCCATGACAGTGATGTAATGGCCTTCACAGCAGCCACCAGGACTTGGGCACTGAGTGGATGGCACACAGGAGAGAGTCAGACAGGGCCTGGAGGTGGCCCCAGTGACAGCCTCACTCCGGCTCTTGGGAAGGCAGAGAGTAGCCCTGGGTCCCCATGGCTAACCACCAAGGCTGCTGACGTCCCTTGCAAGGCACCTGAGTCTTGGTCAGGATGTGCGAGTGCTCTGGGCTGAGTAACAAAGGAGTTTGTCAGGAGCAGGAGCCACTCCCCAGCCCCACACTTGCAGGGCAGCCGCTGTGAGCTTGGCTGTGCTGTCTGCCTGGCAATTTCCTCTTGATGGGGCGGAGCCTCCAGAAAATGAGAAATAGGCTCTCATTGGTTCCACCTGAAGCACTGGCGTTTCACCCAGCACCAACAAGAACATCTCTGGGGCCGGGATGCCCAGAGTCCTGCTGTATATCTGTCTGCACAGCAGGGCCAACAGTCGGGAGTTGGGTGTTAGAATGGCCTGGAATTTTGACTCTGGAATCAACAGTGTGACCCTGCTTAAGTAAAGCAGCACTTTGCACCTCAGCTTCCTCCTGGGCACGCAGGGAATTGTCCTCCCGCCGGAGGACCCATGAGATGATGAGGGATACTCCTTCACCGTGGCTGCCATCACCAAGGCAGCTGGAGCGAAAGCCCTTGTCTGCTCTCCCGGCAAGTGCGACCCTCTGGCCCTGCCCAGGGCCCTTGAGCTTTGCATCAGAGCCAGACTGTAGCGTGCAGCCTTGACTGTGGGTGTTACCTGTCCACTGAGTCTTACCAGGAGGTGTGGGCTCTCTGAATTCAGAGGTGTGCAGCTCTGTCTGTCTGAGGCAGGTGAGATGCTGCTGTATGTCATAGTTGTCTGAAAATGTACTTCCTACTGTTACTCAGATGCTAGCTGTGGACTGGAAACCCAGAGGGTGAGATGCTGCCCCTGGCACAGGCAGCAGGTAGGCCAGGCCAGGGGTCTGCAGGATGCCAAGGTGCAGGGTGCACCCCAGCACAGCCAGGCAGCTGGCATCAGACACGGTGCGAGGGAGAAAGGCCGACTTGGGCTTTTCTTCCAGGTGACCAGCAGGCTGGGCAGGCCTCCAGGACAGGGAGAAGAGAATGGCAGGACCCGGGGGCTGCAGGCTGGAGGGTCAGGAGACACCTGCAGGAGGAGGCTGAGGGGTTAGAGGTCTCCAGTTAGCACCTGTCACCGTGGCAGTCAAGGAGAGGAAGCCGACTGGAGGGAACAGAGTGGGCAGAGCCAGGCAAGGTCCCTGCTCCTCCCAGATGTGAAAGAAGAGGCAGATGGTGGAGTGAGGAATGCAGACGTCGCTTCCCCAGCTTGAGGGCAAGGTGAGCGGCTCCTGTCTGCTCTGCTCTGGACAAGGCGGGGGCCAGTGCTGGATGCTGCTAGTGTCCCTGGCCTTTCCCCTGGGGCTGCCTGTTGAGTGCTCATCCTGGAGGGGTGGCTCCTGGAACTCCAGGACTGGCAAGACAAAGGCCGAGGTGGAGCGGGCTGGGGGGGGGGGGGCTGTGTGTTGTAAAGTCACATGGCGTCCTAATCTCCTCTTTCTGAGGCTTAGGCTAGCTCAGAAACATTGGCAAATGCCCTATGTCCTTTTTTTTTTTTAATTTTGAAATCCATCCTTTTGGAAACAGGAAGATACTATATTGTTTTTCAAAGTATTCTGAGACACTTGCAAGCATTAAGGCTGGTAAGACAAGAATGGCACATTGCAGACTGCTTTAACTCTCACATTTCTCAGAAAGACAGGAACATGTGCCTGTCCCTGGCTGCAGAGCCTCTCTCTGGAGTCCCAGGATGGAGGACTCAGAAGGTAGTTTCCGAGTCATGCACCTCTAATTCTATTGTTGACTGCCCTCCCAATGATCCTCCCTGCCCTGGGCCAGAAGCCCTGGCTGCCCCACACTCAGTGCAAAAAGTTGGTGTGAATGATGTTGCCCCAGATCTTGGGAGAGACCACTACCTTTCACTAAAGACAGGGGCCCAGAGCACAGGAAACCTGGCCTCGAGTAGGGAACTGGCTTCCTAAGCTGCACAGCACCCCACCTCCTCACTGTCGCTCCCTCCCACCTGTGCCTATAGAAGCTGGCTCAGAGAAAAGGGTATGGAAGACGCCCGCTGAGCCTGACAACTTTCTGTCATTTTGAAATACACATTAAATGACTGATGAAACAGGAAGCTTTTCACTCGGTAAGCAACTTTGAGACTACACAAGTGTTTATTTCTTAGAAGAATTAAAAGTGGCATGGAACTTTGCAAGCACTGCCTTATGATGCACTCCAAACTCTTCTTGCCACTCAACTCTGATGGAAATGAGCCGCAAGCTCCCAAGCTCTCGAGCACTACTCAAGGATTCTAAGTTGCAGGAGGGGTCCTCCAGCACAGAGCAGAGAGAGAGCCTGGCTTCCAGGCTTGTTTACCTGCAGTGGCTCCTGCTGGGCTGTCAGTCCCAGCTTCCCACCTGCTGGGCCTTCAGACCAAACCTGACAGTACGCCACTGTTGGCTTTGCCAGGCTCATGCTGTTGGGGCTAGGACTCCAGGATGCTCTCATCTGCTGAACACCAGGCCCTGGGCGTGGAGACATGGTGCTCAGCCATGCCCGCAGGAGCTCGCCTATAAGAATTCAACTGCGAGGTTTTGGGCATCATTAAAAATCTCAGCTGCTCTTCTTTCGGGCTCCAGATCCCAGAAAGCTTTCAGAAACTCATTTCAAAAGCCCAATTCTGTGCCTTGGCACGGGCACAGTCTTCTGTCTCCGGTTTCTCTTCTAGTCAAGGTGCACCTGTGCAAACCCCTGCCTCCTCCCTGGCCTGGCTCATCTGTGCTTCCTGCAGTAGGTGAGTCGTTGGCAATGACTTCAAACCTCAGTCGCCTGCCACTTCTCCTTTCGTGGCTGTGGTCCTTCAGCTTTGACCTTGGACTGGCGTGGATTCCATCAGTGCTCTGGGATACCAGAAGTGCAGTTGTCCTGAGGGTTACCTGGCCCCTGGTATGTGCAATATGATTGCAGCCATGGGCTCCATCGACCAGCCAAGTCATGCTGGGCTCTGTGAAACTTCCCCTTGGCTCCCTAACACCCTAGGTAGATCACGTTCAGAGCATGTGAGAGAGACATTTGGTGATCAAGCAAATTCACAAATGTTATTCATACCAACTTCCTCGGTTATTCAAAGGAGGTTCTGGATGCCTGACTAATGGACTAAGAAAGGGTGCTGAGCTCCCCTGAACCCCACCTCCTAGACGGCATCCTGGCACATCTCTGCCCCTTCGCTCCCTAAGCCCGGCCCAGGGACATCCCTTCCCTTGCACCCCACTTGCTTACCATGGTCCGGGCACCATACTGCTTCTCTACCTTCTCCTTCAGCTGCCTGAAGCAGGCTTCCATCCGCTCATGGAACGGCCGCAGCGCCTCCGTGACTTTGTCCCCATGAATCCGGATCCCTTCAGCCAAAAACGGAATCTGAAAAAACACAGAGGTTCACATTCCTGACTTCTTGGTTAGTGGCTTAGAGAACACAGTATGCACCAGGGGAAAATCCACACCAGGCACTGTGCACCTGCCTTGGTTCCCAAATCAAGCCAACGGATCAAACCCATTGGCAGGCACGTCACCCGCAAAGACCAACGCTTAGATGGAAACTATATGGGTCTTGAACTGAGCCAGGCTGGGGCTCATGCGATGGAGCTTTGCTACTTTGCTTGGTTCCCACCAGGCCATCGGTCCCAGGAGAGGCCTACCTGTGCTCCTCGCTGGAGATTGGGAAGAGCTGTGTTTTGAAGGTGTTTAGATATAAACTGTCCTATTAGCCAAGGGTTGTGTTGGTGTGCAAACATTTTTTTAGCTAAGAATATTGCCTTTACAGGCAATAGAGAACCCTATACTAAAACATAAAAATCTAATTGTATGTGATCTATGGTCCTAAAGGATATTCTTATTTGGAAAGAAAAACTAAATTTATTCTTCCTTAAAGCTAAAAATAATCACCTCTCTGCCAACACTGCTGTCAGAAGATACCCATACCAACGCTTCATCTCCGAGAGCGGGAATGACGCCGACCCTTAGAAGCATCATAGGAGACGTTTTGACTCCCCCGGGTGCAGAGCCCCTGCAGTGTGGGGTGTGTGACAACAGGTTCACTTTCTGTCCCTAGCTGGCCTCTGCTTCCCCTCGATGCTCAGATTGGAAGTTAGTCCTGCTATGCAATCAGGCTAAGAGGCTTCCTCTTAATAATTGATAATTAAATCAAAATACTGATTAAAAACAGCTTTTCTAATAGGCCAGAATCCCAATCTGTATGAGCAGATTTATTAGTAAGAGGGATAATAAGCACACAATTGAATTTCATGTGAACAAATTCAAGAAATCCTATCAAGATGAATCAACGCTTGAAATGTATTTGGTTGCCATTTATAGCATGCAGCTGCTGCCTCTCCTGGTATTCCAGGAAAGGGGGGAATAAGTAAGCACCCCGTGTTCACAGCACCCCAGCCTGCTCTGAGGCCACACTGGCACGGAAGTTTGCTTGGCTGACAGTTGGGACGAAACCCAAGACACAGGCCAGGTATCTCTGGCCAGTTCTCACCAACAGGACGATATGCCTGTGAGATTTCAAAATAGATGGGACATGTTAATATTCCACATGAATTTCCCGTGCAGATGGTGGCTTCCCTGGGACTAGCCACAGTTTATTCAGGACCAGCAGAAAAAAATGCTCACTGTAATTCTTTTGCCTCCTGAGGTCTGCCTCGGGAGATGATAAAGGCGCAGGGACGACTCATGGTGGCAGGGTAAATGTAGTGTGTCTACCAGGGCATGGAGGCAGGTGTGTGGGAGAAGGCTGTATCAAGGTGAAGCCAGGGCCACTCTAGATGCCCAAGGCTCATTCGACTTAGAATTGTCTTCTCCAACATGCAAAATGCAAATAACCACTTCTGAGTTTAGTTTGTCTTTGTGATAAAATGGTCAGAATGTTTACAATAAAGAAACTGCTCGCTGCAGGAGGGAGGGGCTGTTGGGTGCAGGGCTCCTACAGCCTGGGCTGCAAGGGAAAACATACACAGTATGAGATCTGCTCCTCAACCCTCTCTAAGCCATCGGAGAAGACCTTACAGCAGAGAATCTGCCCCCGGTTCTATATTTATTTGGGGTCTAAACTGCAGCTGTGATTCTAAAAGAAAGAAAATAGGAAAGTGTTCAGTGTAAATGCATCCCAGAGTATGGAGTTCTTAACATACAAAGAGAAGCCATAGATCTGGGGCCTGAAATGGTCTTTGGAGACCCTGTAGTCTAGTGCTCCAACCACCCTGGCTAAGCATCAAAATGTCTCAGAACCATGATCTGCTGTCAGTGGGTCCGGGAATGTGCATTCCTCCAGAGTCTCTCAGAGCCCAGAGAGGGAAAGGGACTTTCCCCGAAGTTGCCCTTCTAGTCGTTGGAAGTGAAGTCGCCGCCTGCTCTCAAAGGACACTCTAACGGGCCGTGCTGCGCGTGAGGCTGCTCCGGTCTGTCCCCTGCACAGATCCAGCCCTGCCCGCAGCAACCACACGTCCGTAAGCCCAGCCTCGTGCTCCAGGAGCACCAACCCGGGGCAAATGGGTGGCAACTGGCATCAGCTGGGGATGATGAGTGAGTGTGGTGCTTCATCTTTGTACATTTTCAAAGGAGAAATATGTACACATCATAGCAATTTAATATGAGACTGTCCAGACTCCTCTTGGGACACTCGACAGGGATGCTGAGGATTGACAGGTGTATGTGGGGGAAGGCAGCTGTCAGCTGCAAACCGAGAAGAGACTCCAGCGGCTGGCAGTGCCCTCAGCCTCCCACCTGGCGAGGAGCAGGTCAACACCATCTTCTATTTCAGAGACAGCAAGCAGAAGCGAGCTTCCTGGGACTGATTAGCTTGCTTTCCCAATGATTGCAGGCATTTGGAGATAAGCTTGCACATCAGCACTGGAAACTGCGCAAAGGAGTCCTGGATCTCCCAGGAGGAAAACCCTGCTCTGTCCTGATGGAGTTGCAGGAACCACTCAAACCAAATGAACTCACAAACAAAAAGAGAACAAAGCATCTGATAGCCCCAAAGTTCTTACTTTTAATGAACGCTAGACTCAATTACTGATACTAACATATGCGTTTTCAAAACATTTGCAAATGAAAGCAAAATCACAGGTAACGTTTTGAATATGTATTTTTCCTCCCTCTTTGGTATAATAGAGTTGTTAGAAAACTGGCTCTTTCAACTTTCCTGGGAACTGCTTCAAAATTCATCCTTTAATACAGTTATTAGGGTGATGACATAGTGCTGACATGAAGTAGTTCTCTGGGGAACAAATTATTTTCCTCGGTAGGACTTGAAACTCTTTAAGTCCAATTTGCTGTAAAAGCTTACAGGGGGAAAATCAATAGAACTTTTGCAGACCAAACTAGTTTTTGTGTTGCAGCATTCCGAGGAGTTTTGAGTTTTATACTCTTTAGTTCCATACCACCCGAAATGGAATCATTCGGAATTGAAACTTCCGCTTTGTTAGTCATGAGGACGGCTGACATGATGCTCACGTGGCGCTCGAAGCCAGCGGTGCCCTGCCTGTCCTCCTGGAGGCGGCCTTCTCAAAAACGGCTCTGGGGCAAAAATGTGAGTACATACAGATTCGTGGCAGAGTCTAAATATTTCTTTTAAAATGTAATTCTATTTAAAATATATGTAGAAAGCCAGGTACTCATTTAAAAGGTTGTGTATATATATATATATTGTGTGTGTGTGTGTGTGTGTGTGTGTGTGTGTGTGTGTGTGTGTGTGTGGTACTGGGGATTGAATCCAAGGTGCACCTTTGAGTCACACCCTCAGCCCTCTTAATTTTTGTTTGTTTGTTTGTTTGTTTTGAAACAGTGTCTCAATAGGTTGCTGAGTCTCACCACATTGCTGAGGCTAATCTCAAATCTGTGATCCTCCTGTCTCAGCTTCCCAAGTACTGGGATTACAGGCATGCACAACCCCTAGCTTAAGAAGGCTATAAAAATAGAGAAAGAGAGAGAGGTAGGGAGAGAGAGACAGAGACAGAGAGTGGGGGAGAGAGACAGAGAGAGAGAGAGAGAGAAAAAGTAATCTCAGCATTTGGGAGGCTAAGACTGGAGGATCTGGGTTCATGGACAGCCTCAGCTACTTAGTGAGGCCTTCCACAACTTAGTGAGACCCTGTTTCAAAATAAAGAATATAAAAATCAGGCTGGTGGTATAGCTCAGAGGTAGAATGCCTCTGGGTTCAATCTCTAGCACCACACACACAAAAATTGTGGGTCACTGTGGAAAAGTTGGACAATGACTCAAAACAGCAAAAACAATTCTCTATGACCCTATGAGTTCTAATTTTTGGTATAAGCCACAAAGTATTGAAAGCAAGAACCTGAACGGACAGGTGTACCCTCATGTTCATAGCAACATCATTCACAGGAGCCAGAGTAAAAAGCAACCCAAATGCTCATGAATAAATGAAGAGATAAACAAACGTGCTCCATGCACATAATGGACTGTTTCTCAGTCCCTCCCCTAAAGAAGGAAATTCTGAGACATGCGACCACATGGATGGACTCTGAAGTCATTGTTCTGAGTGAAATAAGCCAGACAGAAGAGAACAAATCCTGCATGATTCCACTTAGGAGAGGATCCTACAGCTGTCAAATGCAAACAGGCAGAAAGTAGAAGATCAGCTTCCAGGGGTGGAGGGAGATGGGGCAGGAAGTTGTTTGTTAGGGAATGAGCTTCAGTTTTGCAAGAGGAGAACATTCTGGGGATGGAGGACAGAGAAAGTTGTATAGCATCGTAAATGCACTAATGCTGTTCAACTGTACATTTAACACAGAATGATAAAAATTTGGGGCATGAATATTTTATCACAATTATATATTAAATATATAAAATAGAAAATTACTTAGAATTATAAAACCCAGCCCACCTCATACATATAAGTAGGAGGACTCCTAACTGGGCTCATAACCACAGCTCAGCCTTGCCACCCGGAGTGGTCTCACTGGCCAATGTGCCGATGCCAGAGAAGCCAGGAAGATGAGCCTGCGCTGGGCTGGGCAGAGCAAACATACCCACAGAGGCTTCTCCTCCAAAGCACATCTGCCCTGCACGGGCCTGTGCACAGATAAATTGCACAGGACCAGGGCCCCTGGCTTAGCTACAGGACCTCAAACATGGTGCCCGGGCCAAGTGAGGGCAGGGCCTCTCCCGATGCCCTTCAGCCTGGCATATGGGGTTTAAATCTGGTGAAGGGCGGAGACAGCATCTCCTCTCCTCCTATGGGAGAAACTAGGCCCAGTGCAGTGAGCTGCCCCAGCAGCAGAGCAAGTGAGGACGGAGAGCTCGTGGGCGATGATCCGGACATCCCATACTGCCAAGAAGGAGGGTTCAGCAGGCTTAGACACACTGACTGAACACAGCCCTCCAAAGAGGGCTGGGGAGGTGCCAGGAGCACGCGTAGAGTGCAGCTGGGATGTCAACAATGAGAACGAACACCCCCAGAGCTGCAGCTCCCACCCCCACCCTCCAAGTGACGGCATCTATGGACGCCTTTCCTGGGACGGGCTGTGGCCGAGGGCTTCCTGCCTCTGAGCTTGCACTGATGCACTTATCCATTCCAAATAGAGGAAGGTTTTCCAGCAATCAGGAAAACTGACCAAGGGGAGGAAAGAGACCTTGTTCATTTGCAAGAGTGAGTTTGTGGTACATTCAAGCTGCTGCTGATAGCCCAGAAGCCAAGCTCATCTTGGAGGGGTTGGCTTACCCAGGATTACTGAGACTGGTCCCTAGGCCTCTTTGCTGGCAGGGTGGTGTGGTAGGGAACCCACCTGGCCCTGGGCTCAGACCCGGCCCCCCCCTCCACCCGTGCAAGGTTGCCTTCAGACATTACCTGCCAGGCAATCAGGTCCTTGAGCTTCTCGATCTGCAGGTGGGCCTCGGGGTGCTCCTGCAGGTAGCGGTCTGTGAAGAAGGCCTGTGGAGACAGGAGCCAATCAGTGTTCCCGCCCATCCATCAGGCGTGCATGCCTGCCGCCCAGCATGCATGAAACAGACCCTCACCCGGCTCTCATGGAGATCTCTCCAGACCCGGAGTTGACTCTTCCTAGACCCAGGGCAAAATATCTGACCAACTCAAATACAGGACTTGGAGTATCCAGGCAATGAAGGGCCGTTCACAGCGGCACCCCGGTGCTCCAGTCCACTGAGGCCATGGCTACTCTGGATGGCCTGGTCCTGCTGAATGGCAGTGGATACCACCCTCCTGGCAGTCCCCTTGCCCTGGGCCTGACACATACATACCAGCAGACAATAGAGTATCAGAGGAGAGCCCTTCCTCTCCAAAGACAATTAGCCACTCCCAGGAGCCACACTTGGCAGCGCCCTTTCTGAGCGTTCCCTCCCTGTCTAGATTAGAGGTCAGCAAACCTTTTCTGTGAAGGGCTGGATGGCAGATCTTACAGGTCTTTGGATCAAAAGGGGCTCTGTCCAACTGCTCAACTGTGCTGATACCATGTCAGAAAAATAGCCATGGGCAGGAAGGAAAGAAATGGGTGAAGTCTCATTCCAATAAAATATCACTTAGGAACACAAGTGGTGGGTCATAGGGAGTGGACCCCTGGTCCAGCCCACACCCTGTCCCTCAATTTCTTTTCATTCCTATGGGGCTACTGTCCAGGGAGACCAGGGCCAGGCCCCTCCTGGACCACGGACCAGGGTTACCTGCCTAATCTAAGCTTTCAGATGCTTTCATCTGTCTCCATAATGGAACTGTTGGGTCTTTATGATCCCAGGCTTCTTAAAAGCCACACAGGGTCACTCTCTCCAGAGCTCAAAGGCCCCACGGGGTGGCTCAGTGGCTTTCTGGCTAGCTGTGGATGCCTGGGCACCGTGTCTGCCCAGGTCTGGCTCCCCTGCAGTCCGCAGTGGCTTCCTCTGCCCCCGCCTGCATCTCACCACTGCTGAGATTGCCTGGGCAGACCAGGGTCATTTCTGGGATCTGGGGACAGTGTTTGGAATGCTCAGTCTGGGGCGGGGCGGTGGAGGCAGCAGGTGTCACGTGCCTTCTCGTAATTGGCGAAGCCTCCCATGACGGCGGGGTCCACGATGCCGTTCAGCAGCATGGACAGGGGATTGATGGGCAGGCTGGGGTCATCCAGGTGCTGCTGCACCATGCTGTTGATCTTGTCATTGGTCAGCTGCATGGTCTCGATGGCGTTCTCCAGGGGGCTGATCTCTACCTGCAAGGAAGACATGACAGAAGCCCATCAGCCCGGCTGCCACTTCACCAGAGGAGCGACTGCCCGGGTGGGACAGGCACCCTGCTCTTCCTGCACCTTTCTTTCAGTAGAGTTTGAGGTGTGTGGTCACTTGTGGCCCAGCCAAGAGCAGCTGGCTGTTTTATGATCACTCTCTCCATACACAGAGCCCTCATGTGGGAATTCCAAAGGAATAAAGCAAGGCCACTCGGCTGGTGGCACACGTCTCTCTCTCTGCTTCACAGCGCAGATTCTATGGAATTTGGAGGCATCTGGAGAAGGTACTTCGTGGTGCCTGCTGGCCCTATTTGGTTCAGGAAGGCAAGGAGAGGCCCAGCGGCCTGTGGCCACCTTCCTGCACAGGAAGAGCTCTCGTTGCCTGGAGTCCGACCTCACAGTCCCATCTGAGAACCTGCTATTGCTCAGGAGGCGGGCCCTCTTCCCTCCCTCTGCCCACACCTCTCTTGAACCTCCTTCTTTGCCTCGGGGCCCTGCGGTCCCCTGTCTGGCTCAGACCTAATGTGTCACTAGAGCAGTGCGGAGTCCAAAGCCAGGATCGTACCTCCCACCAGGCCGGGCCACGGGGACCACGTCCAGGATGACCTTAAAGATCGTTCTGATCCTCCCAAAGGAGGTGCCACGGGCCCCACCCATATCCAGGGACCCTACTGTCCCCATCAATTGGCAAAGCAGAGGCACTGAGGTTCTGGCTGCAGCTTCTGGGGGTATCTAAGAGGTTGAAGAAGTCACTGGGGAATGGGGAGCAGAGATAAAAAGAGAGCCCCCGATTTGAATGTGACGCTTCTTGGTGGTGGCAGGGAATGTGGTTAAGCGTGGTCTGCTCACCCAAGTGACCACCTGTGACCAGAGGGAGAGAAGGCAGAGAGGCTGTGGCAGGTAAGCCGCAGCTGGCCACAGCATGATGCTGAGGGTCCCCTGTCAGAGGGGCACTGAGAAACGCTGGCCTCCTCGCTGGGTGAGGTCTAAAAGTGCTTCAGCCCAGGTGCAGGCAGTCAACTACATGCTCCAGGGCAGGGTCTCTGTTGATAAACTCATTTCCCTCAAGAAGGAAGGCTTCTTATTTTCCTAAAAAAGAACAAACCACTGTCCCCATGAACACGGGGTCTCTTCCAGAAGGCACCGCACGGCAGGGGCTGCCAGCAGGATTTCAGCCGTCCTGGGATTATTGGACTTATAGCTCTCTGATCTGTTAGGAAGGGGCAGGGCAGCTGGAAGAGGGCTCTGTCCTACAAAAGGCTAGGCTCTCCCACCTCCGCCTAGTAGCCCCCAGCGATAGGCAGCCCCTGGCTCCCAAATCCCAGGCAGCCAAGGGCTCTGGGCAGAGGCTCCTTATGAGGAGTGCTGCCTATTTACACGAAAGGCCAGCTCTTCTGGGTCTCAGGAGCACACCGCCAACTCCAAACATTCCCTTCTCAGGGACTGCATTTCTGCCTATAGACACAACACTCCTGACAGCCTTCTGTCTGCCCAAGGGGCCTGGGGGACAGGAAGGGAGGTCCCAGAGCAGAAAGTGAAGATGTCCCCCCACCCCAGGGAGGGAACATGGGGAGCAGGGGGAGAGGGCTGCGTCCTGGCAGCCTTGTGGGATCAGCTGGTGTGGGTTGATGCTCACAGAAGGACCCAGAGCTCAGGATTGGGGAGAGAGATCCTGCCACGTCTTAGAGCCACACAATCAGGTCCTTCAGGGGACTCACTGTAAGCTAAATTGCACACGCCATTCCTTGGGGGTATCCTGCCAGCGAAGACACAGGAACAAAAATATTTCTCCATGGGAACTTTTATACTGGCACCTGCTACAGCCCTGCCATTCCCTTGGTCAATAAATCTCAGCCCAACTCAGCTTCGTGAAAATGAAGCTGTCCCATAGTTCACAAGTGCGCGTTTAATGTAAATGAAGCTGTCCCAAAGCAAAACAGAGTTAAGCTAATGAGAAGGGAACCATCATTCCTTTAAAAAAAGGCAGGGCGGGGGATATTCTCAGGCTATTTTTACTTGAAACGAGCAAGTACTATTAATTAAGTTGTTTGTCATGTAAATGGCAATAAAACCATCAGGAAGAAAGATTTTGCAAAAAGTTTATGTAAATTGGAACTGTTTTAAACTTTTCATTTAGTTTGGGGAAAGAACTGTCAAAACAGCACAGCTATGATGGAAATTCAGTATTGCATAAGGAGATGTGAAGGCTGAGCTCTGGTTTTCTACCAGCAGGTGCTGGTGTGCCTAGATGGTTTTTCCACTGAGATACTGGGGTGGGTGAAGAGACTGGGTGCTCCCAGTGACAGGCAGGGTGATCATGTACACTGCAGGGCCCAGAGTGCTCAGGCAGGCCAGCCGCGTGCTGTCACAGGTGGACACAGGTGCCAGACCCTATGAGGGCGGGCAGGTTTCTTCTGAGGGTCTCCTTACCATAAAAACAGACTTGACCTCAAACCACCTTAGAATTCCAGGCAATTTATATGCTGTGGTATATATGGTTCTTTCAATCCACATATTCTGCAAAAGAAATATAGGGCAGTTGTTAGCAGGATGTCAGCAGGGGGTTGGCTCTGCCCTCCTGGGGATGTAAGGGGCAGGACGGGGTGCGCTGAGGCCCCTCACAAGCCCCTCTCTGCTTAGGGCCTCATGGCACATCAGTGGCACGATGGCTCTTTCCTGGCCATCCCCGCCCTCCTCTCTGGAACTTGGTGAAGAAAATATAAAATCTGGTACTTGGAGAAGAAAATATAAAAGGTGTGTGTGTGTGTGTGCGTGTGTGTTACAGAGAAGTTAGTACCTCAAAGTGAGGAGAGTTCCCTCTTAAGTAAATGGATTATTTTGGGAAAGGCTCTAAAATGAATTTGATATTAGCTTCATTTGGAGTTCAAAAGAAACTCAAAGGTGCAGATGCAGCCAGGAAGACGGGTTCATTACACTTGACCTCTTGTATTTTAATAAAACCACCACTGTAAGCTTATCTTTTAGCTAACCAATGCATATACTTGTGTGAGAACACAGACATGTGGAAATAGAAGGGAGAAAAGTTGCCCTGAACGCAGAGATGACCATGTAATAAACATTTTAGGCCTCATTGCTCAAAACTTCTAAGTACTGTGTATTTATAAGGCGTTATATGTATGTTTTAAACAAAGCAGCAGGTTATAGCCTCTGTTCTATGGCAAAGAGTGCATTATATACTGCAGGGCAGTGTTTCAAGTCCGTGAGTGTGTGATTCTGCACCTCCATAAAGATTGCACAGAGCTGCAGCTGGGGCCAGGCTTGACCCTGGATGCCGCTGTGTGCAGGCCTGTCTAGCTCTGTGCCCAGGGCTGCAGCTCCGCCACCCTCTGAGGCAGGACCTTGAGACACTGGGCCTGCCAACAGTAACCCACACTTTAGTAGGAGAGACCATAAAATGTCAACAATTGGAGCAAGCTGGCTTGGATCTTGGGAACCTGAGATTCCTGAGGGAAGGGAAGGACATGCCAAGCCTCCTGTGATCTAGGCTGGGCTCCTCTGCCTGCCCCTTCCTGCCCAGGGCCCCTCAGGCACTGCCCTACAGAGGGTAGCATGTGCCCTTTCTGAGAAGGTCTAGACCACCTGTCACACTCTGAGATGGCCTTGGTGTCCATCTTGGGGTTCATGGACAACTGGGCCCCAGTCCAGTCTCCTTCTCAGCCCAGTCTCCTTCTCAGCCAGGCCTGGGGTGTAGGAGCTCCCCCCATCACCAGGTGTGGAGGCGTTGAGTCTAGCCCTACAGGTGCAGCTTTCCCAGCCCTGTCCTTGGGCCATGGGAACAGGTTCCCTGCAGAAGTGGCCAGAGCCTGGTTTCCCAGGATGGCAAACTCTGTGCTCATCTGGCAGCCTGCAGCTTTGTCAAGCTTGGGAAGGACTAAGTCCTTCCCAAGTTCCTGAATGCTTCATCCCCAGGTGAGAACCAGAAGGAGCCCTCAGGGACTCCAGGCCCACCCAGAGGGGGCAGAGGTCAGGAGTCTCGGCTCCTTTCAGCTCTCCTCTCCACTCAACGACCTCCACGTGTCTCTTTCTTTCCAGTGTAAGAACATACAAACTTGCCCGATGGGAGGGGTATGTGGAAGATTCAGCAAGTCCCTCAGTCAGGGGACACCACTCAAGTGATGGGTTGACTGTGTGTGATGCAGATTGATCAGAAAGCCCCCTGCACTATGCAGGTGTCCTGGTTGGATGTCGGCAGGGACCAGTCACCAAGAATTCCAGGACTCTGGCACCAACAAGAAACAGGGCATTGGTCTTGAACCAGCCAGCATTTTATTTTATTTATTTTTAATTTTTTTATTGGTGCATTGTAGTTATATCTCTTAATGAGGTACAAGATGGTGGAGGCATACATTAGCCCTTACCCAATTCCTGTCCCATTCCCCCCCTCTCCCTCCTTCTCATGTTTGGCTTAGTGATTGACTTTGATATGTTTGTTAATGTACATCATGTACATTAGAGAACTTCTCTCTTCCCCCTCCCATCTCCAGTTAGGTCGCCTTATTTGCTCATCTATAGGATCTCCTTCTTCATCTAGAGTTCCTCCTATGACCCATTTTCTCCCTAGCTTCTGGATATTAGGAAGAGCATCCGATTTCTTATTTTTTGTGACTGACTAGCCTCACTTAGCATAATGTTCTCCAGTTCCATCCATTTTCCCGTAAATGATGTAACTGTGTTTTTCTTTATGGCTGAGTAAAATCCCATTGTGTAAACATCCCATAGTTTTGTAATCCATTCATCTGTTGACGAACATCTTGACCAGCTAGCATTTTAGAATTAAAGAAAATTTTGGATTCACCCAACTTCAAGTTCCTCTTGACAGAGGAAGGTGTGGGCCTCAGGGCCAGAGCAGGCTTCCCCATGGTAGCTCCAGGAGCTGTGAGCAGACTCACATTATGGTCTGAGAGTCAGACAACAGAAGCAACCTTCCGATTTTCAGGAAGAGGGTGCACGCTCCTCCGAGGCAGCCCTAGTGTCTTGGGTCAGGAGAAGGGTGCTAAGTCACCTCTGACCTCCTGTAGCCCCGAGACTTCCAGATTGCAGACAGGAGAAGCCATCCTCACTTCTGGTCCTTCCCAGGGCCACGGGACTGCTGCATCCTTGCCATATGGGTCTACAGAGGGATTTCTGGAGGAGGACTCCCAGGTAGAGAGATGTTGATATTCTTTAAAAGCTCTGGTTTATCTGATGCCTTTTAAATAGGGTTTAGCGGTCATTCAGTTTACATGTGCAATTTCTAAAAGGCTATAAGGATACGTGTTATTATCTCCATGGCACATAGCTTCCAACAAGGGCTAAATTTTTGATCATGTTCGGAAGCTCTCTGGATGGGCTGTCATGACTGGGCAAGTGGTACTGGTATCTCATGGGTAGGGATCAGGGATAATCCTAAACAGCACAGGACCTATAGGGCGGACTCTGCCCCAGGCTATCTGGCCTGTGGCCTCAGCACCATCAAGGCAGAAACCCTGCTGCAGAGTGCTGAGCCACAGAGGTGTCAGCACAGGTCCTGGACGAGGCTCCAGCATCTCGGCCTAGGCCCAGCTCACCTCCTGGCTGCCCTGTCATTTGCAGAAGGCCCTGTAAGTGCTCTGTACCTCCACACAGGCATGTAACCTGGGATATGTGCCCCTGCCCCAGCGCCCAGGGCTCATGGGAAAATCTACTCAGAAACACGCATGAAGAAGGAAGAGCTACACCTCCAAGCAAGTGTCACCTTACTATACACCTCTAGGACCTTGGCTATGACCTCCATGAAATGGCACCAGCTTTACTCAACTTGGAAGGGTAATGAATTAGGATTTCTACACACAGTATACACAGACGTGGCAGCCTGCAGACCACGCTGCTCCACTGGCACTTTTGTAGTTGGCAGAAGGAGTTTTTTGGAGGACTCTTTTTTTTTTTTTGTTGTTGTTGTTTGGGTTTTGGTGGTTTTGTTTTCCTTACCGCAAATTCATTGTCTGGATTTTTCTCTCCCTTGCGGATTGGACGAGAATATTCAAATCGCTGGACCTCATTTACCCTGTAAAAACTGTAGAGCCAGGCAAATAATTAGACATTTAACCTTAAAAAACAACAACAACAATCCAGCCAGTTTGCTTTTAGACACGGGATCTGGCCTCAAAACACCTCATCACATCCCAGAAAACATCTCCAACCTCGACCTGCAGCCGTCGCCTCGACTTCCTCTCGGCGGCCTCTGGGGAGATGCTGGCAGGTGGAGAAATTACCTTGAGATTCTGCCTCCTCCCTGTCCCTGCCAACTCTCAAGGGAGGAGAGATGCTGAGTAAGAGTGAAACGGGCAAAAAACAGGGAGAAGGTGAAGCAAAGGAGAAAGGGAAACGGACCCGTATCTTCAAAGTACATGCTCATTACTATCATCCTTTAGCTCAATAACTTAGCAATTAACTTACTGAGATAACTTAATCATTTTTTTACATATAAAAGTTAATGTCTTCATTATTTTTTTAAAAAGACATCATACGCTTTAGTTTCAGATCTACAGAATGCGGATTTTGCAGCCACCCAAAAAGCAACGGGCTGGAAGATAAAGAGAGCCTGTTTTCCTCCTCAGGGAGGGGTGGGCTTTACACACACGCCAGGGCCAGAGCTGTGGAGGCTTTTTTCTCCCCCTGCACTGAAATGCATCAAAGGAACTACTAAGAAACTGTGGTTCTCTATGCTTACTGCGTCTCTGAGGAAAACAAAACAAAACAAACGTGGCAAGCCTTAAAATGCGTGTTTCCTGAAAGCAATCATTTGCAAACACACTGGGTATGAGTTGATTTTCATTAAGGCTGATGAAAGGTCAGAGAAATGATGAAAGGTTAAAGAAACCACTAAACTTCGGGATGCAAAGCAAGCAGATCCTGAGGGCTAGCGGGCCATCAGAGAGGTTAATTTCTTCACCAGAACACGGATCAAATAGGGAAAAAAAACCCTCCACATCAAAGAGCCATCTGCTAAGGCAGATGTTCTAAACCACTGCTACGTCAGGTGCAATTCAACTGCAAGGCACGCACGCGCACTTGAATTCGGACAATTGAGAGGTTTAAAAACCACCTCCTGATCCCATAGTGTGCAATCATCATGCTGTGGGGTGAAGGGTTTTTATCATGTGCTTCATCAGGGGCAACTGTTAGAAACAGTCCTATAAAATGCAAGCAAACACTCAGACCCCAACCCAGCATCCCTACCCAGATGTGCGGTTAGGGTGGGCTTGAGCTCTGCTGAGCACCACGGAGATTCTACCCTGCATGGTAGGTTTCTAAAGAGACCAGGGGCCACCTCCTTCCCAGGGAGTTTGTCTCTGGATCTCAAGGAGGGATACGCTTTGCTCCCTTCCTGCCACAGGAATGACTTTGAATTCCCTTTTGTGGGTGTTAGAGAGCATGAGTTTCCTTTGCTCTTGGAAGAGGACAGAAGGAGCACCTGGGATGCTCACTGAAGACCAAAGTTCACCTTCTGGGAGGCGGCGTTAGTAGCAAGAAACCTGCACAGAGCTTCTCATCACCCCGTGCTGCGCTGGGGAAGAACACGGGGATGATTACCTTACAATCTGCTCAGACACTGGCCGGTGAAACTTAGGGGGCAAATCGAGTTTGGGCTTTACTGTGAAGCACTGGATATCTGAGGTGAGTGGTTAAGGGCCAACAGGCAGCGTGCGTGCCAACCGTCAGAGAAGGCCCCCAAGTGTACCCAGCTGTCCCAGGAAGGATGGGGCAGTGGGTATGGACTGCTCCCGGTGCCTCAAGGATACACTGGCCGGGGGAGTTCTTGAGGTCATCGCCTGGTGGAGATGTCGTCTTCATTTTCTCAGCGTTTGGAAACTGGGTTAATAGCCGAGCTTCAAAGTCTTCCCGCCTCTCGTACTCCTTCCCCCGGTAAATGAAAACTTTCCCCTGGAAACAATAACATTCATTAAATAACACCACAGGAGAAGGGCCAGGAAAGGCCACAGGCAAAAAGCATGTGTCTTCAAAATGCTCTTAGCAGTCTTTAAAAACATGTCACCGCAGCTAAAAACATCATGCAATCGCATTGCTTCTCCTAATCCAGAACCCGGGGACAAAGCCACCCAGGTCACTGCTGTTAGGAGGCGACAGGTCTTTCACTGAGCTCCTGCTGCATATTTCAGTCTTAGTGGTAACAAGCAGTTAAAAACCTGTGAGAAAACATGTCCCTTCTCTTTCTGTGCTTGGTTGATCTCACTTAACATAATGTTCTGACATGGTTTTGTTCTTCTTTATTGCTGAGTAGAATTCCACTGTGTGTATTTCCCATAATCTCGCAATTTATTCCTCTGTTGATGGAGACCTAGGTTGGTTCCATATTTTGGCTATTACGAATTGTGCTGCTATGAACACGGGTATGCATTTGTTACTGTAGTTCTCTGATTTCAACCCCTTTGGAAAGATACCCAGGAGTGGTATTGCCGGATCAATTAGAGGTTCCACTCCCAGTTGAGAAGGGACATATGTTTTCTCTAATATGCCCAAACGAGGGAGTATTAGGGATACCAGAGGGACTCCAGACAATGGAGGGGAAACCTCAGCAAAGCTAGAAAGGAAGGGTAGGAGAGGAAGAAGGCTGAGGTTAATTAATGGGGGAGCTACATTCTAATATGTATCTAAGTATGAATGTAGCATGGTCAACCTGACACTGTTGGAAGGGGGAAAGGGAAGCAGGGGTAGGACACCAAGCACTGTGTGAATGTATGCCATTTTCAATATGATCCACATGAAAATAAAATTTAAAAATTATAAAAAAAAAACTATGAGAAGCCAACTGAACAATGGAGGCCCGTGTGTGGTCAGAAAGGGCCACATTTCTTCTCAGGTATGTCCTGAAGGAGTTAAAGAGGAGCCATCCCCAAACATGTCACGTTTATGTAC
This sequence comes from Muscardinus avellanarius, assembly GCF_963383645.1. Classification (NCBI taxonomy): domain Eukaryota; kingdom Metazoa; phylum Chordata; class Mammalia; order Rodentia; family Gliridae; genus Muscardinus; species Muscardinus avellanarius. The sequence goes on along the minus strand of NC_137789.1, from coordinate 157,714,083 downwards.
TGGGTATTTCAAGCTAAACTCACTAAGGAACTTGGTCTCAAAAAGGCCCAGGCAGTCTGCAGCTTTTGTACACAGAGCAAGCCATGCAGACTCCTCTGAGAGGGATGTCAAGGCTGGCAAACAGCCCTGACCACCAGACACCGGTAACTGGGGTGCCAATGCACCTGGATAAACAAAGTATCCCCAATCTTCCACTAACTTCTACATACGTCCCTGCCCCAACCCCTCGGAGATGGACCTGGAATTGACCAGCCTAGTCCAGACAGCCATTTGTCCTGCTTTTCTTCCCAAATATACTCTCACTGTCTAAAAAGCATAATCTTCATGCTCTTATCATTCTCTTGGCTTTGGCTGTCTTGTGAAGATCCCCCTGTATGTGTGAAACTAATAAAACTCATGATTTCCTCTTGGTAAGCAGCTCTTGTATTAACTGGGCTCCCAAATCCAGCCAAAGAGCCCATATAAGAACTTTGGGGTGCAGAGTGTATGTGTGTCTCTCTGGCGGCACCAACCAAGTCATCTTCACCCCGCCTGATGGAATGTAAGACTACATGAGAAGGTGGGTCCTCAGAGCCACAGCATGGCCACGCTGGGCTGATTCCTGGAATTCACACCAACAGACTCTGAGGATTCAAAGCAGTGCAGAAGGGGTGCAGAAGGGGTTGGCTGGGGGGCCCTGGGATGAGTGGCTAGAGGTGGGCAGACGGTAGGACCATCCTTATCACAACCAGAGCTGCTGGGCACATGGATCCTTACTCGTCATCAAAGGACAAGTTCAGGTACAGGGAGCTCTTCTAAGGGCTGAGCTTCATCCATCGCACACTCCAAGTTAGAACGTGTTGGCATTGAAACAGGTGGGTGGACTCGGGCCTCGGTGGGGGATTAAGTGGGCAAACGCTCTTCCCCATGCATGGCTGTCTCACCGAGACCATCTCTATGTCAGTGTGACACCGCCGCTCCGTAAAGACACCTGCAAGCCAAGTTCTTACAAGGTATTACAGGTCTCTGTTCCTTCAAAGAGTCAGGAGTGTGTTCTAAGGTCGACTGAGTCACACACAAGTGTCGGTGAGAAGACTGTGTAAAGACCGTTTCGAAGCCTTCTGTCCCCACTTCCCGGGGCTATCTGCCTAACAGGAAACTGCAGCACTCTGAAGTTAAGAGCAAAAGCCACTGGGCACAGGCAGTGGGGCTGGGTGCGACGTTTCTCATGGCAGGACCTGGCCATAGCTGTGGCAGAGATCAGAGTGGGGGGAGGGGGAGAGAGAGGGGGAGAGAGGGAGAGAGACAGGGAGAGAGAGAAAAGGAAAGAGGGAGAGAGAGAGAAAGGGAGAGAGGGAGAGAGAGAGAAAGGGAGAGAGGGAGAGAGAGAAAGGGAGAGAGGGAGACAGAAGTCTTTGGCTGTGTATTTTTCTACTTCTCTCAGTGGTTCAGCCTGAAGTCCAATTAAAATTTGTCCTTTGTAACTCAGTGAGACCCCATTTCAAAATAAAGAATACAAAATAGGGCTCAGAGGTAGAATGTCCCTGGGATCCATCCCCAGTACTACAAAAAAAGAAATTGTTCAATTGATGGATTTTCAAAGAGATAAAAAAAAGGAAATCCCAGAACATGCAATTGATGCATCCATTGTGATCTGAATGTTCACACCCCTCCCACACTCACGAGGTGAGTGGGTTTGGCCCTTCTGCCCAAGTGGCATAGGCCCTCATTAAACGTCAAGTCCACTGGAGCCTCGATTGTGGACTTCTTAGCCCCCAGAACTGTAAGTAGTACGTTCCTGTTGTTTATAAATTACCCAGTCTACGGCATTTTGTTATAGCCAACCAAATGGACTAAACAATCGCCTTCTCTAGCCTCAACTTATTCTGAGCTTTTACAAATTACTACAGAAGGAAAAGTTTACAAATTGAATATTTTCCCCTTTGTACTAACTATATTTTAAAGTAGCATTAGGGAAGAAAACATGTTTTATTGCTCAGAAAAAATAATGCCAAGTGGAAACAAAAGTAATATGTACTCTTAATTAGAAACACAAATACATGGTTCAGGCATCTTAGAAGGCTATATAAAGCTGAACATTTCAAAAATTCAGTAAGAATTAATATAGAACCAGCTACTATGGAACTGGCATGCATTTATTATGCTTTACACTAGAAGAAAGCATAATAATAAAAATGTACATAAAGTCTTTAATAGAAAAACTCCAGTGAGCTAGAGATGGAAATGTCAATTACTTTGCATGCTGAAGCAGCCCCTTCCAACAAGAAAACAAGGAAGAAATGTACAAACAGTCAAAGATATTTATTCCTCGTGAGAACCATAAATATTGATATGAATGTGAAATCCATTCTGGAGCAAAACAGAGCCAAAGGGCCAGCGGGCTGCTCCCGGGCTGCCGTCCCAGCAGCATTAAGTCACCAGACGTCCCATCCGCTTTTTGGTAACCGCTAATGTCATTGTCAGACTGACCCCTGCCAGGCAATCTGTGAAGCGTAATAAATATACGGCTCCAGCCCCGCAAAGTTATTCAGGTGTGGCGAGAGAGTCAGTTCAATATTAATCAAGCCCGTTAAACTCTTTATTTATACTCTGTGTTTTGTCCTTTGATGGTGGAGATGACCCAGGACTGTCGGGCAGCCTGCAGTTCCCATGCGCTCCCAGAGCAAGCAAACCCGCAGCTGCGGGCTCCAGCACATGGCGTCTAGCACACGGAGACCCTTTAACACCCAGCACAGTCTGCACGGTGCTGGGTCAGATGCTACAGACACTGCCTGGGCTCACACGTGCGTGTGCACGAGCACACACACACACACACACACACACACACACACACACACACACACGTGCGCACGCGAACGTGCACTAGCTAGCTAAAGCCTTTTGCAACCTTTAGTGGCTTCCACTCCAGGCTCATCCTGTCGTTCAGCTTGGTTCTGTATTTAAGTCAACTTACCTTCAAATTCCTCCCTAACTTAGAGGCTGTAACTAAACAGCCTTTAATCATTCTTTAGGAAGACTTCCTCTGGGGTCTTTGGGGTTCTGGTCTACCACGTTCTTTGTCGCACAATGAGAGTAGCAAGAGAGGCTGGCCCGCGGCAAAAGAACAGGGTGACCTCAGTTACCTGGGAAGGACACTGAGTGGCAGGGTGACTCCTATGAAGAATGGCATGTTCTGGGTAATGGGTGCTTTTGTACTCTATGAGTGACAGTGTGAAGAGAAGTCTTAGCCTGTCAGTAACACCCCCATGTAATTAGAAAGCCTAGGGGCCAGAGAGTGCAGCTCTGGGGCCAAAGAAGATGCCATGCTGGCTCCACATCTGTACAGCTGTGTTCCTGGCAGGAAACCCCTAGGTCACTCGACCAGAAGTACATGTGGCTTCCCAGAACAGGAGAAAACTGTGTGTCATAAAAAACATGTAGGGGCCGGGCGTGGTGGTGCACACATGTAATCCCAGCACTTGGGAGGTTGAGACAGGAGGATCATACAGGTTCAAAGCCAGCCTCAGCTACTGAGGCTCTCAGCACCTTAGTGAGACCCTGTTTCCAAATAAAGTATAAAATAGGTCTGGGAGTTATAGCCTGGAGGTAGAAAAGCCCCTGGGTTCCACCCTCAGTACCACAAAATAAATAAATAAATAAATAAATAAATAAATAAATAAATAAATAAATATGTTATAGGAAATGATAAGAAACTATGACCCACTGGTCAAGGGCATCCAAGAATGTGTTTCTGAGAAACCAGATATGATTTCACTAGTTGGTCAGGCAGCATTAATTTATATATACCCGCTCCAGGCTCTGGCGAAAACTGGGACATAATGGGTATCTGGGAGGTGACCATCGTCATCACTGAGGTCTGGTAGTGGACAGCACACACCTGTCCTTGTCTCAAGGATGGGATGGGACTCTGATTTCCCATACAATTAAAAACCGTGAGTGCACGGTTCATAGCAGCATTATTCACACTAGCCAAATGGTGTAAACAATCCAATGTTCATCAACAGACAAGCGAAACGTGGCCTATCCCTACAGTGTGATATTATTCAGCCTCCAAAAGGATGAGGTTGTGACACCTGCTGCAATATGGAGGACATCATTCTAAACGAAATAAGCCAGACACAAATTGAAAAATACACCTGATCCTACTTCTAGGAGATACCCAGAGCAGTCGAACTCATTTTGTAGAATGGCGGTGGTCAGAAGTTAGGAGGAGGGGCCAGGGGGAATACTTGTCTAAGGGATACAGAGTTCTCATTTTTCAAGATGAAAAGGTTCTGGAGCCAGATGGTAGCGATGGCTGTACAGTGATGTCTGTGAACTCATGTACAACGAGAAACGGTTCCAGTGGTAAGCTTTATGTTGAGCATTTTATAACACAATGAGCATACACATACATCTCTGAAGGACAGGTCTTTTCAGAAAAAATTCTGAAAGTCTTTTCGGGAAAGTTATCTGCAATCAAAGAAAATATTCTCAGCCTGACTCTGGAACCTCAGCTAACCACGGAACTGGTAGAATACAGAGTTAGACTTCGAATGAGAGGCACCAGCCCCTCCTGCGCATTGAGACCGGAGATGCCTCTCTGCAGAGAGGGCAATCCCAGCTCAGGCTGAGCACAGCCAGAACTTACCCGAAGGAATGTGGGGAATCCTTGTCCATAGTAGCCAACGGCAAAATAGTCGGGCTTGGGTCTTATCACTTTGACGATGTTTTCATAAAATTGAGCTTGTTTTTTCTGAAAGGAAGAAAGAGAATGCATCTCAGGCTCGAGCGGAGCACTGGAGCGTCTGTCCTGGATTCTTCCTGTGGGCTTGCTACGCTTTGGCAACTCTGGCAGGTGGGCAGAGGAGGGGTCCAGAGGCCCTTGCCTGGGTCTAATCTCATGGATGGTTTGGACAGTTTTTCACTTACCACCATCATTCAGCAAGGGTTTTGAACAAACAAGCCAAAGCCAGCAACCAGCTGTGATTTATGGGTGTTTTCACCAACCACAGAGGTAACCTAGAGATGACTTGCTCCTCTTCTGATGAAATGACAGGCCTTTGTGTCTTTAAATGCTACAGATCGGAAACCAGGGCACACTAAAGAGTTTAAAAGAAGAGGAGAATTTTTTGGCTCTAAATTAATGACAAAAATGACCACAGAGCAAATGTGACCTGCAGAATACAAATGGGCACAGCTGAGCACCAGTGGTTAGAATTTTCAGAGCTTCCACGGTAAAGAAAGTTCTCACTACTATCCATCCATGTTCCTTTGTAGAAGAGATCGTTTTTTTTTTTTTTTTAATTTTGTTTTGTCTTGTGGTGAAGGGGATTGAACCCAGAGGCATTCAACCTCTGAGCTATACCCCCAGCCCTATTTTAGTTTTTGAAAGAGGGTTTTGTTAGGCTGCTAAGTGTCTCACTAAGTTGCTGAGGCTATCCTTGAACCTGCGATCCTCCTGTCTCAGTCTCCCAAGTAACGGGATTACAGGCATGTACCACCATGCCTGGCTAAGGGGTAGGTTTTAAATTAGAAAAATTCTGGGATACTGCCGAGACTTCTCTACACAGGAGTTGGGCAGTTACTTGATTAAGATTCACTCATGGAAACTCCAGCAAAGAGAGCTTGGCCTGCCTCTCTTCATTCAAATAGAGAAGAGTAAGACCTACCAGCAATTCACTGAGTTGCTCGTAATCAAACATTTCGTTTTCATACTGTTCTGCAAGTTCCTTGCCCAAGGCGATGGCCTCCTCCCACATCTGTGAATTACAAGAAAGAAAAATGATACAGGCCCAGACCCGAATGTCGCAGAGTAAACGGTAGTCAGCCATTCATAATAAGACAACGGAGAGACGCTCTGGATAAACCGCAATGCTAGGGGAGGATGTAGGGAGCATGCAAATGCTTTCTGGAGGCTCCTGTCTTCTGGCTCAGGACCCAGCGTCCACTGACTCGAAGGTCAACCGTGCCTCATCCGTTGTGCTGGCCTCTGCCTGGGGCCATGGCGGTCTGCCAGCCCATCCTCCGGCCCCTGTCTTTTGTTGGTACTGGCAGTTGCTGAGGCCCATGTGTCAGGGCAACCTCAGAACCAGGAAGAAGAAACTGCAGGGTGAAGGGAGGCTATGAAGATCATTCAGGCCCCTTCATAAATGTCACGCGCAGAAGTACCGTCCGCCAGAAAGCATGGATTCCGGCTACAAACTAAAGCTTGCGAGGAGCTCACTTTAGGTGAGCGAATACGGGGCAGGTATAAGTCCTGATGTTGTCCTGAAGAGGAAGGGCTTTGCAGGGTGAAGGAATGAACAGTGCCTTTCCAAGTAACTTACTGTCTAAAATGTGGATAAGCTTTATGACATCTGTGCTGTACCTGGCTGAGATATAATAGATCTGAATTTCCCTTGAGAAAGATAATGCAGATCACATGAGAACGTCTCAGGTGGTCCCTAACCCGGGATCCCACTGGGGTACAGGTTGCAGAACCCTTGCCTGGAACACCCTTCACACAGAGCCCACCTGCCTGCTTGTTTTTGTTCTTGTTAAAATGGGCCCACCGAGGCCCCACTCCTGTTATAGAGGAATCACCCAATAAACTGAAGAATATTCTTTTACTTAGATGATCCAAAAGGATCTTTTTTCATAGCTACTACTTAAAAAGGTCATCTACTTTTTGTGTGTGTGTGTGCACTAGGGATTGAATTAGGACCATTCTACCTCTAAGCTATACCCTCAGTTCATTTTATTTTATTTTATTTATTTGTTTTATTTTATCTTACTGGTATGGGAATTGAACTGAGGAGCATTCTACCTCTGATATACACCCCAGTCCTTTTTATATGTTTTATTTTGCAATAGGCTCTCGTTATGATGCTGAGAGTCAGTCAGTCATCATCGTGAATACTTGACATCCCAGTGCTTGGGAGGCTGAGACATGAGGGTCACAGGTACAAGGATAGCCTCAGCAAGTAGTGAGGGTGTCAACCTAGAGAGGCCCTGTTTCATAATAAAAAGCAAATAGGACTGGGGTATAGTCCAGAGGTAGAATGCCTCTGGGTTTAATCCCTAGCACTACAAAAAAGTAAATAAATAAATAAATAAGTACATACATACATACATACACACATACATACATACATACATCATACATACAGCATACATACATACACACACCATGCATACATACATCACACACACATACATACATACATCATGCACACATACATACATACATCATACACACATACATACATACATCATACATACATACACCATACATACATACACACACCATACATACATACATCATACACACACACATACATACATCATACACACATACATACATACATCATAATACATACATACATACATGCATCATACATACATACATATACGTTGCTGAGTCTTACTAAGTTGCTGAGGCTGCCCTTGAACGTGAGATTCTCTTGTCTTAGTTTACCAAGTACTGGGATTACAGATATGTACCACAATGCCCTGATTCCATCTATTATTTTTTCACAAGAAAAAAGTTATTCTGAAATAAGAGTTGTATTTTAAAAACAAAATATAAATAAGCTCAGAGGAGACTGCATAGACGGACCAGCGTCTGGGGACAGGAGGAGTGGCAGAGACGTCCTGCCTGCCGTTCACAGTCTACATCTCATTCATTCCCTTCTGTTTAATGTCGCCTCATGTGCTTTGAACATCCACATCTGAGTCTCTGGTTCTTAGTCCCCTGTGAGAGCCCAAACCCATGTTCCCGGGAAGGCTCTCCTCTGCTTTCAAAGTGCCTCTTAGGCTCCAGTGGCCAATGTGTCCCTTAGCATATTTCCATTTCAAAGACAACATCACCTTTCCTTGTAGGTCTCCTTTACTGGATTTTTCTTTAGTTTTCTGCGAGCTAATGCGCAGTCTCTTAGCTGCCCAGAATGGTAAGGCCTCTAATTCATTCCCAAGTAAAAGCTCAATCTGTCTTTATCCCAAATGACAGAGGAGGTACTTTAGATACATATCAGAAGTAATTGTTTTTAAAGGAAACATAAGTCTTGAGTAAATATCTTCTCCAGCTCACCTCTAGGTTGCCTGCTTGTGTTTTCTATCAGATTTTCTATAAATAATTATTCCCTCCGTCCCCTCCCCATGTGTTGAAGAATTCTGCACCAAAGAGATTTTCATCTACTTTTAATTGGACAGGGCTTGAAAGAGAGTGTGGGCAGTTCATATTTCCAATGTGAATACCTTGGAAAATATTTCAGTGCCAAAGAGAAAACAGATTGAATATGATCTAGATTTAGATTATCTCAATGAAAAGAATTGCTTTAACCTTCGAAAGAATGCCTGGCCTGGCTCCATTATTAGAAGAGTTGGAAGCACAGGAGGTCCAGGCAGCCCTGAATTAAAAAAAAAAAAAAAAAAAAAGAAGCCCAGGTCAGTAGACAACTTCATGTTCTGATCCAACGTCCTTAATCCAGTTTTTGGCATTTTGGAAATTTTTAGCTTCTGGCTGCGAGGCACGCCCTCTTTCCCTCCCTGATTTTGACCCGTTGATGATTGGTTTCATTTCTCAGAGATGGTGATCTTTCCCATCTTTCTGAACTTCCTGTTGTTAGGAACTTCCATGTCTATAAGTTTCATGAAGAGAAAATACTCTTTTTTTTTTATAAAACTCTTTCCTCAGTCCCAAGATGGAGTGGCGAAGAAGACACCAGGCACTGATTTCTCATAGACAGAAGCCTGTTGACTGAGCAGTAGCAGGTTATCACTGATCTCACGGGATCAGGGAGTGGCAGCAGATAAGAGGGCAGACGCCAGCCTAGACATGGTCCCTTGCCACTGACTTGTGACTCTGGTGGTGTTTGCAAACTAGTTGTGAGTGACCTTCTGTTTTCTGGGAAGCTTGAATTTCAGTCATTCTTCTACAATCCACCTGTTTTTCCTGGCTCTTACTGGGGAGTCATACTCAATTAGTCTCTGAATTTCCAAAGTTCCCCATGGGCCTCTGATGTTTCCATGAATGAAAATCCATGGTGTGGAAGAATCCTGAGCTCCTGTGTAGGTCCCTCAGCTCCAGTGGGGCCACAGGGATGACGACTGGCAGGAAGCCTTGTTGAGTCATCTCTGGGCCAGTGAGTGCGAGGAGTGGGCATCCTCCCAGTCCTCGGGTCTCAGGAGCATCTCCAAGACCACAGCCAGCTGAGAAGGGCCCAGCCAGCCTCGCTCCGTACACAGGAGAGAATCCCAGCATGCCTTGGGCTCCTGCCTTTTCCTTGAGTCAACCCTCATCTCTGGTCCTTCTGGGGTCTTGACGAGCTTCAACCGAACTGAGCAGAGGATTGACTCTTCTCAGACTTTTCTGAGATAAAGTCAAACGCTACTTTTCCAGTTCCAGCAATGATGCATTTTCTCTGAGATCTGCAGGTCAGAGATCTTATAGAAATCATGTCATGTTCTCCTCAGGTAATTATGAAATGAAGTAGCAATTCGAGGAAGGTGGTCGGCAGGACTCAAGAGCTGGGCTGGGCCAGCAAGCCTTTAGGAAGTGCCACCATCTCTTGTTGGCCTTGTCCCCTGGTTCAGCCTTTCCCGTGGTGACAGGAATGTCCCCACTGGCCACCTCTGCCTGCTGTGTTCTTACCAGGCTTTCCCCCCGATGCCTCCAATCTCTACCTCGTTCTCCCAGAGTTGGTGGACACATGTGTTTTAGTTTATTTGAGTTGCTACACAAATGGCCCCAAGCTGGGTGGGTGGAACCCAGAAAATGATGCTCTCACGCATCTGAGATCAAGATGTCAGCAGGGCCGTGCTTCTGCAGAATGCTCTAGAAAAGAAACTTCCCTGCTCTTCCAGCTGCAGCTGGGTCCAGGTGCTCTTTGGCTTAGGGGTGCATCCCTTCTTCTTCACCAGCCTATTCCTTGTGTCTTCTCCCCTTTGGTCTCTTGTAAGGGTACTGCCCTTGGATATAGGGCACCCCCATCCCAGGAAATTCAGGATGATCTCATCAGGATCCTAACTCAATGGCATGTGTGAGTACCCTTGTTCCATATACGGTCACACTCACCTGTCCCGGGGTTAGGACATGGCCATCTTTTGGGGTCACCATTTGGCCCACTACAATGTGTTCAGGGAGATGTCTTCTTGGACATCCTCACTGTCCACGCCAGAGACCTGGTCTAGGACTCTCCATCGCACCCTGCAGTTGCTTCCCTGCTTTAAATACTCTGTATGTAGCTGTTCTACTGACTCACCTGTGGCCTTGCTGGGTGTTGAGCCGATTCATGCGCCCATCATTCTGTGCAGCAACGTGAGCAATCTGCCTCTGCACCCTCTTCCCACCGAGCACCCTTGGCTTCAAGCATGATGGGGTCCCGGGCCCTCCAGCCATCACCCCTCTGACTCTGGCATTACTTAAGTGACACTGAACTGTCACCTAGCACCAAGCTGCACCATGTCCCTTCCTTTTGCCACTGATTTTGCTGGGATCTCTGCATGTCAGACGGCATACCTGGTCAAGCTCCATCCCCATCCCCACCTGCTTTCTGGGCCCGCCTAATCCCATCTTGACATCTTCTGCCTGTATTGTATTGCTAAAATTACCCCCTTGAACAGAGGGAAATGAAGTCATTCTCTGTTTTCATAAAATCTCCATGACTGGCTACTTAGAAGCCAAGCCTTCTTTGGAGTAAGTTAACTCTTCAGGAAACACAGAAGGCCATTAAGAGGCTGGATCCTAAGTCCTAGCTGTGGTTCAGATGTTTGTGTCCACTCAAAATTCTTAGGTTGAAATCTTTACCCCCAACATGGTGGTGTTAGGAAGTGGGCTTTGGGGAGGTGATTAGGTCCTGAGGGGTGGGCTCTCTGCGTACAGTTTCCTCGGGAGGAGGCCTGAGCGAGACCCCTTTGCCTCACTCACTGTATGCAGCATATGGAAGGTGATGTCCTTGAACCAGGAGGTGAGATCTCACCAGATGGCAACTCTACTGAAATGCTTGGTCTTGGAATCCCTAACCTCTAGAACTGCCAGAAATGGGTTTCTCTTGTTGATAAGCTACTCAGTCTATGGGGTTTTCTCATAGAAATCAAAAAACACTAGGAGAGTTCTCCACATCTCTACATCCCCGGGAAAGCAGGCTGTCCTCCCCAAGCCTGGTCCTGTCTTCCTTCTCCTCCTCTTTGGAATCCATACCCTCCAAGCCAGTCATGGGCAAATGGGAGCTCACTCTTTAAAACCAGGTTAAATGTTAACATCTGTTCTCTAGCTACCCAGAAGAGGAGACTACTCCTATACCTTAGACACAGGTAGACCCGGAGCCCAACTGTCTGACAGGCCCAAGGTAGGCCTTATGAGTTAACTGCTTAGACAAGAGCCCTGACATTGGGCTCCCGTGCTCAAGGAATCCATCTCTGTACTGCGCGGTGCTGGGCCTTCCCAGCACATGGGAGGTTTGACAATGGAGAAACCTGCCTAGGATTCCATGGGGGATGGAGGACAGCCCCGTGCCTGACTCTTAAAAATCAGTTTCCTCAAGCTTTGATGAAACAACATCAGCAACCACCATCACAACAAATCTTTTTAAGACAGGAGCAAATCAAATGAACATGTACTGTGAATATTCAGGGCCAATTCTAGCTACTTGGGTAGATTCTGGTCATCAGAAAAGAGGGTTCCATTATGTTGGCCTGCAATTCATCTTAATAAGTACTGTATCTTTAAAGGGAAACTCAGAGGATGTGAAAATTTCGCCCCAAATACTTAGAAAAGAAATGCAGCCATTTCACCAAGAGCTGAAACTCGTTCCCAGACCTTTTATTTTTAGTTCTCAAGATGATGCAAAATGCATCATTTTTTTTTTCAACTTTGGTGCAAAGGCTAAGTGTGAACTTTGTCAAAGGGAGGTTATTTTAAGGGAAAAAACAGAGCCCTGGTTGAAAATAGTGACGGAGCTTCGAAGAGTATGCGTCACCTCTGTCCACGCTGCCAGGCTGGTACTTGGTCTCAGGGCTGGCTGAGGACGACAGGTCCTGACTGCTAAGCTGGGATATTTTCTGGAGAGCGCAACTGCTATTTCTGACTTTTATCCTCCGTACAGAAGCCTGGTAATTTTCAGTGAAGTACTTGGATTAAGGGCTTTATTGAAAATTACTAGGCCTCAACCAAACACAATAAGACAGACAATTCCGAGTGCCTTCAGAAAAGAACACTTGTCTGTCCCAATAAAAGGGAACACGAGGCTTTGGGGGAGGTGGGGGCTCAGAACGGGTGGTTGGAATAGGATGGAAAAGCAGCTAGGGGTAATTATTAGCCTGGGAAGGGAGAAACGCTGGAGAATGAAAAGGAGCAGAGGGAAATGACGTCTTCTGCAGAGAAAGGGAAAAGATTAAGGGACCAAGAGCTGGGCTGAAAGACACGCAAAACTTTTTATATCGGTAGAAAAGCAAGAGAAAATGGAAGAATGATTTTGTGTGGGAGAAATGCAGGAAGATAAGAGAACAGAATTCAACAGTGACAGTGTCCAATATAAAGAGGCAGAAAATCCATTCTGCTGTACTGGTTTTAAGACACAAAGGTAGAGAAACCTCTCATATAATCCGGCCCCCGCCTCGTCTCTGCCGCCCTCCCCCCGCGTGCACAGAGATGTCAAGCGTGGGTTGTGGGCGGGGGACGCTGCTCCTTGCCAGGCTAGTTCTGTACTTCTCCGGGTCACACCTGCCTTGGATTCTGCCTCTCCTATGTCCCCTGGGGACGTGTATAAAGTTCAAACTGAATTAGCTCAAGTAATGTATATAATTTGAATACCTCAAGTATATAATAATGAAGATTTCTTTAATTATATAAGGAAATGGGCTATAAGGTGAGAAGCCCTATCAATGGGACCACAGCTAAGTCAGATTTTGTTTTGTTTCGTTTTGTTTCTATTTAGGGATTGAATTCAGAGCAGTCTATCTCCAAGCCACACACCCAGTCCTTTTTATATTTATTTATTAATTTAATTTTTTGTGGTGCTGGGGATGAAACCCAGGGGAAATCTACCTCCAAGCTATACCTCTAGCCCTAGTTTTTATTTTGAAACAGGATCTCACTGAGTTGCAAGGAGCCTCACTAAGTAGCTGAGGTTGGCTGTGAACCTGGACCCCACTGTCTCAGCCTCCCAAATGCTAGAATTACAAGCATGTTGGCACCACCATGCCCGGCTTTATTCTTTGTTTTGAAACAGGGTCTCACTAGATTACGGAGGGTCTTGCTAAGTTGCTGAGGCTGTCCTTTAACTTGAGATCCCCTGGTCTCAGCTTCCCAAGCCCTGAGATTACAGGGGCGCATCACCACACCCAGCTGAGTCACAGTTTTGTTGAGCTGTGTTCTGCTTCCATTTCAGCGTCCTGGGGCCCCAACTGCCTGTTGGTCTTCAATTACAGTATTCGGTCCCCTAACCCTAATACACTTTTAAAAATCAGAACTGCAGTCTATTTCTTTAAAATCTGCCAAGTAGAAAATCAAACCAAGGAAATATTTGTGGTTTAACCACTCCAGGTCCTGTAGGCACACGCTCAGACGTGAGCCTCGTGGAAGCCGGGCCATCAGTTAAGCTGGTGAATCTCTTCCATGGCGTGGCCCTCCCTGCACGCCTGTCTGCCTGCTCACTCACTCAATAAACCGCTCTAATCATTCTGACGGCAGATGGCTATTTTTAACAGACACACAGGATTCTAAACGGGAGAGGCCAGACCTGCTCTTGCAAGAATTCGTCTTTGTCCATCTGCAACCTTTGTAGCCAACATGGCGCTGAAGTAAAAGTTAACCCAGAACTGAACTGAGTGTTCAAGCTCCCTGTAGCTTGGGCTCCCTCCAAAGGGCCTGCGAAAGTGCGGGGCACAGCTCCAGTCTCTGCTCTTGAGTCGCTAGTCAGCAGGGTCTGTGACTCAGAAACAGAACCACAGATTCCTAGACCTTCTGAGTCAGAACCTGCATTGAACAAGACTTCCAGGAGCTGGGGAGGGGCATGAAAGACTGAGACACGTACAGTAAGGGATATCCGATGCACTTAAAGTTTCAGGGCACAGGGAAGGTGGAAACAGGCACAGAGAATTCCAGGAAGAAGCCATCTGGTGCTGGTGCTTCTCAAAGCTGGGGGTGGTGCAGGACAGCTCCAAGGAGGAGTCCACATAGAATTACCCCGAGATGGGGTCCGCTGCCCTGAGACATCAAGCAAGAAGGAACCATTCCATTCAGAAAGAAAATCACTAGAAAATATGAGGGGGTGGAGTTGGAGGGCACCTCTAGAAAGACGTGGGTGATGCGAGGGGTAGAGAGGTCTGGGTCGGCTGTAGATGATGGGGGGCCCTGAGGCTTGGGCATTTTGAAACCATTTAAGTGTGACCCCAATACTGATTAATTAGAACCTGGACTGGTATCCCAAGGGGCAGAATGTCAGAGAAAGTCTGGGATCCCTGGAGCGGGAAGTGAGTACAGCTTCTAAGACTGAGAGAGCTTGAGCAGATGCAGGAAGAGCTGGATCTAAGTGGCAGGACTTCTGCCCAGTGACCTACACTGTTCAGCATTGCCCAAGGCAGAATCGGGGCAAAGAAAGTTGGATTTCAGGGTGAGTCTATCGGTTTGGGAAGCTTCTTTACTCCAGTGGTGTGTGGATATACAAGTTACTAGGAAAATATATGACTTATCCTTGCAGGCAACAAGAAATAGAAGATTAAATTTATAATGGGCTGTGGTCAAATCGCAAAGGAACACATCATTAAAGAGGGGCGTAGTTCTAAATCTTAATAAAACAGGTAAGTACCAGAAAAGTCCACCTTGCTTCAATGATGTAGCTTTTCCCCCAATTCCTACAGTTTGTCTTCATAGCAGCCTCTCCTTTCTTCTCTGCCCTTCGTCCTGACAATGTCGCCAGCCTTCAGGCCCATGGGGAGCCCCCAGCTCACTTATCCCTCCAAATTCCCTAATACTAATCAAGACACTACTCCTGACAGCTGTTGGGTCTCAAGGGGAAAAAAAATCCTATTTGGTGTGTATTAGGTTTCCCTTGTCCTTCTGACATGAATTCTATTCTTCCCTGACTTTGGGCTTCATTTTCTAATTCTTTTAGATATATTTCAGCCTTTCACGTATTCACCAAGTGCAAGGAATCCAGACCAGCAGGCACATGTGACTCTGACTGCCTATGCTGAACACAAGGGAAATGTGGTAAGCATCCATTTCCCACCAGAGCATGGTGGATGCTTAATGGGAACAGAGTCTTGGCTCAGAGCAGCATTGCCCAATAGAACCCCAATGTGGGCCACATATGCAATTTTCAATGTTTGAGTTGCTACATTAAAAAAAAGTGAAGTTAAGTTTAGTAATATTTACATCTAAAATATTATCATTTCAACATGGAGTCAACACAAAAATACTAAGTAGATACTGGACACCTAGACTAAGAAGATGTTGGCCAGGACTGCTATAACCATGTCCCGACCCTCTAGTAGGGTGCTTTGAACAACTGAAACTTAACATCCTCATTGGTGAGAACAAGATCAGGGCAGTGGCTGGGCTGAATCCTTCGGAGACCTCCCTCCGGGGCTGGCAGATGCTCACCTCGCTGTGTCTCGCCTGGTCTTCCCTACCTTTATGCCTGTAGCCTCATCTCCTCTTCTTATGAGGATACCAGTCAGATGGGTTAGGACCCATCATCAACTCACAGTACCTTTATTATCTCTTAAGAGAACCTATTTCCAAGTACAGCTTCATTCATAGAGACACAAAGGAGGTTAAAGTTTTAACATATGAATTTTTGAAAGATACAAATCAGCCCATGAGAACACTCATTTCTTTTTGTACCAAGTTCTAGAAATAGAGTTGCCACATGTCAAGTGCCCATGGCCTACATGTGGCCTGTGGCTCAGTCCTGGATGGCTCAGGGTAGAGCCCCACCCTCCCTGTTGCTTGAAAGCCGGTTTCATGGGTGTCCAACTGTTCTAAGAACCACACACTAACCAAAGTCCTCCTTCAAGTTTCCTCTGGATATATCACCTACCAACCAACACCAGTGGACCATTTTGAAATACCTTCCTGCCAAGGTAATTTCAGTCTAGAAATGGAGTATGGAAATGTGTGTGGATGGGGCCTTCCAACACCCAGATTCTCAGTTGTCAGCAATGGCCTTAGCTATTCGTGCTATTCTTCTGATTTCGGGAGAGGAGTGGAGAATGCTCTCTCTCTAGCTACTGCGTGTACCCAAACCCAGGGGCACCTGGGTCTTGGTCTTATTTCCTAAGTGAAAGTGATTCTAAATCTTGTAGAGTTTTAAACCTTGATCTACTATGGCCCCTGCCTTCCCCACCCCATCTGGTGGGAGTTCAGATCCCCAGCACAGGGCACAGGAACCCACTCTCTCTCTCCATGACAACCACACTGGTTCTCCTGCCTACCACATCCCTTAAGTGTAAGAAAGAAGCTCAGCCGTGGAGAGGCCAGGATAAAGGCCCAAAGCAGAGAATTTTGGAACACCTCTATCCTCACATCTCTACTTGTGAGCAGCCACACTATTTGGGGGACCTGCTGAGCATTCTCTCTCTTAGATACACATACATGTAGGTCATTTCTAGGTTAATTTTTCCACCTGCCCTGAGCACTCTCCTCCAGGAACCCTGCCTCAACCTTCTAGTCAGACGCTGTGGTCCACATAGATGCGGCTCATGTCCACCTGCCTCTGGTCACTCACCACCCCTTGGGCTGAGGTGTGGCCGCCGTGTGATCTCCTTCAGGAAACAAGGAGCAGAAACACAAGTGTTTGGAGACAGAGGCAGGAAAAGTCCAGCGGCTCCTTACTGTCCCTTTCCTGGCCGCACCATGTGGCAGACCCATGCTCACCTGGGCTTGGAGAGAGGGGGTGGACGTGGAGCAAGAGAGAGAGACAGTGGTGTTGCTCAGAGCCCTGGAGATTTGGGGTCAGAACTCCAGCATATTCCAGCCCATCGGGCGGGCACAGAAGATAATTTCATCCTACCACTATTTTCCCCAGAAAGTTTCATGTGTATTGATGTTGAAATGAACCTCTTGCCTCACAGCTAATCACCCAGGTACTTCACATTTCATTTTATCAAATTCTCTCCAGCACCTGTTCTCGGGCTCACTTTAGTTCTAGAGGGATAAGTGGCCTGGCTCCTTTTGAACACTCTTGCAAAAATGTCACAGATCCTCAGAAATGGCTTTTCAATCTTGCTGCAGTATCACTACTCCTCCACCAGCTTCTGGGAAGACCTGAGCCTCCATAGCTCCGCAACGTCCACCAACAGATCATGTCCTCGGTCATCTTTCCATCTTGTGGAGAATGCGACCACCACAGGCAGGTTAATAGTTGCCTTGGAACAGTCTAAGGGTCGTGGAAAGCCATGACTGGACTGTTGAATTTGCTGAGAGCAGCCTGTTCCTTCAAGGTAAACATTCTTCTTTCCTGCTGGCCCAAACTCCTGGATATCCCGCTTGTAACCACTCCGTCACTCTCTTCTGCTGCATACCTTCAGTGGTTTAATTGGCAAACATTATCTCAAAGACTTCCTGTAGGTGACCCACTAACCCTTACCTCAAGGACTCTCTGCACATAGGTAAACTTTGCACTCAGGATGACAGTGAACCCAGTGAGCAGGCATCCAGAGGAACCTTCACCTCTGAGTGTGGGCCCCTGGGGCCCCTTTCAATCTGCTCATTGTACCAGGGTCATTCTCTGGTGTACCAAGCGTTATCGACACTGTTTCCACCATAACACGGGGAATCTGAGCGCACCCCCTCGGCCAGCTTTCCTTCTGGCTTACCCTTTTCTGTCACTTGGGTTAATTTTCTCTAAACCAGGCTTTTCAACCTGGGCATCTGGACTCTCTGTGCCAGGGTGTCCAGCCTATGGTGGGTGCTTCCTGGAAGCCTCGGCCTTTCCCATGAGGTTCCAGGGTCCTCGTCTCCTAGTCATGACAACCACAAATGTCTCTGCAGATCCTGGGTGGAGACCACTCTTCAAAACAAAGCACATTCTTTTGCCCCTCTGTATGCATTTTATTTTCATGACCCCTTATTGCATAGAAATAGATATTAGCCTATCTCTGCTAAATAAAAATTGTTCTTCAATTTATTGTTTACCGAAAGCCATAAAAGAGCACTTGCCATAAAATAGCACTTTTCCTCATCAGGACCTCTCTTAAAGGCTTAGGGTTCGTTGGTTTGTTTGGTCACGAGCATGTGCCCTGTGCCAGGTGCTGTTCTGAGCATTAGGTAAGATGTGAGAACCAAACACCTCTATCTCCCAAAGCTCACAGCCTTTTTTGGGAATCAATGAAGAAGCACACCTCTCATTGCAAACGGTGGGGAGTGCTCTCAAGAAAGGCAGTCCCCAACAACACTGTGTCCATGTATGAAGGTTCCACCACCAACCCCACCACAACGTAGCGGGGCGAGCGGGTGGTATCCAGAGGGAAGCGCACCATGTGCTGGGTGAGGGTGTGTTTGCAGCACTTTGGTTCTCACTGTGATGTATATTCACAATGCACCAATAAGAGTATAAAAATAGAAAATAAAAATAGAAAAAATAAAAAGGAAGGCAGAGGGTGTCTTAAGGTTAGAGAAGGGATGGCATTATGGCTGAGAAAGGAAGGCAAGAGTCCAGGGGCGAGCAGTCGAAGCCTGCCCCAGGGCTGGCACATTTCAGGACCCCAAGCGGCCGTGCTGGAACACAGATGGGGGGAGATGAGGCTGAGAGACCACGGACCAAGGCTTGGAGCAGGCTGAACTGCCGCATGACCATCCACAAACATGCATTTCTCGGCCCCAAGCCCGGCCTCCGCGGGCTCTCCACCTGTGGTTCATGCACACTTTATAGCACCTGTTACCCTTCTCTAGAACACCACAGAGCCATGAAGCCATCAGCGTTGAGGAATGGACAAATTCACTCCATTTCCTAAGCAGTTTGCTAAGAAGTAGGTTTCCCCCAGCTGAGTTAATAAAACTGTAGTAAGTGGCCCTAATGAAGAGCTTCTCATTTCTCTGAAGAAATAAGTTGTGCTCCACTGCAGGACTGGGTGTTATCCACACAATACTCTGATCCTTCCTGCCCCTGCCTGACATCCAAGCTACTGAGAAGACTGTGGACTCCTCCCTCATGTTAAGGTCGGTAGGGTACAAAAGAAGATGCGCCAACCAACACTTCAGATGTAAGGAGAGTCCTGACCAGTCCTTGTATCTGAAAGGGCTTGGTTCATGTGAATAGCCCAGGGGGATGGCCACCATCCTTCCTGGCACAGGTACTTCAGTGGGCAGAAACATGCCCTTAAGATGTGTGTGGTCCAAGCCCTGCTATCTATGAACACCACCTTATTTGAAAACAGTGTGTCTGGATGTAATTAAGTTAAGATGGGGTCATTGTGGAGTAGAGTGACCCCTACCCCAGTGACTACTCTCCTTCTCTTCTCCTCCTCCTCCTCCTCCTCCTTCTTCTCCTTCTTCTTTTCTCTCCCCATTCCTCTTCTTCCTCCTCCTCTTCCTCCTCCTCCTCCTCCTCCTTCTTCTCCTTCTTCTTTTCTCTCCCCATTCCTCTTCTTCCTCCTCCTCTTCCTCCTCCTCCTCCTCCTCCTCCTCCTCCTCCTTCTTCTCCTTCTTCTTTTCTCTCCCCATTCCTCTTCTTCCTCCTCCTCCTCCTCCTCCTCTTCCTCCTCCTCCTCCTCCTCCTCCTCCTCCTCCTCCTCCTCCTCTTTCTTCTTCTTGAACTGAAGATTGAACCTAGGGACATTCTACCTCTGAATTTTCAAACATGGTCTCACTAAGTTGCAGAGGGCCTCACTAAGTTGCTGAGGCTGGCTGTGAACCTTTGATCCTCTGGTCTCAGCCTCCCAAGTACTGGGATTCTGACCAAGCTCAGGTGTGACTACTGTTCTTCGAAGAACAGGGAAATGTGAACAGAGATATTCTCTGGGAGGATGCCATGTGATGGTGGAGGTAGACACCAACTGGGGAGGTGTGTCTACAAAGAACAAGTGTCAAGGTTGCTGGCGACACCAGGCACAATCAAGCCCCAACCCTGGAAGCTTCTGCGGGAGCACAGTCCACCAACACCTTGATTTCAGACTTCCAGCTTGCAGCACTGTGAGTCTTTTTCTGTTGTTTAAAGCCACCTGCTCTGTGGTAGCTTGTTACAGCAGTCCTGGAGGTGGATTCACAGAGCTCTCAGGTCACCTTTCTCAAAGTGAAAAAAAAAAAAACCCAGACCCTGAGATGAGCCAGCAGCCCCAATGAAGGCCCAGAAGGACCACTGCGGTCACTGTGACCACAGAGGTTAGGAACCTCCAAAAGCCGGGCGTGGGGTGCATGCTTGCAATCCCAACACTTGGTAGGCTGAGACGGGTGTTGCAGGTTCGCGGCCAGCCTTGGCAACTTAGTGAGGCTCTCAGCAACCTAGTGTGACCCTGTTTCCAAATAAGGAATAACATCGGGCTGGGAGTAATAGCTTGGAGGTAGAATGCCTCTGGGTTTGATCCCCAGAATCAAAAAAGGAAAATCATAACTTCCAAAGCCAGAGCTGCTTCTCCTCACAGCAAGTGCCCACTGAATCACACAGGGTCACAGCGACCAGACGGGATGCAGCGGGCTGATTAAAAGCATGGCAGCCTTCCTCTGAGGAGAAGCAACTGTGTTGTTTAAGTCAATTAATCTAGAAGTTAGCAAGGTGGAGCAATGCCTGTCCTGCCACAGGATTAATTTTTTTTTGGTGACACGGGATTATGCAGGATGTCAAGGAAATGTCCTGGCTCCGAGGGCACAGAGACACACTGAGCCTCTGTCCTGGGCTCGGTTCCCCCGGAAAGAGCTAGGAAAATATGTATGCGTTCTCAGTCTTTTCCACCTGCAGAACCTAGAAAAAAGGCTATTGATTTAAAATAAAAAAAGATTTCTACTTATAAGTACAAGCAGAAGGAACATGCATAAAACATTTCAGTACACATTTGAAACAAATTTCTGGTTCTGCAAACATCATGTGTTAAAAAATGTGTTTACTGAGCTGTAGGGAGGTGCACAGAAAAAGGAAAATGAGAAAAACTGCATTTCTTTACCTTGCCTTTGTCGAAGTAGTGGATGATTTCTTGGTAGAGCTGCTCCTTCAGCTGTCCCTGGGTGGTCGCCTGGTACCCGTCCCGCTGAGTGAGGTGGGCTGCACACACGTCCTCCGACCACTGAGGGAGAAGTGAAGTGTGAACAGCGCCGGGGTAGTTCACGGTCTACAACCGCACTGTACACTGTGGCCACAGTGCCAGGCCAGCTCCGCAGGAGGTGCACGCACATGGGCCCCGAATCTAGGAGATGCGGTGTGGCTGCCATCACCACAGGCTGCCCAGGCCCAGGATGCGGGGGCAGAACCTCCATCCCAAGGGCCCCAGAGCAATGAAAGGCAAGAGCAGGGCCGAGGTGTGGACGGAGTCATACAGAAGAAAACCCTGCAGGTTCTGGAAGGCAGAACTGTCAGCGTGCTCAAAGAACCCGGGGCTTCATTCCGAGCCAGGTAACGTGGCTATCACCAGTAGCAAGCTGGGGCTCTCTCCTTTCATCTCAGTACTATGTTGGTCAACATCTTAGCTCAAAGAAGGTAGGTGGATCACAGGTCCTAAGGAAAGGGATTCATTTGACAGGCTGCCCGGCTCCTTAAAGAAAGTTGGGTATCTTTCTTTAAGACACAGGCCTGGAGCCTGGCTTGGACGCAGGGCCGCCGGGGCTTGTGGAGGTGTTCAGCCAGTTCTCACACGGACTGCAGATGCACCAGGCAGAGCCATTCGATGCATAAGATATGCAAACTCTGGAACTCTGGCTCAACAAATCAGAAGTATGGGGTTCAATGACACCCAGCAAATGTGAGGACTTACTACGTGCCAAAACTTCTCTGGAAGAAGTCTGACCTCTGGGAGCTCCCAGCCTGTGTGGTTGGGCTGGGAGCATTGAGCTACCCGACATCCCTGTACAAGGACTTTCTGTGCATGAGAGGGTGGAGACAGGACTTGATAGTGGGCGGTCTGGGGAGCTCACTGCAGGATACGAGGAGAGCGGGCTTGCTTCTCAGTTGTACCTAAGAGATGTGATTGCCTTAAGACAGCACACTGAGAGTACTGTGAAGGCACCTGACAGCCAGGTTGTTTCAGCCACAGGAGAGTCCCCATGAAGGGGCTCGGTGAGATGTCCTGATGGACTCAGTGTGGTCTGAGCTATATCCGAACAATGGGACAGGTATGGTGACACATGTCTGGTTCATGATAGGTGAGGGGAGCTGTACAGGATCAGTAACTGGAGCATCTGTCGCACAGGGCAAGGGCCAGAGGGATGGTTTGCTAAGGTGGGCAGGGTCCAGGGAACACCGGAAAGATTCAGGAGAGGCTTGCTCTCATAGCACAAGTCCCGCCCACCTTCCCAAAGCCAGTGGCCCTGGGAACCTCCTGTGGCACCCAAAGGGCTCTGCATCCATAGGACTGTCAGGCAGACGTGGGCAGCCTTTACATGGTCTCTGAGAATCTCACCGAAAACCGGACTTGCAGATTCTCAGCACAACCGAAAGTGACTTGACTCATTCACTCTGGAGTTTGTACAACTTGGCCAGCCTTATGGCTATTTGTTTGGGGGTTGGAGGGATAAAAGTAAAACTTTTGATGATTCTGAATTGTAATTAAAATAAAATAAATAAGAATAAAAATGTTTCGACTTGAGATTTTATAATTTGTAAGAGAGAAAACATATTGAACAGGGAAGCGAAAACCTTCTATACCTTTAAAAATGATGATGAATTAAATTAATTTTTAAGGCAAAAAGAAACATTTTTATTACTTTTAATTCTGACCCCAAATATCCTTATCCCCTAAAACAGCTTCTATTTAAGTTTTTAGTTAACAAACAAGAAGGTATTTGTCATGTTCAAGAAGAATTTTCATAACCACACAAATCATGCTGTTTAGTGAACTGATTAACCAGCACAAATTCAGATTTATGGTGATATCAAATATATTTAGGAAAAATTACAAAATGTAATAATGTAAAAGATATGAGAAAAGATTATGTGGCATTCACCATTCAACTGGAAAATTTGGCACCCAGTGGGGAAGATCATGCAATCAGGCGTCTTGATTTAGATTGTGAAATGAGCCATCACACAAATGGTGGAGGACCCATCTGTACTCAATAAGTCCAACGATTAAGCCCATGACGTAAACACACGTATATGCTTTATGTTCACACATGCATATAAAAGCATATGTTTTATGCTTGAGAAAGAGTAAGCAGATTGCCAATCCTATTTTAATTTACCTGGTATATAAAAACGTTTTTGGCATTTGCAAAATACCTCCTTATTAAAATCTGAGTTTCTAATAAATGAAGGCGACTGGAATTTGGTGCAGTGGTTGCCATCAGAGGCACAACCTAAAATCTCTGTCTTCATAAAGGATGTACCCTGGAGGAGCTTAGATGGTCATTAGGCCAAAAGGGTCCTCAGGAGCTGGGCTCAGAGGACCGCTAAGGAGGCACCCATGGCGAGTGCACACTTCAGGTTTTATTCATTGTCCTTGGCCCTCTTGTTCTTGGGAAGAAGTAATTTCTAGTCTGTGTAGCTGCCTTTCCTTGACTCATGCCCTGGGAGCTATGGGGCTTCATGATCAGGCCCAAGGCTGGAGGATGTGTGCTCCAGCTTCATGCCCTACTATTGTCCTCTGCTCCTACTACCCAACAGGCATCACTAATGCCCATTTTGGTGCAATTCTCTGGTTTCCTCTCATTCCAGTTTTGGTGTTTGGGAGGTCTAGACTGGGGAATAAGGTTCCTTGAGTAAGTTATCGCTGTGTGGGTTCACTCATTAAATTCTGATTTTGTAAGTGTTCTTGTTTATCCAGTTCAGAATTGTCTAATTTTTATTAGGATATCATAAGAAAAGAAATATAAAGTTTTATATTGCTAAAATATAAAACTAGAGGTCATATAGCAGTTTCCTTTTCTTTCCACCAACTGATCTACCTATGCACCCACCAATAGCTATGCTTTTCCATACATTCCCATTCATCCACCCACTCATTCTCCCATCCATCCATCTATCTATCCATCCATCATCCATCCATCCATCATCCACCCATCCATCATCCATCCATCCATCATCCAACCATCTATCCATCTATCATCCATCCATCCATCCATCCATCCATCCATCCATCATCTATCCATCCATCCATCCATCATCCACCCATCCATCATCCATCCATCCATCATCCAACCATCCATCCATCCATCATTCAACCATCCATCCATCCATCATCCATCCATCCATCCATCATCCATCATCCAACCAACCATCATCCATCCATCCATCATCCATCCATCCACTCACCCACCCCTCACACCATCTATCCATCCACCCAAACATCTGTCCATTCACCTATTCTAATTATTTACTGATGATCTGCTCTGTATTATTAACTGAAATTAGACATTGGACATGGCTGAGAACATGAATATCACTGTAAACAAACAAAAAACAATGTCTACAGGTATCTATGTAACAAAAAAAAACCCACTGAGAATTTGGAGCTGTCAGTGTGCTCATGAGCAGTGTTCTTTAGAGAACTGGGCAGAAAACACTAAAAAATGAGGCCTCAGTGTGCACTGCTTCACAGAAATGTCATCATCTGGTCCCTACACACCTGGCAAGGATAATTAGGGTCTGGCTCATCCTTTCCCTTAGCCGCTGAACCAGGGTTTGTTCTCCTGGCTGATGTTTCTCCTCACCCTCACTAAGTCCAGTAAGTAGAAAGAAAGGAGAGCAGAGTCTCTATCTCGCTGTCTCCACACAGTCTAATGATAGGAGTTTGCAATACTTGACATCTTGCTAAATTCAGTAGGGCCAAAGCTGTCATCGAAGCACCTCCCAAATATTTTTGCTTATGTCGCTGCATTTAGTCAATATCCATAAAATTTTCAAAGTTTTCTACAATTTGTCAAAGAACAGCACAATTTAGAATAACCTTGGAATTTATAAGCACAGGATCATAAAGATGCACGGTAACTTTTATTACCTTAAGAAGCTTTGCATGAAGAAGCAAGGTGTACGCTGCTTCTGTATAGTTGTCACATTCCTTGTGCAGGTCACAGAGCTTGTACAAATACCTGAGATGAGGAAATACAGATACATTCTTAAAATGTCACAGAACAATTTGTGTTGAGGATTGCAGGAGCTAAATCCAACATTCAACAGCAACCCATATCTTTACTTTCTTTCTTATAATGTTCATAAGTCATTGAAAACTTTTCTTGGAAACTTTCAACAAAAACCTCAACAGGAGTAGATATAATTATGTTTACATATATGTATATCTATAATAAAATTTAAAATGTGTGTGCATACACACATGTACATACACACATCTATATACCATTTGTGTGTGTGTGTGTGTGTGTGTGTGTGTGTGTGTGTGTTACTGAGGTGGAGCCCTGGATCTTTCTACCTCTGGGCTATACCCTCAACCCTATTTTACTTTTTATTTAAAAACAGGGTCTCACTAAGTTGTTGAGAGTCTCACTAAGTTGCCAAGGCTGATTTTGAACCTGCAATCTTCTTGTTTCAGCCTCCCAAGTACTGGGATTACAGGCAGGTGCCACCACACTGGGCTCATATTTTAAATTTTAAGTACTCTCTTTTCAGTACAAAAATGAAGATGATACACAAAGTGGGGTTTTACTTCAAGGTTTCTTTCATCTTTTCAAGAGATTTCCTCACACATTGGAAATAAGATTACTCAGTCCTGAATTTCATTTCCTATATTTCTACTAACTCCAAATGCACAAAAATAAAAAAAAATCTAAATCTACAAGAATAGAGAGCTCCAGTGATCATGGTGAATGTTCTCGAAGAGCTTCTCTGCCATAGGAAATAAAGGTTGCTTTTTATTTTGAAGCTAGCTACATGTTGGATGAAAGAGGCTCAAGTATTGTTTTCTCAAGTTTATTATACTTATATGGTATTTAAAAGGAAAAAAAGAAGAGTAAAAAGAATGGATAATCACATTTAGTGTAATGAATACACCACTAAACACTAACATCATATAGACTGCACGTTTATCCCATTCTCCAAAGTGATAATCTTGCCAATTACTTAACAAGGGACCCTAAAAGTGACTAAAAAAGAGAGAGGCTTAATCCTCGTTTATCACTGTCTGCAAGCATTGTATGTCTGTCTGTATGTATGTATATAGTTATCTATCTGTTGCAATGCTGAGGATTAAACCCAGTGCCTCATGCTTGCCAGGCTACAACTGAACTGCCTCTGGGCCCTGCATTATTCTAGATGAAAAGGTAAAAAAAAGAAGCAGAATCCAGCAGGCAAGGCAAAACATTAGGAATATGGGCTATGGTGTCAGTTAAGTGAAAGGGACTGCAAAATTATAGTACTGTCTATTTTTGGTTAATTTACAACTGCATTTCTCAAACCATCAGAGGGCGTCTTATGAAGCATTACATAGTATGACGGTACCTTTTTTCAAAAGGGCCATATGAGTTGGTCACAGAGCTACAAACCCTTGGGAAACAGTCACTTACACTTTTGTCTCTGAGTTGGCTAAATACCCCGTCCCTCCCCACCTGCTGCCAATTCTGCTTGGTATGAATGGGTGAAAAAGGACTGAGAATACTCTGGGAACTCCCCCAGACTCGAGCGCAGAGGCATCGTGATTTTCTACAAAATAAACTCCTGAGGCTACAGAATGTTTCTTAACAGGATTTGACAAATAGCACTTGCAGCAAGCACACACAGGGAGACCGGACATGATGCACACGTACCTTAGGTACATTTCTTCTCTTTCAATCTCTTTGTAGAAATTCTGAAAAATTAAGCCACATGCTGCTTTAAGAAACCTATTCCACAAAAGGTGTCACATACACATTAAAAATTCAAGGTTTTTTTTTTTTTTTTTTTGGTGGTCCTGGGGATGGAACCCTTCTACCTCCGGGCTACACTCCCAGACCTATTTTATATTTTATTTGGAAACAGGGTCTCTTGAGCCAGCAAGGCTGGCTTTGAACTTGCCATGATCCTCCCGTCTCCGCCTCCCAAGCGAGGGGATTACAAACGTGCGCCATCATGCCTGGCTAAAAACTCAAGGTTCTTTAATGTGCAATAAATAAGAGTAAATGGACCTAGATCTTTGGATTAGAACCATAAATTCACATAAGTTGCAAAACCATCTCACACTATTCTTTATGCTTGTTGCTTTTCTAGTAAGGACAATTAATAACCTTTGGGCATTTGATGGTACTGTAGATTGAACCCAGAGGCATTTTACTTTAAGCTACATCCCCAGTTCTATTTTATTTTTTGTTTGAAAACAAGACCTTCTTAGGTTTCTGAGTTTGGTTTCAAACCTATGATCCTCCTCTCTCAGCCTCTCAAGTATTGGGATTATTGGTGTGAACCATCATGGCTGGCTCTAAAATCTACTTCTCTTATGTCTTTGGTTAAAACAAGATGCTAGCCAAAGACTTGATCTCTTAGCCACTGTAAGCTCATTTAAATGAACACATAACCAAAATATGGCAAGAGCAAAGAAGTACCATAGCCATGGGCGTAGGCAGGCAGGGCCAGCTGTGGCAAAAGCCACACACAACACCATGATATTCTACCCTCGGGTGTCCAAGATGCCACTTGTCTTTGAAGGTAAAAAGCACTTAACCAATATTACGTGAGGTTAAGAATTCATGTTCCCAGTGGCACCTGCTGCACTTCGAGTGCTCGATAGCTACATGGGGCTAATGCATGGAATAGCCTTGATATAAAACATTCCCAATTGGATAGTTCTCACTATGTGGGACAGACAGACCCCAAACAACAGTAAGAAAGCAAGTAGCCACTTAAAAACACTGCATGTACAAACACTGGTTGAGAAAGGTTAGGTGGCAGATTTCAAGCAATGGGCCATTTTAAAATATTACAGCAAAGTATCTTCTGGCTGAGAACAGATATTTATATCAAAATGACATTTCACGTGAATACCTTTATAAGCACTTTAAAATCTTAATCAGAGATGGGATACCAGAAAAGTACAGATGGGATGGCAAATGAGTACAACCACTTTAGAAAACAGAATGGAGGCTCCTCAGAAGGATGGGAACGGACCTACCATATGATCCAGCAACACCACTCCTGGGTATCTACCCAAAAGAATGGAAGCCAAACTACCAAACTAGTGCTTGCGTCATAGCTGCACAGCTCACCATTGCCAAACTACGGAACTGGCCAAGATGTCCATCTACAGATGAATGGGTTACAAAACAGTGGGATATGAACACTATGGAACCTTAGCCATAAAGAACAAAATTATCTCATTTACAGAAAAATGGATGCGTGTGAAGAACTTCAGGCTAAGTGAGGTCAGCCAGTCACCAAAAGTAAGACATGGATGCTCTCCTTAATATGTGGAAGCTAGGGAGGAAAAGAGTGCTAACAGGAACTCTAGACAAAGAGGAGAGACCACAGATGGGCAAACGAGGAGGCCTAACTGGGGGGAACTCCCTAATGCACATAACGGACATCCACAAACATATCAAAGTTGATCACTAAGCCAAACGTGGGAAGAAGAAAGCGGGGTGGGAATGGGGAGGATTGGGTAAGGGCAAATGAGTGATGTGGAGTGATGTGTGCCTCTACCATCTCGAACCCCATTAAGATATATGACTACACTGCATCAATAAAAATAAAAAATAAATAACAAAATACAGGTTGCTAGAAGTATAGACTGGAGGTAGACCATCCCCGGGTTCAATTCCTAGTGCCACACGAAAATCAATCAATCAAAGAATGAATAAATAAATACGTCTATTTTGAAAAAAAGCAGGAAAAAATGTACAGGACTCACCTTAAAGAGCCTGTGGTAGAGAAACATCATAGCCACTTTCAATGTGAAATTTAGCACCTAAAAATGTCAGGGCTCTAGAATCGGTGCCTGCGGGAACTCGTGGATATCAGCCTTACAAAGACACACAACGGCAGAGTAAGATGATATAAGCTCTTTAATTTCATTAAATTAAATGAAATTAAATCTTGGATGGCATGGCTTCCAAGAGTCTTTGCTCTGAAGTGGAATGCTAAATAAATACAGAAAGCAAGCAGGGAACACTTAGAAAATTGTACCGAGATTCTCAACTTGTGTCACATCTGACATTTGAATGTGGTCCAGTCCCAGCGCGCGGCTCGGTAATGAGGGTATTTTTAGCTGCCGCCTCAGAGCGACGTAACAAAGAGATCCCTCATCAAAGGCAGAGAAGAGAGCCCTTCGTTTCCGATGCGCGGTATTTACAAGCTACGATTTCAGACGCTCCCCTCTTGTAGTCGTATTTGAAATCCTTGCCTGAGGTTTTGATAATTCTCTTTATGATTTCACAAGGGTGATACCAGGTGGCCTTCATTCCTCTCTCAGAGATATGGGATGTCTTCTATTTTCTGCCAGCGCTGAGCTCTGTTCTCTTCCTGGGACTTCAAAACCTCTCTAGCGCCAAAGCACGCTCGCCTCAAATCCCATATGTAAAACCTTCGTGTTTCTTACGTCAAGGCTCTTGCTGCTCTGGCCCTCCACACCTGGCTCTGTGAGCAACATTCTTCTCCTCCTATCAGCTTGTCTCTTGAGTCTCAGCACTGGCATGTGCTGGGCCCCCCAGGAAATCCCAGTGGGACTGGGCCCCAACTTCAATCCACAGCGCAGCCTTGATCCACCAGGGCACAGACATTTGCATTTTATTTTAATTGTGTACTCCTTCACAACTTAAACAGAAGCCAAGATTTTAAAATTCTGGTCTTAACCCCACATGCATTGGTAACCTCGCATGCATGGCCCCTTGTACAGGGATCACAGAGAGAGACACTGGCGTCTGTCAAATAACGACCGTACAAGTACCAGAGTCAGGGTGCGCTGATGATTGCACAGAGAGGGGGACACATGACCAAGTGGTTAAAGCCTGCTCGAGTCAGTGACAAGGAAATGCCAGTTAGAGAATTTCAAGTATGTGTTTTGTTGGGTAGGAATCGCGATCTCATGTGTGTGCAGGACGTTCAGGGGACTTTGGGGCTGGGCAGAGTGATGGCTCATGTGTTTCAGTGTCCTATTTGTTGTGGCTTTTTTCTTTGATTAGTGCATTGTAATCATACGTCTTGATGATGTTCAGGATGACAGAGGCACATCATGTACACAGTCCTATTTGTTTAAGAGCAGGACAGAGTAGGACATTAGTGAGCTCACAGCGCTTACCATGGTCTATGAACTCTGTCTTTAAAAAAAAAATACAACACTGGTCCTAAAGGAAATTTGGCAATGGAATTAAAGAGCCTTGATACATTCTATATTCTTCATCTTATTCACTAATTTATTTCTAAATCTGTTACTTTTAATGGACACATAATGATTAGGCATGTTTATGAGGTACAGTGTGACATTTCAATACATGTACACAATGCATAATGGTCAGATCAGGATAGTTGACAGTCCTGTCCCTCAGGTACTTATCATGTCTGTCCTGGAAAGTTCTCTCTACTAGCTTTTTTAAAATATTCAATTAATTGTTGCCAACTGTCATTATCCTAAAGTGCTGTTGAATGTTAGAAATTATTTTGGCTGTTCTACTTCACCTCTATACCTGCTACAGTCCTCTCTCCACTTCATTTTTTAACTTCAGGATTTTATTGTGATTTTCACTTAGTGAAAGACCAAGTTCACTTTATATATGTCCCATTCACTATATAAGTGTGTGTGTGTGTGTGTGTGTGTGTGTGTGTGTGTGTGTGTGTGAGATGGCATACATAATCACCCCTATGGATGTCTACTTGTTTTTACAATAAAAGTACTAAAAAGAGGTAAAATGCACTTATATAAATTTACAATTATATATACACAGTTTATAATTTTATATATGTATGCATATGTATACTTATACAGGCGCATATATAATTTAGAGGTAGGACACGTTTCTTTAAAACTGTAGTTTCTCGTTTCTCTTTATCCCGGAGAATTTACGTGGACGCAGTGTGACAGGTTGGATCCATTCTTTCATCCTAGGAGACGGTTAAAGATAGAATACTTGACTCTTCATGAAGGGACTCAGGATGTTTCAAGCTGAAGGCAGCTAATGACGTGAGATAATCTCAGGAATCCTGGTGTTTCTTAGTTAAACAGGGCTAGTGCTGACCTCAGTAACAGCCGGTAGGCACGGAATCAGGCTCCAAATAGAGGAGGAACACCTGTTATGGTCAGACACTGTGACCGCAGGTGTCTAGCCTTAGGCTGTCTGTTGCCCCTGGGTTCAGGAGAGAAGCCATGTTTAAGGGACACCATCTTTTGTCTACCATTTCATGTCCTGGTGAACATAAGATCTTGCTTTAAAAAATATAGGAGTCTTAATCATCAAAAATGAGAACCTAACAAACATTAAAAATTCTTCCCTCTAGACACTAGCAACATGCTCCAAAGGACCAGAGGACGCGGTTTACAATTTACATCCATCAGAGGGAATGGTTTTGAAAAGGTCCTCATTTCTTTCTTGCATAAAATACTGTTTTCTATTTCATGTCAACTACACTGGCTCCACCAAAGTCCATTACTTTGGGCTGAGGCAAGACTGCAAGAAGCCACGATGGCAGGGCCAGGGATTTTCCTGAGCCTAAGTTAAGACCAGCTTAGCGGGCAGAGGCATCTGCCCGTCCACTCTGTCAGTCTCCGGGTGGACAAAAAGCAGAGCCAGATACCAGACGCCAGAAGCCACTGACTTCTACAGTTGCCCAGGTCCTTAGGACACACACACACAAGGTCACTGACTTTTTCCTGGGTCAAGTCCAGTAGACTTATGAGTGATGAAAATATCCAGGGATTCTTCATGGTGCAGAAATGTTTGGCATTTCTAGAATTTTCTTTTGATTTGGGGAGCGGGGCGTTCTGAATCATATTACTGATTTGTTCCTATACACTGTCTCCTTTTTCTTTAGAGACCTTAGCATACTAATCACAGTTGTTGTAAATGTTTAGCCTGATAATACCCCAACCCTGCCATGGCGGAGTCTGGTTCTCACAGCTGATCCGAACCTTCAGATTGCATTCTGTGTCTTTAGGACGGCTTCTGAGTTTACGTTGAAAGAAAAACCTGATGTACCAGGTGAAAGGCCTCTCTCCAAAGCCGGGTTCTATGCTCCCGGGCTTCTGCTCCAGGATTCTGTGGCTCCGTATCTTCCTGTCTCTGCAGTTGTGGGATGCCTGTTTGCCCAAGATGGATTGAAAAAGAGTTGCTGATGTTTTAACGTGTTTGGCTACTTTCTTGTTGGAGCGACAATTCCCAAGCTCTTCATATGCTTCTCCAGACACTGGAAGCCCCTCAAATTCAGATTACGGAGGAAAAGACAACTTGCTACCAAAAACCGTTTATCACCAGCCAGAGCAGGTCATCCAGTCATGATGTGAGGGGGTTACGGCTGCTCATGAGCTTCTGGCTACAAAACTCCTCACAGCAAAGCATTATTCAATATCAATACTAAACTGGATGGAAAGTGATAAATACTAACTTTTGTTTGTGTGTGTGTGTGTGTGTGTGTGTGTGTGTGTGTGTGAGAGAGAGAGAGAGAGAGAGAGAGAGAGAGAGAGAGAGAGAGACTGAGAACTGGGAGTCTAAGTTGCTGAAGCTGGCTTCAAACCCAAGATCTTCCTGTTTCAGCTTCCCAAGTACTGGGATTACAGACAGGCACCACTATATCAGGCTGATTCATTTGTCTTTTTAATCCAAACATCTCTGGTGACTTTTTAAGGAATCCATGATGTGTCCATCATTTCTCCTGCCATGAAAGTCCACCCTGGGGAGCTCAAAGTACCTGTGAGCCCACACAGAGGATGAATACAGAACTGAGGGCCACGCATGTCCAAAGACCAGGGGCTGGGCAGGGATGCCAGGAGCATGAGCAAGATGGCAGCCGCCTCTCGCTAGCCAAGAGTCAGCCTGCATCTGGGAACAGGAGTGAAAGCAGAAGCAGGAGCCTTGAAACCAGGTGTGTGGGCTATGTGCTGCCCAGAGCCATGGGGCTGCCCCAGCCGCTCCTGGGACTTGTGCTTGGGTGTCCTTCAACTTGGGGAAAGCTCACCGACACTGGTCTCCCACAGTGGCTGTAACCAAGGCCCTCAACTTGGGCAGCCAGAAACAACAGAAATGTGTACTCTTGTGAACCAGAGGCCAGAAGTCCAAAGCCAAGTGCCATCAGAACCGTGCTCCCTGCAAAGGCGCTGGGGGCGAACACTTCCTGGCCTCTACCACCTCCGGTGGCCGTGCGCCTTCTGTGGCTTGTGGCTGCAATACTCCAATCTCTGCCTGCGTCTTCCCATGGCTTCTCTTAGGCTTCTGGGTCTTCTCCCTTCCCTCTCTTATGAGAACACTTGTTCTTGTACTAGCCCTGCCCCAGGTTATCCAGGATGACCCCCATCTCAGAATTCTTAGTCACACCTGCAAGGATTCTTTTCCAAATAAGGTCACAGTACAGTTCTGAGGATCGTGACGCGCATGTATCTTTTGAGGGCCACCATCCAGCCTACGCACTAGAGGACAGAGTCTCATCTCCTAACTGCAGAGCTTAAAACCTGTAATCCGTGGAGTGCTATGTTGGTGAGACAAGGGAGGGCTGGCCCCCCTCCACAGCCGGAACTACAGGAAACGTCCAGAGAGGAGCGGGTTTCCCAGACTCCTTCAGAGCAGATCTTCAAGGAGTTCTTCATATTTCTTCCCCTGCAGTAGATAAAGAAACGGGCCGAGGAAGCTGCTTTCTGCCATGGGGATCCCGATGGCCACTGTCATAGGGCTCTGGAACACCCTGGCTGCTGGGAAGACTGAAGACCTAGTTAACGTGCACTCACCAGCACGTTGACGGTGCAGCTCATGCGATTCTCCTTGTTCTCGTCGTGCATGATGGTCCTGTAGTCCAGGAGCCTTTCCATCAGCCGGACGACGAGCTTGACGAAAGTCTCCCCCGTTTTGGCAAGGTATTTGTGCTTCCTGCAGTGCTCCAAGAGGCTGGAAAAAATAATTACACGCACCTTGTTAATCGCATTCGATAAAAAGAAGCTCAGCAGAGGTGCAATCTTAAATATTTCCCATTATTAACACGTTTTAATTATTTCTGGGCTACAAAGTTCATTGTAGTCTAATTACAGTCTCTCTGTCTCCATTCTGACATAAATCCCACCGCTAATCAACACTTACATTTTATCAAACAACACTTTGTACTGTTCGTCTCCTCTGCCCCCTTCCACTTCATGATCCAGCTTGGTGATGATCTCGTTTTCAAACTATAATTAAACAGAGGAAGCGTGAATAATCGGCATGGCAGACATTGGATTTTATGGCTTGAGTGTCAGTGGTCCATAAAGCGGCAGGATCATCATCACACGGCTACCCTCAGCCTTTGAAGCCTGACTTCATGTAAGCGATGCCATCCGTAAGCCCCAGAGGTTTCTGATCATCCCTGGCCACAGGGGCTCCTTATTTTTTTCCTGGGGTTAGTGGAGCCTGAATGTGCATATTTCTATAGCAGAAGTAAGAACCAGAGAAAGACAGACGAGGAAACCATAGGGAACAAAATCAAGGCGTGACATGAAAAAAATGTCTCAAACTTCATCTTGATGAGCAAGAAACATCAGAAACCGTGTGATGGCTCCTGGATAGGAACAGACGGGGCTCCACTTGCCAGCAGAGAGTTGTCCCAGTGGGAAAACATCCAAGGAGCCACTTTCCTGCCATTGTGCGACGGGTCCTGGTGAAATATCGCATTTCCCCTGAAGAACCATGAAAGGCAAGAGGGGCAGTGTCCCTGAAGACAGACAAGACGGCAAGAAGGCCCACCTCCACGCCTGTCCTCTACTCCCCCAAGGCTTCTGATTGGAATTCCATAGCATCCAGGTTCCCTCAGAACTGATGGACGGTCTCTCAGATCCATGCTTTCAAAAACTCTAAATTCTACGGAGTTGCCAATCTCCAAGATGTTTTCAAGAGGCTAATGAGGCTGGAAATGACTACAGTGACCATGATGACTATGGTTTCACCATCTCCTTCCCTGGTAGTACAGGAATTCTAGCTAGGTGTCCACCCAACTCTCCATGGGACCTGGGGCTACCATCCAGGTGTGTTGGTACAAAGGAGGGACTGTGAGAGCCTTGGTTTATATAAAATAGAGGCATTCAAACCCTGAACTGGAAGAAGGTGGTCAAGGGAAGAATTGTGGAAAGCAATAACTGAGCTCAGGGTCAGAAAGCAAGTACAGCACAGAATGAATCCAGAGCTCTCCAGGATCTCTTTTAAAGACACATTCAATACCTGGTTCCCCAGCAACAATCTCCAAGTCCCACGCTATGATTAGGAACCCATAAGAACTTAAGCTGAATGAGAGCAAGCGTTTCTTCTCCCTTGGACATCGTTGTCTCCACAGGGCATGTCCATTACAGGTGGAGCTATGCAATGAATGTGCTGTGTGCACATCAATTATTAGAGTGGTCATAAATTGGATGGTTTTGGGGGGAGCCTAAGTAGCCAGCAAAGAAGTGTGCCAGCAGGTTCTGAATCATAGCCTTCTCCCTGGGCTTTGGTAGGCTGAGCTTATCTGCTGCTGGAGTCACAGATGACTGTGGCCCCTGAGGAGCGGAAATTAGGTTCCCGGGAGGGGCCTCTAAGCTGGTTCTGACCCTCCTGTCCTCCAGCAGGATACAGGGTCTGCACACCACAATTTCATCCCGGGAATAATAAAACAAAGCTTGAAACGAGGCTGGAGAGGAAAACTGATTCATGTTGGGCAACAAAGACTCAGTAACATCACCACAGATTGGACTTTCACAAATCCTGACTTTCTTTCTGATCTTCTCAGGCTCTCCTCCCCAGATAAACACATTTTGTTAATTTTTTGACATAAGAAAAATTCAAGGCTTTTAGGAACATAGATGGTGCGATGGTTTCATTGAAGGAAAATAAATGACTTGCCTTTTTTTTTTTAAATCTGTAGTTTCATGATAATGACTTTAACTATAAAAATAACAACCTTCTGATATTGACCCACTACTACTCTGCTCCTTATAGAAAATAATCCTGTAAGGGGTCATTTGTCTTGAACTCTAACAACACCAACCAGCTCCAAAGGTGGCATTTCAAGGCAGTGCTATCTGCCAGACGGCGTCACACTGAGCCACCAAAGACGAAATGTTTATGAGTGTGGATGCTTCAGAACAAATAAATACCAGAGATATAAAATAGAACTAAATTTAATTAAAACAGATGTAAATGAATATTTACAACTGAGAAGGCATAGAGGATACAGGAAAACATGGCTTACATCTGAGCCTGGGCAAACAGACACGGACCGCTAACAACGCAGCTCATCACTGGTCAATCGGGAGGCATCCAAACGTGGAGTCTTCCTTATGAAAATGGTATGTTTGCTCTGCTTCAAGGCAAACCTTGATGCCTCAATACAGACCCCGAGGAAGCCCCAGGTCCTTAAGTATGCTGCTTATCAAATTTTGACTGATGAATTTAATGTTTTCTAAAAGGAGTGGATGAATGAGCCCATCAGAACACAGCTGATTCTAATTTTACTAACCTTTAGCTTAAACTAAGTCATTTGCACAAACACCTGGCAGCCCCACTCTGTTTATCAGCACAGATTCAACATCAGCGATCGGCAGCCAGCCTCTCATTCCAGGGTCTTCATTAATTTTTACCGAACACAGTAGGATCAATTTGCAAGTGTGCGGTGAACTGTTATCATAATCAGAATTATATGATCCTGTCCAAACAAATTGGAGAGAGCCCATTTATGGTTGGAGCAGAGTTGTTTTTATGAAAGCCGTGTTTATTATCTCACTTGTAAGTGTGCGCTGTCTGGTGATCTGCAGCAGGCTTTTCTGTGGTTAGGATAAAATTAGCCAGGGTTTACTGTGCTGATTAGAAGGTGGAGGAGACACACTCATGTAATAAGCAATGCCATTATATATTCCTCTCTTTGTGGAATCACCAATATTGCTATCAAATATCCACAGGGTGTCCAATGTTAAGTATCAAAGACAGCATCTCTAAGTATCTGAGACCAGCTACCCTCCAAGAAAACAAAATTTAAGAGGACATTAATATGAGGCTTTCAGAGGGGTGCTTTTCAATGGAATGAGATGGAGGGGGACTGTGCTCTTGATGGCATTAGTGTTATTTTTTATTTAATTAAGTTAAAAAGAAATATTGCTTCTGCTACTCATTGCCAAAATAAACCATGGGTTGTTGACACCTATTCCAGAAATCTCCAGAAGGATCTTAGGAGGGGATAACCCCTAAAGCCTATCACATTTGGTTTGGAATGCATAGTCTTTGTTTGGGGTTGGATTTATCATTATAAAAATCAGGCTTACATGTTCCAGGGATCCAGGAACATAATTTTATAAAAGATCTAGAGTTATCTCAGAGTCTGGTCCAAAGCTGAGCACAAATAATCTGCCACATGGACAAAGAGTGCAGAGGTTATCAAGATCTGGAGATCGGAAATCCAGACATGCGGTCTGCTTGTTATGAGAGCAAGAGGGTTTCTTTGAGCCTTGCACATGAACCTTGATAAACTGTTGTTCTTTGCACGAAAGAGCTCTACTTTCTCCTGATTTTCAAAAAGGAA
Organism: Muscardinus avellanarius; assembly: GCF_963383645.1. Lineage (NCBI taxonomy): Eukaryota > Metazoa > Chordata > Mammalia > Rodentia > Gliridae > Muscardinus > Muscardinus avellanarius. The sequence continues at coordinate 157,676,407 of NC_137789.1, read as the reverse complement.
TGCTCGGAAAAGTTGTACAGGGAAGCAGGGTGCAGGACCCCCTCCAGTTTTGCAGAGTGCAGAGGAAGTGGCCTCTCTTTGCCTTCTCTACCTTCTCTACCTCAAAATGGAACTGGACCAATCTGATGGAGCCATCCATCACCATGCCCCATCTCATAGAATTTACAGAAGAAGGTAAGAGGGAGAAAGAAAGACCATAGGGTGTATTTGGGTGGAAAATATGGTCAAGAAGAGGAAGGGTTAGCGGAGACAAACTCCCAAACCTTGGGGGCTCTGGGCTTCTATGGCAACATCCTGAAAGTTACCGATCCTTCAATCTATGACTTGGCCTTTAATCCTTGTGCTCAGACATGCTAACATTTTTTTTAAGCCTATATAGCATTCCTCTTGCCTAACTACTCTACAAACTTAATTACACACTTAATTACTCTCTGGCACTCCATCCCACATTCGAAAACCTCCAAGTCCTCCTATGTCTATCAAGAATGCAGCTCCCTGACCTTGAAGCTCATGTGAAATACTTATGAGCTTGGAGACCCCAAGGCCATATGCTTGGAGCAGGCTGGCTGGGGAGCTGTCTGCTGCCTGGCCATGACACTTTGCAGCACCTGAGAGAGGAGCAGCGCTCCCAGTTTCTACAGGCCGCAGACTGAGGAGCGATTTCCAAGCTATGCATATAATCGTGATAGAATATGAAAATAGCCTTATAGGGAGTTCTGATTAACTTAGTTAAAGGAGATTATGGGAATTTGTGCATCTCTGCAGGAAAGCTTTTAAGAATCAAATACCATTTAATCAGAACTCTTGGAGTCAAGAGCACTGGCTTCCATGATCTCTCAGACCACCTTTGTGTCTGAATTCAATAAAAGAAAAGTCTAATTCTTGTGCTGTAATTCCTCTCTAAGCATCCAAAGTAATAAAATACAGTATTGCTTTGGAATGAAAAACAGAAACAAAGAAATAAAAATCCCGACGAATTAGGGAATAAACAAGATAAAAAAGCCACCAAACTCATTCACATTCATATTATAGTGCAAAATATATTGGCTTCCTCGCCAAGTGGCAGAGCTGCCAACCTCTACTCAGGTTATTCAATTATTTGCTTAAGGTTAGCAGCATGGGCAGGAGAAAGATTCTTCAAAAAGAAACTCAGAAACACTGACGACACAAAGATTAGTCATGTTCTAATATTGCTACAACTAAATGGGAATTTCTGGAAGTTGTGGAGCAATTTACCAAGCCTCACCAAGATGACAGAAAATAGCCCCGGGATTGAAAATATTATTTTGCTGTGGAGCGTTTTCCATTCTGTTTTTATTAATGGTATATGGCCCATATGGTCATTTGCTGCAATTCTCAGCTGTTAGTCCTGTATTTTCCAAAGGCATAACAAATGGAATTCTTCAAAAGGATGCCAGTGGGGAATATAAAGCATGCTTTTGTTTATGGAGCAAATTCCAGCAGGAGGCTGAGACTCCAAGGCTCATCCGTTGGAGGGCAGGGTTCTCCGTGAGCTGGAGGAAGGTTGGTGTCAGGCCAGGTGAGGACTCATCTCCCCTTGACGAGGCCAGGTATGTCCAGGCGCGCGATAAAAGGGTTGGACATGTGGCACCTCCCTTCTCCTGTGCTAGCTTGGCAGATTCTGAGATATTCAAAAGTAGAATTTCTCCTTTTAAAAAGAAATGCATATTTCCTAAGTTCTCAGTTTGACTAAATATTCTCTGGGATTGGGGTGGGGACGTGACAGCTGCAGGTGGCAATGAACAGGGCTGCAGGGTGGCTCGGTGAGGTGATTCTAAAGGGAGCAAAGAAGGACCCCAAAGGTGGGCATGGTGACGAAGCCTGTAATCCCAGTACTTGGGAGGCTGAGACGGGAGGGGCACAGGTTCAAAGCCAGCCCCAGAAATTAGCAAGGACCTCAGCAACCTAGCAAGACCCTGTTTCCAAATAAAAAACAAAATAGTGCTGGGTGAGTAGCTGGAGGTAGAATGCCTCTGGGTTCAATGTACAGCAAAATAAATAAATAAATAAATAAGAAAGGAAGAAAAGAGAAAGGAAGGAATAAAGGCAGACTTTAGACAAGGCAGGCAGAAGTGGCAGGAGGGAACAATTTAGAAGGAGTGAGGCATCCAGATCATAAAGGATTCTCAGAAAGTCCATTTGACGCACCTGCAAATAAAAGAGGTAGACAAGATGAGAAGTGGGCTTCTGCTGGGTGGAGACTCACATGAGCAGGGAAGAGAAATGACTCGGGAGAGGGGGTCCCAATTCACGCAGGAGCCTGGCCAGAGTACCTGGTGTCAGAGGCAGCTGCCACAGGCAGGGATGGAGCTCCTGAGGGGCAGTTAGGAAGAGCAGCAAGCTGAGGTTCCACATGGACTCTGGTCTTCCTGCTGTGTGGCATGTCCATAGACAGGCACTAAGGAGGTCCTCATGCAAGCCCGATGGGATGAATCATATAGAGGGGCTTGGGGATGGGAGAGAAATGTGCCCGTCGCAGAATAATGATGCAGCATCCAATCGCTTGTGATGTCTTCCTTCCAGTGGACTATAGGTCTGTCGTAGCTATGACCTTCAGCTCACAAAGAAGCATCTTATTTTGCAGATGGGAAGGAATTCTGGAAAAAACTAGACTACTTTGTATATAAAAGACCTGCTATTTTGTGCGCTTTTCCCTGTCCCAAGATTCCCTTCATCGGGTCAGATCATCTCTACCCCTTGGTGTTAGGTCACTGAACAGCATGGCCCTCCGCAGGTGACTTTCATTAGTGTTTGGGACTCTTAGTCCACAGACCTTTGCAGAACTGACTGCCCACTTGTAAGAGCAGAGGGGGTCCAGCTGATATAGGCCCCTACTATAGCCTGGGAAAGAGTGTCCTGGGCTCCTGGAAAGACATAGTTGCTGAGTGGGTAACCCCCATGACACCCCGATCATCCACCACAAAGAGAGCCCCGCTCATGGATTGCCACTGGAGCGGCAGGACAAGCAAAAGGACACACCGATTCTCAAGAAAGATTCCTGCTCTTTCTTGCAAAAATGAACACAAGGAAGAATGTGGCTCTTGGGGAAACATAAGGGAAAGAACATTCTAATGAAATGGCCTCTGCACGGCTCAAATGCACAAGGGCAGCAGCTCCAGGCAACGCTGGAGAAGCAATTTGTAACTCATGCCTCTGAAATCCTGATAATGGCTGGCCACAGTTTAATCTTGAGCGAGATGGCAGGTTTTTTCTCCCTGAATCTAGCAGGTTCCCTCTCCCCTGGAATTGCAAGAGTACAATAGAAAATACTAATAGCTATAGCCCGAAAGACAGAGGGACCTCTAAAAGAATGAGCTGCATCATATGCTGGAAACAGTAAGGTTTTGCAAAAAACAAAGAGCCCTAATGCCTTCCCCTCACTCCATTAGGTTTGCGCATCTGCTATGAAAGTGGAGGCAATTTAAGCCCTTGTTGATGTGACTAATACGGTTAGATAATTGGATTTGTGGTGGATTAGTTAAACAGCAGCCAACCATCCCTGTCCCAGGAGCTCTTGGATGGAAAGGCAGGCAAGGCCAGCTGTGCACTGGTGTGCTGGGACACACTCACAGACTCTGACATCGTCTGCAAGAAATAGGGGCCGTGCCTCTTGCTTCAGGAAGACCAACTGATAATGGTCAAGTTGGGGTGAAATCAGAGTTAGAAGAGATAGAGCAAGTCAACAGACAAATAATGTGGTCCGGAGTCTCCCATAGAGTGATGGAGGGAAGGGGATGGATGCTGGAGATGACAGAGGACAGAATGAGAGCCTTCCCAAGAGATGATCATGGAGCCCAAGAGAGCAGGCAGAGGCCAGCCTGTGTCACACGATCACAGGAAACCGTGTGGTGAGGACGGCAGGAAAGGGGGCAACGGGGAAGGTGAGTGTCTGAGAAAGATGATCACACTGGCGTCCTTCTAGGAGGCTGAGGGAGTCTCACCCAGCAGGAAGGAAAACAGACCTCCTAATTCACAGGAAGAGAGTAAGAGGGACTATTTGCTGCAGTGTGGACTTTGAGTGTCCCTCGAAGGCCCATGTGTTCAAAGTCTGGTCCCAAGGTGGCACCCATGAGAGGTGGTGGAGTTTATTTAAATTTTTATTTATTTACTTTTGTGGTTAGTACTGGGGATTGAACTCAGGGGCATTATTCCTCCAAGCTGTACCATTTTTATTTGGAGGCAGGGACTTTCTAAATTGGTGAGGGTGGCCTTGAATTTGTGATCCTCCTATCTCTGCCTTCCAAATACTGGGGTTACAGGCACGTGCCACTGTGCCTGGCAGCTGGTGGAATCTTCAAGAGGTGGAGTTTAGCGAGAGGTCTTTAGGTCATTGGGGGCATTGTGGGAGCCTATCCCCCTCCATCTCTTTTCCTTCCCAGCCATGGTGAGCAGTTTTGCTCTGAACACGTTCCTGCCATGGTATCTTGCCAAAGAGCCAGAACCATAGAGTGGAAGCCAACCCTGAGCCAAAAAAATTTTTCTTTTCTCCTCAAAAGAAATGGTTTTCTCTGGTACCTGTTATAGCAAATAGCTAACATAATATTTTTTATTACAAGTTTTAGTTTATCTAGCTATATTTGAAGACCTTTTTTGTGTGTATTGCTCTTTGTGTGCAGGGGTAAAAACAGATGACAGAAGAAATGGACAAATAGCCAATGGCTATGAACCAAAAAATGGAAGCAGCCAACTGTGCTTAGCCCAGTATAGTGGCTCTCATGGGGACCCATCTCTTCACGCCTGAGCTTTGACTGACCCACATTCAAGCAAGGCACGCTTTATGCTAGAGAAGTCGCCCGCAGTGTATGGGATGGACTTCAATGTGCTGAACTACCCAACAGCTTGGTTTCCTGGAAAGTTGCTGGGTGAATTTTGAAGTCCCTGCTGGGGGACTATATGTAGAACGCAGGCGTACCCGCAGTGGCTCTCATTAGCTTCACCCCACTTAGCTGCAAACCTGGGGTAAACTGGTAATCATGGAAGCATTTCTTTCCGAGATTGTTGTACAATATTTTAAAGCTAAGACAGCAATGAAAGAAAAAACTGTGAGGAAGAGGGAAACGATTTGAGAAACCAACCTCATTCATTTTTATTCCAGTTGCCCTTGACCTTTATTTGGACCCACAGATTGATTAACAATATGATAAATGGCACAATGTTTTAAAGGCCTCTGAGCTCTGGTTTTTTTGAGGGGGATGGGAGTGACATTTATCTATATAACCATTATCCCCTTTGCCTGATTCTATTTTTTGTTTTTATTTTTATCCATATCTTTTGCAGTCCCAGGGATAGAGTTAAGGGCTTTGTGTGTGCCACCACCACTGAGCTATACTCTCAGACCTTTTAATTAATTAATTAATTTATTTATTTAGGACAGGGTCTCACTAAGCTCCCCAGGCTGGTCTTGAATTTTGTAATCCTGCTCAGTTGACCAGAAGCAGGGATTATAGGCGTGGGCCCTTGATCCTGGAAATATACTGATGATGCCTGCATATTTTTAAAGCTCCTGGAGGGTACTTCTAACATAAAGTTGGGTTGGAAACCAGAGCTAACTTTTTTGTTGTTGTTTTTTTGTCCCGAGTGCTGGGGATTAAACCTGATTCTTTAATTTAATAGCACTTTTCACAAAGTCTTTCTTTGGGCTTGATTTATATAAAATTCAAAAAGTCAGGCGAATTTTCTGCCTTGGAAAAAGTATCTTGAATTATAATTCATAGTTCCAGTGAGCTGGCAGTGAAATTGGGTCCATGATTTAGAGCCAATAGCAATGGAGATGGGAAAAATCTTAGAGCAATAATAAAAAAAACTTGGCAATGATGTCAAAAGTTACAAAAATATTTTAAATTAGCAATTGCATTTCTGAGAGTAAGAATATATACTAGAAAAAATTTAATGATGGTTCAAAAAATTTTTTAAAAATCTAACGATGGTTCAAACTTCAGGCAAGAGTATGTTTGCTGCCACTCACAGTAGTAAAATAAAAATCTGTCAACAACCTAAATGTCCAGCTATACGAAATGGATAAGTGAAAGACAGCCAATCTAGTTTATGAAAGTCTGTCCTCCATCAAAATCACGTGTACTACTTAGCTTTTACATTGTTGTGACACAAATGCCTGACAAGCACACCTCCATGGGGAAATGTTCATTCTGGCCAGCCAATGGCCGGCCTGCTCCAAGGCAGAGGCATGGTGGCCACAAGGCGTAGAGGCTGCTCAATGCGTGACTGCCTGAAGCAGAGAAAGAGAAGGGGGCCCGGAACAGATGCAGGCCTCGAGGTCACAGCCCAGGCACCCAGCTCCTCAGCCAGGCCCCAACTCGGAGGCCTCTTGCACTGGGGACTGTGCTTTCAACACATGAGCTTTCTGAGGATCCTTCCAAAACCACACTCTAATGTCACGGCTACAACACTGTGATCAATGAAACTGTCTTGGCTAGACTGTTAAAAAGAACATAACAAAAAAAATCATAGACATAATGTTTTCAGCATTACATATGTACAGAGAACCAGTACATATATGTGGTCATTACATATGAACCAGAGAAATAAAATAGTTCTTATAGTTTATATTTTTAATTTTATAAAAAGATCCCCCAAGATAAATATAAGGAGACGTTCCTTTCCCATGTGAAGAAGGAAGTAAGAAAGGGAGGCAGGACAGAGAAAGGGAGGGAATACTAACACCCCATACCTTGCCCAACTGACTACATCGGGAGAAATAAAGTACAGCCTTCTCCGCTGTACACCACCGGAATAACATCAGAATAATCACCAGTAACCTTATAAAAATGACTTAGGGGACCAAAGTGTGAAAACAAATGACGATGTCCTAGCAGGTGTTGGAGTCTTCTCAGGAGGTTTGGAGCACATCAGGTGTGCTTGAGGTCAAAGGCAAGGGTTCCTCCTCCAACAATCAGGCTATGCTCATCTGGGTGCACTCCTCCCCATCCCCCCGCCTGCAGCTGACGGCCCCAAAGAAATGGCCTTGCCTGGGCCTGTGTGCAGTGCTGGGCCACTCTGTAGACTGTCCCCTGTGCAGCACAGACACCAAGGGCAAGGCAGAGCCACAGTGACAGAGACAACGTTTATGGTGCCAGGTACCGTGCTAAGGGCGTTATGGTCTGGTTCTATTCTATTCCCACAACATGACTCTCTGGTAGGTCCTGTTTTATACCATTGCTAAACGACTGAATTGGAGGTATATGGTGTTGAGTGATTTGTGCAAGATTCAGGAAATGAGCTAAGCCTGGGAATCACGATCTACCGGAACTAAATTCAAACCCCGCTCACAGTGTGGAAATTCTTTTGGTCTCTCTTTTCTTCTTTTTGATTTTCTTGGTGCATTAAATTTAGACGTCAGGGGCAGGTTCAGTGTGATACAAACATACACGCACACAGCTCCTTGAGTATTTCCTCCACATCCTCTCCTCCCCTCCTCCCTAGCCCCTTGAGTGAGTGAAACTGGGAATGATACCTTCACGCCTTGCCATTGTGTTATTGGAACTATCTCCTCCCTTAATCCTCTTTTCTACTCCTTTGCTTCAGTCCTCCCTCTTCTCCTCCCTCAGCCCCCTTCAACTACTCTACAGGTCTCTCTCTACATTATTTAAAGTCCCTTATATCTCCTATTTTTTTCCCTAGCTTCCACATAAAAGAGAAAACATAACATCTTTGATTTTCTGAGAATAGCAGATTTCACTAAGCATAATATTCTCCAGTTTTTCCCATTTTCCTGCCAATGACATAATCTCATTCTTCTTTATGGCTGAGTAGAATGCTGCTGTGTGTTCAGAATACTGCAGGGATACGTGCATAGCCATGTCTACGGCAGCAGGATTCGCAGTCGCCAGACTATACCACCCTAGATGTCCCTGGACAGATGAATGGGAAAAGGAAATTCATCTTTGTTTTCTGTTCTAGGAAACAGCAAAACAATTCTCCATGGATTCTGCCTTTGTGCAATAGACTGACCAGTGAAAAACCCATAGACGGTCACAGCCCCTTACAATATAAAGCTCAAAAGTGGGGAAGAAATTTCGTTTTCAATTAGAAACCACTGAAATCATACTGACTTCATTGATGTGGGTTTGATTTGCTTTTGGTAGAAGAATTTTTCTCAAAATCCCTCAAAAAACCATGTAAAATGCTCAGCATGTTCACTTACTTGACCTGTCATTGCATATATACTTACATATATTTATTTATTTATTTTAAGGGTAGCCTTCAATTTAGAAGAGCCTCTATAATTGTTTGGGCTGTTCTTGTGCCTCCTGCATAGCAACGGGGAATCCTGAGTGCATTTGAAGAAACTCACTGTATGTGCATATTCACGTATGTGTGCACATGTATGGATGTGATGTGTGTGTGCGCACGTGTGAGTGTGTGTGTGCATGCATGCCAACCTGAGAATACATACACACTACACACATTCCTGGGATTCAGGGAAGGAGGTGTTGCTACTTGTCAAGTGTTAGTCATACAGAGCTTGTCCTTCATACGGTTATGGTAGGTTTTGAGCACGTATATACACGTTCTTGGAGGAATTCCCATCAGTTCCATGGCCCAGATAAAATATCCACATACACACTTAGAAGAATAAAAGCAAAGTCCTCAGATTTCAAAATAATACCATTCGATGAGAAGCAGCCAGTCCACAGGAATACAGTAAGTACATTTGATGAAACACTTTATACTTAGGTGCAGATACCATGGAGGGGGAGAAAGAGCTTTTTATCCAGGGTTTAATGTGTAAGTCCAAATCAAAACAAATAAGAGCTGAAAACTGAGAGCAATCCTTCCCATAGATGGAGACAAAGTTGATAACTTGGTCAACAGGGAAAACCACAGGCTTTTCCTCTCTTTGAGCTGCAGGGAACTGTGTTTTCAAGATTAACACCTTTAGCGCCATAGCCACCTATGCATGTCTTTCAAGGTATTCAGCCCCTGCCCACCCCCAGCCTCCCCAAGATGGTTTGTGAATCTGTGTCCTTACCATTTGGAAGCTTCTGGTAGAATGGAATTCACACTGCATCATATCGAAGAAGATGGGGATGGTGGCTTTGCGCAGTTCTGTCTCTGGAATTAAGGTCATTTCTAATATTGGGCCGACCATTTCTGGGATAAACTTTATCTTATGTTGACCTTGGAATAAAGAAATGTATAATTTAGATTTTTTTTTTAAAAAAAGAGCTTCTAAAATGGTCTTAAGTAGGCAAAATAAAATGAGGTGACTTTGAACAGGTCTTGGGAATGTATACCCATTTCTCATCCGGAAGCAGTGATTTTTGGACATTTCTAGCCTACCTAGCAGAAGTGGACTGCATTCCCAATGTTACAAGAGAATCGATTAAAAAACCCATCCAATATGAGGCCTGCAGTCATGACTTGCCTGTTATCAAAGATAAACCTCCAGTTCACAAATATGCAATTGTATCATGGAGATCAAAGGCACAAGTAGCCACCTGATAACCAGATTTGGGTGAAGCAGGTGCTGGGATCAGGATAGTCGGCATCTCACTTTGATGATAAGATCAGTAGTCATACAGGAAGAAGTAGACAGTCCTCTGAATCCATTTTACCTCCAATATCTCATGGAGAAAAGTTTAGCAATTGGTACCTCTATAAATAATGCAGTGTGTTCTATAACATTCCAAGGGTCCACAAACAAACTGGGCCAAAGATCAGCCATAGACAAAGGAATGATGCTCCCTCCTTTGCCTGTTGGTTGATTGGAAGAAGCTTATTTAAAGAACTATTTCATTGGTTGGTCTCATCTCTCCTATCTCATACAATGTGTGTGTGTGTGTGTGTGTGTGTGTGTGTGTGTGTTTTACTGGGGATTGAACCCAGGAGTATTCTACTTCTGAACTACACACACAGCCCTATTTTATGTTTTTATTTTGAGACAAGGTCTCACTGAGTTTCTGAGGGCCTCGGCAAGTTCCTGAGGCTGGTCTCAAACCTGAAATCCTGCCTCAGCCTCCCAAAAGTACTGATATTACTGGTGTGTGTGATCATGCCTGGCCAGATACAATTTTTTAAGAATTCAAGATGTTTCTCCAAAGTTCTTTTTTTGGAAAGCAAATTATAATGATAAATATTATGCTAGCTAACATCACTAAGGACAAAACCAGTAGAAAGCATTGTCTCGTTGACTCCTCATGCTAACCTCATGAAACAGGCATCTTCTCAATCTGTCTACAGGCTAAGACACTGGGTAGTGTCCAAGCAGACACTGGCTGCTTGTGAGACCAGGCTATGAGCCTGGGGTTCAGATTCTGGTCCTTTAGGTATGGTTTCATCTCACTGAATCCCTCCTTTCTGATGGTCCTGGGTCCTCTTCCAGGCACTAGGGCCCCACCCACCTGTCTGCAATAGAAACAGCAAACAGTCCCCACCCCTTATCAATGAGTCTGCAGCCCTGGTAAAAGAGAGGTCAGCCATCTGTCATTTTATCCGGTGTTGCTGGGACATTAAAATTCCAGGATCAGTCTTCTAGTACGTAGACTGGTTGTTGCAAGTGTCCCCGATTTTCTTTTCTGTTTCAGTTGTTCTCATTGGAGATCTTGGTATTGTTCTTTTGTGGGTATCTGTCTTCAACTCGGTTGACGGTGATTCAGAATCACCATCGGATCCACACGCTGGGCTGGCTGAACGCCGAGTGCCTCCCTCCTGCGGGTCCTGGGTGCAACCTCTGTGTCCCAGCCACAGCACCTCCCACCTTTTTAAGTTTCCAAAGACCAGGGTAACCCGAGTGACATGAGCAGAGCTTGAAGTGAACTCGGGAAGGCAAAGGGACAAATAGCCAGCAGCACCCTTGCTTACACTGCTACTCGGACACTGTGTCTCTGGAACGAAGTTGCTGGAAAACCCACCTCTGCCCTTTGGGGAATTTACCTTATGTAAGAGGACAATATCAGTGGCAGTGGCAGGGCCTATGGAGGTGTGGTCTTTCAAGCTCTACCCTCGTCTTTAGTTCCAGATATCTTTATCTGTCTTCACGTTGCCATACTATAGCTGCACTATCCCAGTCCCAACATGTAGCAGAAGAATGCACGAGAAATTATATGCTCGAATGAATTAGTTGTGACATTCTGTTATTAACACCCACAACTTATCCAGAGTTAATCAATCTTACTAATACTTTCACACAATCAGGAAAGATGATGGATATTGTGAGGAATTTAGTTTTCTTTACAACTCTACTAATACAGATTTCTGTAAAGAGAATCATTAAACAAATTTGGCTGTTATAAATAACAATACGGGGGAAAATATATAATTCTCATAGTTAGGTTAAACAAATGTTTTGAGTGAGTGGACATACGAACAAAATGTAACCTGCAATAAGGCACCTGAATTTAATTAAAATCTTTTTTTTTTTTTACTTTTCCAAAATAATATTTTGACGAAGGCTATGGTGGCATGATTCACCTAACCCCCCGCAGCTGTTTAATGTTTCTGAAAAGCCCATAACTGCTGCAAAACATCCTCTTGAAAATGCTATCATATTCAGTCTTTCAGGTGACACTTTTCTTGCGTTATGCCTAAAAAATGTCAGAGCCAATGTTTCAGAAAACAGATGATAGTGACTGTGAAGCTGCTCATCAGTGTCATAAAGTTCTTTCCATTACCAGCCATTTTTATTGTTTCAGGCTGGGAGGAACATACAGGGTAGAGACAAGAGGTCCTGATGCAGGGGTTGGAAAACTGAGTCATTAGAAACGAGAGTTTCTTAACGTGTCCCTTCCCATTGGTACGGGAGTTCATGCTACAGAGAGCATGAACACGGGTTATTTGGATGGGAACATCCCTGGGGACTGAGATGCATGTATCAATATTGGGCTATGTTCACCTAACTACGCAACCAGCAGCTCTCTGCTCTCTGTCTGTCTGTCTGTCTCTCCCTCTCTTTCTCTTTTTCATTTGCATGATGAGTTTCCCTGGGGGCATTTCTAGTTTAAATTTAATAATGAACTTGGATTTAGATTGATGAAGGTCAAATAGATTCCTGCAGTGTAGACATCAAGGAAAGAGGATACACTCTTCTTCTCCTTTTGAGACCGAGGAAGAGCGAGCCAATCACTGGGTGACATGGTAAACATTTCCCCTCCCATCACTTTGCCCCAAGTTCCTGGAGACCCACCTGAGGTCTCTATTCATGTTGCTACTTCCCCAGGAACTAAATTTCACTCTTGTTCCAAGTCAGGCCCGATTTGCAGCCACCCTTGGGTGCATGGATGATCACTTAACAATCACTGGTGTTCAAAAATCCAGAACGTTAAACACAGTCTTATCCCAGAGAAATCCCTGCCTCCACCAAGGTAGGAGAGGGAAGGATTCCATTAGTCAACCAAACCAATCAGGCTCCACTGTGCATGCAGTATATGGGTTTTAATGAAAGCCTCCCCCAAATACCCACAAAGGGACTCTTGGCATGAAAAATGTCCCAAACCGGACTGGGCCATGCACGGTCTTGCTGTGAGCATCTGCTCTGGCCACATCGGATAGTGAGTGCTGGCTGCCGTGTTCAGGAGGCAAAGAACAGAGTATAAATTGAGGTAGCAAGGAGGAGGGAGACAAGGTGCCCAGCAGGCTGCCTCGGAGCGAGCTTTGATAAATAACTGAAGAGCTGAGTAAAAATACGTACATTTCTCCCTATTTCTTTCAAAAGAGAGTCTCCTTTTGATATCCCCTTTCACACTCAAACTACGACAGGCTGGGAAGGGAAGATACCATCCAGCTTGGTCCCGGGCGGGGGGAGGGGCACTCTGTTGCTCTCACATAAAACGGAGCAAAAAGACCCCAGATCCCTGCTCTGTGGACTGGCTGGAGAGCGAGATCTGAGACATTCAGCTCCAGGGACCACACGGAGCACCGAAGAGACCGGCCGGGCAATACTGTGGGGCTCTGGGCCAGGCCTGGCCTAGTGACAGGTGACTAATCGCAAGATGATAAATATATCTGATCTGACTTCTATTTTTATTTTCTTGGCAGAGCTGGCTCTATCAGCCTGCCAACATACTCCCAAACCTGAGCCCACTGGAAAAAATAAAATAAGAAGCTGTGTAGAAAATAGGTAGTGTACATCCTGGAAAATTGAGATGTGCTGTCATAAATGTCTAGAGCGACAGCCTGCTTGGTGATACCCGTGAGCAGGCTCGAGCACCGGAGACCAGCACCGGGAGGGGTCAGTGCCCGAGGTGGCCCCAAGGCACTGTTCTTAGCCGTTCTGAGGGGCTGCTCAGGGGCCTTCTTGTCGGCAGCAAAGACTTTTATTATTCTATCTTTAACTTTACTAGCGAGGAACCCAATCCTGGCGGGTGACTATTTCTTGCCTTTTGCCAGCCCTCGCCCCTACTTGGCCAAGGTCACGGTTTCCTTTTGATTCCTTGGCTGCTCTTCTTGCCAGGGTTGATGTTCCCAACTGAAGAGTTGACCACACACATTGTATGCATTAGTCACCATATTCAAATCAGCAAGTGACAGGCTGAAACTGAGGAGTTTTCTCTCTTAGCTGCGTCCTTCACTTGCTAATCAGAAGTCTCTGGTTTCTGGGCTCCACTGACTTGGGATGTAAGGATGGAGGTCAAGAGAACCAATCACTCTGAACTGGCTTTAGAAATCTGGCCAGGCCTGAGAGTGCATCCCTCAAAAGCCAGGCCTTCCGAGGGCCTACGGGAGGCAGCCAGAGAAACTTGCTGTCTCCCCACTTACCTTTCCTTCCTTCCTTGCTATCATGCCAAGTGGCCCAAAATGTAACAGACAGTGGGGACAGCTTCAATGGTGGTCAGCCAACCTCAGGAGCTCTGAGGTGACATTCGAAATCCTTTTTAAAGAAGCCAATGCATGGTCTGATGGGCCGGGGTGTGGGCCAGTGAAGAGCTCCTGCCCAGCATGCCCAAGGCTCTGGGTTTGATCTCCAGCACTTCAAAAAAGGAAAACTAAACAAGTGCATGACAAGAGCACTGGAAAGGCACGAGCGCCCAGCAGGCAGGATGGACTCCGGCCAGCTCGGCTTGAGCATAGATCTGAGCTTCTCTCGTTGGCAGGCAGTGACTGCCATTGAGGGACCTGGAGCGGAGGGTTCTGGGAGCTCAAGGAGCCAGGACAAGCTGTGTGGTTGCAGTGGGTATTTTTCTAATGAGAAGGATGTACTGCAGTGTGTAAAAGAACCCCTAGGAATCTCTGCTGGGTAAGCCTTCTCATTATCGTGAATTACACAAAAAATAGTACATCAAGCCATTTCAGTACAATGTCCCTTTATTTGAGAGCATGCATGAGACTGTCCTCTGGGGAGGGTGGTGTCTACATTCAAGAGGGGCCTGGGTAGAAGGTGACCTCAGAGAGAGCCCACGTCCAGGGAAGCTCAGGGTCCATGCCGAGAGCTTGGCCTGGCAGGTAGAGCTCACGGCTCCTCCATCATGGGCGCTGGGCCTAGACAAGTCCTGGACTCCCTGTCTCTACAGAGAACCACCATCTCCCTGTAAGCCACCTCTCTGATGTCCCCTCTGCCTTTCTTGCCTGTCCCTCTCATGGGGCTGCACATGGTCCCTGCTTAGCATGAAGCCTGCCAGGGAATGACTGATACATCTGCCAGCGCCTGATTTTAAGAAGGAACTGGAGACATCAATTAGAGCATCATGGATGGGCCACTTCTGTGTCCTAAACACCTTAACATTTTATTACTGAGATCACTGTATATTTATGTCATAGAATCATTGAGCCCTAGGATTGGAAGGCTCTTAAAAACCTCAGCCCAAATTCTTCCTTTCTTACAACCTAGCGAGCCAAGTCGGGGAAGCTCAGAGGGCCAAGCCACGAGCTGAGGCCACATGGCAGGGTGGACAGGACCAGTCCCTGTGGGAGGAACTTATCAAGTACCTGACTCCATCCCAGGGCTCTCCCCTGGCCACTGGGAATGCCAGGAAGACCAAGGATAGGTTGTTCTTGTTCTTCAGGTGCCCTGTCATGGAGATCAGCAGGCCCTGGGCAGCAGGAACTGGTACTGAGGGCCTGGACATACAGGCCGCTGCAGCCAAGTCACCCGCAAAGCCCCAGCGTAGGGCGTCCTTGCGGGTCCCCAGCTGACTCCAGTTCTGATGCCCAAAGTGCATGGGGTGGGCTCAGGCTCTGCTTGCACCAAGGGGCACAGGCAGACACTGCTCTGAGCTCTGCCTCTCTGCCTGGGACCTTTAACTGTGACTTTTCTTCCTGAGAGTATAACTGGAGTCCCTTGAGAGCTGCATGTTGTCAGCCTTACTACAGAGCAGCATACAGTCTTGTTTTTCAAGATTTGCCACATTTCTATTTCTGCGTAAAGATCGATTTGAAAAAAGGTCCATTCTTTATTTAAGCAGAAAGACCAATAATGTTTGGAAATTCTCCTAACTTTCCCTCAAGAGGAGATCGGGCATATTTTACATTTCTCCTGACATCAGGGGCTCAGGAGAGGGAGGAGTCAAGGGTTCTTTCAAGAGAATCCAGCTCAGGCTGAAAAGAGGTCACTGTGACCTTGCTGACCACAAGGAGCCTGGCCTCAGCATTGGCTCCTGCCCCTGGCAGAAAGTTTAGCAGGAGAGAAAAGTCCAGTTCCCCATCTTCACCAAAATTAAGGTTTAGTGTCCATCCTATTTCTGCTCTGACATTTTTTTTATTGGTGCATTATATTCATACATCATATTGGGATAAAAAACTTGTGTGCACAGACATGCACACATCACTTATTTAACCCCTACCCAATTCCCACCCCATTCCCTCCCCGTCCCTCCCTCCCTTGCTTGGCTTAATGGTTGACTTTGATATGTTTAAGTACATTGTGTGTTTTAGAAATTTTCCTCTTCCCCCCTCCTTTCTCCTCCTTTAGGTTGCCTTGTTTGCTCGTCTATAGGATTTCCTTTTTCATCTAGAGTTCCTCCTATGACCCATTTCTCCCTAACTCTCACATATTAGGGAAAGCATCTGATTTCTTATTTTTTGTGACTGACTAATCTCACTTAGCGTAATGTCCTCCAGTTCCATCCATTTCCCTGAAAATGATGTAATTGTTTTTTTTTTTTTTTTTGATGGCTGAGTAAAATTCCACTGTGTACATATCCCACAGTTTTGTAATCCATTCATCTGTTGATGGACATCTTGGCTGGTTCCATAGTTTGGCTATGGTGAATTGTGCAGCTATGAACATAGATACACATGCATTAGTTTGGCAGTTTGGTTTCTTTTCTTTTGGGTAGATACCTAGAAGTGGTATTGCTGGATCAAATGGTAGATTTGTTCCCATTCTTCTGAGGATTCTCCATACTGTTTTCCAAAGTGGTTGCACTAATTTGCAATTCATTTTTAGCCTTGCTTTTCATCTCTAGCACAAAGCCAGCAGCCAGTCAAGAGGCAGGCAGGCTGGGCTGTGGCCTGGGGAGCAGGGGGCTGCTTGGTGCATGCAGGTAAAGAAAGGCCCCTGAACAGCCCCTGTCTCCAAGGTAGAGGGGAGACTTTGCCACTACAAGCCATTTCTTAACACCAGTAAGAGGGGAGGAAGTGGAGCCCTGATGATTCTGGGGCAAGAGATGGAACACAAGCCTTGCTCCGGACCCGGGCAGTGCCACCACCAGCCCCTGCCGGCCTGGGGCCTTCCCATACAGTGTGCCTGAGAGCAAAGCCCTGGTGCCCGAAACAGCAGAGCCTCCACTAGCAGCAAGGCCAGGCTCTTGCAGGGCACAGTAAAGACACAGTAAAGACAGTGAGGAGACACCACTTACTTCTTTAGGGAGCTCACTTAAAAGAATGACGTGTCACACTGGCTAAAATTTTACGAAAAAATTCTTTGTTATCGTTGATGATGAAAGTGGGGAAATTGTATTAATTAATGAATAAAGTTGTGTTGACTTTTGTATCATTAACACATAAGTCAGTTGTGGTAGGAGCATATTATGCTACCACCACCTGGTGGCAGAGTACCTAAATACAGGATCCAGTTTGGAGTAGTCCAACAGGCCATTTAGAAGTGCAATTCTGCAAAACTGGATGCCGTAAGTGATGGCAAGCGTCACAGCAGGATGAACTACGTGGCTGGACACATGGGGGATTCCCTGATCAATGGGAACCCAGGCAGGATGTTCGCTTGACACAAGAGGTTGCTCTCCTGATCTTTCTATTCCCTCCCATCCCCGCTCGGATTTTCTCTCCTTTCCTTTGGTCTGTCTCTTAATTACTGAACATGGTTACTATAAAGAAGAGTGACTGGTGTTCTGGAAAAAGAAACAATTCAGATATTTAAAATATCCCACCACTAACAAACAGGGCCCACGGCCTGACCTAGCAGGGATTCAAGGCCTACACCTCCCGAAATCCCAGCTACTCACCAAGGTTGTACCACATGTCTCTGATTTCAAAGCCGATCTGTCTCCTCATATCTCCGTACCTGTGAGGCAGGGAAAGGATAACGTGCTGAGTCACTCGTTGGAGCATCTGCAAATCAGGCTCGCGGTGTTTCTGAGTGCAACCAAAGTCTCCCATCAAGGAGACAAGTAGAGAAAGCAGGAGAGCTCCAGCTCTATTTGCCACCACCAAGAATCCAGGAGTAGGAATCCAGCTGGGGAAACTCACTTTCATCACTGGGCAACATTCCCCATGAGAGTGGGGGGTGCCGAGGAGCAGTATTGTGCTTATTTTAGTCTCTAGGCTCCTGGGCCTGAGAGGAAGTCTGTTTTCCATGCATGTTACATGCATATAGGCACCAAATAATATCCTACCGCACACGAAGCAGCTCTCCCACGTGAAAATTAAACCCCAGAGTAATGGAAGGGCGATTCCACGTTGCTGGCATTCTGCTCTATCATTCTAAACAGGAGGAATAACTTAACACCAAAAGATGTCAACAAATATTCCACCGGTTCTTGTTTATCAGGGAAAATAAATGCTAATTTTCTTCCCGGTGGGCGAAGAGAGGAGGTGTGTGTTTCATGAGTAAACAGAATTTGATGCTTCAGAAGATAAAGCATTATTAGTTTGTGAGCAATTTAACTTTTTCTTTATTGCCGAAGGAAGAAGCTGATTATATTAAAAATAATAATTTGCAAAATTATCATACAATATTGCCGTTGAGCGGCTGTGTCATCCAGCTCCCTCCGCTCATCCTCATGGCAGGTGACACGCAAAGGGATATTGATGACAGATGATCGCATGTGGCTCTTTAGGTAAAGATTGCGGCTGCTGCTACCTTATGAAAATCCCCAGCACCCTAGGTACCTGCCTATCACAGGGCGCTCATTTCACCTAGAGCAGGAAATTGACCCATGGAGGGCAGAAAGCTTCAGTGCAGATAGAGAAACTCAACTGGGAGCTCAAATCACTCAAGTCTCCCAGGACAAGCTGTCACCTGTGAGCCCGACCCACCAATCAGGTGACTGCTGATTTAGGTAGACTCTGTGAATGAGACCGATTTCAGATTGTAATATGCACGTCTCCAAGGCTACAGTAAAGAGAAGGCCATCTCAGGCAATAAAAGTACAGTCATAGCCAGGCCCGTGGCCTGTACGCATGGGTGACAGGGAGGCACTCTTCCCTGTGTAACTTGGGTGTATGCACCTCACTGTTAGGATACTGTACATCCTTTACAGTCTCCCAATTCCCATTTTGCCATCGTATGAATGATAAAGGCATCATCCCAGCAGCTTCAGCAGCTTGGGCTGGGGTGGATACCATTGGCTGCATGATGACCTGGCCCTGGCACTCTGTCATTTGTCAGTGGGAGGGGAACACAGGAAGCAACACTGTGCCCATACTCAAGGCTGATTCCTCTGAGGTCTCCCTGTCCTGTGGATGAGTCTCTTTCCAGCTAGGCGACAAGGAAGAGCAAGGAACTGGATGGCAAAGAGCAGGATTGGCTTTCCTTGGCAGTGAGACTGAGCTTTTCTTTAGTTTTAATGAGAAGACAGCTCTGATGAATCTATGCCTGCTTCAGAGTCCTCTACAAATAGAGTCACAGCTGTCACCAGACCTCAGGAGAGCACCCCAAACATTTCCATGTGCTCCCCTGGAGGAGAACAGTGGTAATAGTCTGAGTGTCTGCGCTGGAACTCATTAGCGGGAAGCAACTCGGGGCTGGGGGCTCCCCCGAGATCAGTGAAGTTCCTTTCTAATATTCGATATCTGAGGGAGCTGGATTGGTCCTAGAGGAGAAATAGAGACTTGTCTATAGTCCCAAGGTGAGGAGAGGGAAGTCCAAGTCCTCAGACCACAAATCCACATTCTGCACCACTTCTAGGACCAGCAAGTAAGCTCAGAGCTTTCAAAGCACTCTCATTTCTTTTCATCCTGGCAATGGGACCACAGAGCAAGCAAAAAGACACTAGAGCACTCTCCCAATACAGACGTCCAGACATGGCACTCCCTGTGCCACGGAGCTAGAATGGCGTGGAGCTGGGGTCACCCACTCTGTCTGGTGCTTCTAGGATCCTACACCCAGGCCTAACATTGGTGCCTGGATACATCGGTATTCCACAAGCAGAAAACCCATGTCCGGAGACTGCCCAGGCTTGGGGATAAGGTCAATCTGAACCCAAATCTAAGCACAACTGGCAAGTTCTTTGACCACTCTGACCCCTGGTCTTGGGAAAATGATTCCTGATGCCATGTCCCAGGTTTTTGTGAAGAATAGAAGAGAAGATGCCCCTGTGTGTCTCAGCAAGCATTTGATCAAGTCTAGGTCCTTCCTTTAAGATCTCAGACTGTACCTCATCACAGGATCACTCTCATGCGTGTCATGGTCATTTAAACTGAATCACATGATGAGCACTGATTGAGCACTGCAGACAGGACCCACAGGCCTCACAGAGCTATTGGCATGACAGGAGACAATTACCCAATAGGCACATATACATATCCTATATGTACAATTATATATATCCTGTATGTATAATTCCTGATGTAACCTCAATTGGTAATAGGGCTAAGCAGATGTGTGCCAGCGGAGATGAGGCTCTACTGCAGTAGGGTGGCCCCCAAAGCCCTTGATTAGTGTTCTCATACAGGGAATGAGACTTACAGACACAGATGCACGGGAAGACACGAGGAAGAACCTAACCTGAGGAGGGGGCAGAGATGAGATAGCAGTCATAAGCCCAGGCATGCCAAGGACTAGGGACAGTCGCTGGAAGCTAGAGGACAGGCCTGGGGCATACTCGCCCTCTGAGCCTCAAAAAGAACCTGTGCAGCTCCCATCCAGATTTCAGATTTCTAGCCTCCAGAACCATGAGGTAGAACATTTGTTTGGTTTCGATCCATCCAGTCCATGGTCACTGTCACAACAGATGATCCAGGAAAGTAACACAATGACCCATTCAGTCAATCAATACCCTGGACCAGTGGGTGGCTGGGACCCAGGGTTTGAGAAATGTGTCCTGAAGGAGTTAGCATGAGAAGACCTAAGACTAAGGCTTGAGGAATCTCCATCCCTTAATGTTGGGAAGGAGGAGTCTAAACCCAACAAGAAAGCAGGCCACAGGCTGGGAGAATGGCTTGGCTTGGAGCTCTGGGAATGAGGAGAAGAGAGCACTCAATGAAGAGAGCACAGAGCTGGGGATAGATGTGCCGTGTCCCTCGGGGTGCACGGCTGGAGGCAGGGTCTGCTACACAGCAGCTTCATGCAGTGCTAGAACCTTGAAGAGGCCTCGTGGACATGGTCAAGTCATGGGCATCATGCCTAGGATGGAGTTCTGCCAGTGGAGACACCAGGCTAGTCCTGGAGATGGGACTAGGTCCCGAGGGAGTGTGTTAGAGCTCATGGGAGTTTGGTGCCTTGGGGCAGAGTTGGGTCTTCACAGCAAGATTAACTTTGGAGACAGAGGGTTGTTACAAAGCAGGTCAGCCCTCGTCTCTCACGCTTGAGCAGCCCCCCACCCTCTTCCCCTCCCATGTAGAGATGCAGCACAAGACTCAACAGGAGCGGAGCAGGTGCTGGCACCATCCTCTTGACATTCTCCAGTCCCAAAACAACCTCTGTAAGGTACCCAGGGTATGTATGTTTGCTATAGCAACACAAAAGGGACTGAGACACCAAGGGAAAGGACAACATACTGGAGGATATGGGGATGGCTAAGAGGAGAGAGCACTCCTCCTTGAATCAGGGGAACCAAGGAGCACAGAGCCTGCAGCAAGAGCACAGGGCATGCCTGATGGGGAAATGAGAGGAGTCCAGGGCAGAGACAGACAGAGCTGGGAGGCAGGAGAGAGCGGCTTCTCTTCCTCCCCCCCCTCCTTCTCTTCCTCCTCCTCCTCCTTCTCTTCTTCCTCCTCCTTCTCTTCCTCCTTCTCCTCCTTCCTTCCTTCTTTCTTTCCTTTCCTTTCCTTTCCTTTCCTTTCCTTTCCTTTCCTTTCCTTTCCTTTCCTTTCCTTGTGTGGTACTGGGCATTAAACCCAGGAACATATTATCTCCAAGCTACACCCCACCCCTTCTTTAGATTAATTATTAATTTATTTTTATTTTGAAACAGGGCCTTGCTAAGTTGCTGAGAGTTTCACCAAATTGCTGAGGCTGGCCTTGAACCAGTGATCCTCCTGCCTCAGTGTCCTAAGTTCTGGGATTACAAACACGCACCACCATGCCTGGCCAAGGCATTCTTATTTCAAGGGGACTGACAGTAGTTCCTGGAGAGATACGGGAAGGGGACCAGCAGGCACATGCACCTGGGAAGGCACCCCACCAACTCCTGCTTCATCATGTCACTGAGGCACAGGGGACACTGTATCAGTTTGCCACAGGAAAGCAGCCCAGAGATACTGCTTACAAAGTCTCCCCGGGTCTCCTTCTAATTCTTGAAGTGAATTTGTTGAAAGGAGTATGAGTCTCTTGAAAAAAAAATAATTAGGACAAAAGCAAATTGAATTGATTCTATTTCCTGTTAGAATCTGCAATACAGAATCGCAGCTTCTGATTAGGTTGCATTACCAAACGGGGCCTGCCACTAACTATTCATTTCCTGTTTAGTTCCCCACAACAGTTGTGCCTGTAGTTTGACTTAACACACAGGCATTCAGAAGCCACTGGTCAGGTAGGATGGAGATATATTTATGTGGTATTTTGGTCCATTGGCGAAATCCATGCTCTCAGAAGGCTGTAGCCTTTCTTAGAGAGAGAAAAAAAAGAAAAAAAGAAAAAAGAAAAGGAAAACCAGGGATCGAGTAGGCAAAGGGTCTTTGCAGAGAGTGGTCTCTCCATGCAGTTTAAATGCAGAGCTGGGATTTGCCACCAAGCAGCACCTTCTTCTGCAGAAAATTATAAATGGGCCTTCTGTGCTCAGATGTGCTGAAGGCCCAGTCCATGCACTGTCTTCTCCTCTGGAACAAAGTCCTGAAGACAGAAGCTCCGTGGCCACACCGTCCCACAGGAGGACGCCCGGCGGCTTGCATGCAAACACTGTTCAGCTGGCCACTCATCAAAGGACAGCTTTTCTATACTTCACTCACACTTCCTGAGCCCTAAGATTGTGGAAGGCCTGGTGGGGTGTGGGGGAAGGAGTGGCGGCCAGGTTTAGCAGGCTGTTGACATCTCTGTCCTGCCTGTAAAGTCACTAGCACCCCAAGGGTGTCTGAAGGTCAGGCCAGCTAAATTTTCTTATTATCGACTTTGATTCCTAGGGTTTATTTATTTTGTTTCACTGAAAAATCTTGGACTCAATTTGGGTTTGACATAATCAGTTTTTGCATGGTATGGCCCATTCTTTTATATTACCTCCGTGCACTGGGGAAATGTCTTTGGAATGCATAGGCTAATTAGCCCACCTCCTCATCCAGAGCACTCAGAGCACTACACAGGGAGGAATGGACAGGTAGGCTTTTTTTTTTTTTTTGTGGTACTGGGGATGGAACTCAGGGCCATTCTACCTCCAAGCTACATTCCCCAGCCCTATTCTTCATTGTCTATTTTAAAACAGGTTCTTACTGGGTTGCAAAGGGCCTAGCTAAGTAGCTGAGGCTGTCCTTGAACCGCAATCCTCCTGTCTCAGCCTCCCAATTGCTGGGATTTCAAGCGTGCACGCGCCACCACGCCCGGCTCATGCACGTATTTTGATCCGGAAGTTTTCTACTACTTTAGGCTACCATCCTGTGGACCAAGCAGAGTGAAATGCTCTTGGGCTTTGCAGGATAAAGGAGAAAGGTGGGCAGGAAGGGGTGGAGGATCCCACTCAGATACCTTTTTTTTTAGAGCCATAAGCTCTAGAGTAGCAGACAGGTGCATGCAGAGACACTCTGGAGGCCACTCAGTGGGTTTGACAGAAGTCCCCATTCAGGCCCAGGGCTTTCCTCTAGACATAGATAAGCATGTACTGTGCTCACCTGAGCCCCAGGCCAGTGTTCAGACACTGGCTCAGACCCATGGGCCAACTCCCATATCTCTAGTTCCTTGTCCCCTGCCCCAAGCCCCCCACGCCTTGTGTTTCCCTTAAGCCACCATCAGCATCTCTTTGCTGGTAGACTGGCCACACCCTTTGGGACTTGATGTCCCCTTCAGGGCTGGCCGGTGGCTCTGGGGTCCATTTAGTCAATCTGGCTGACGTCTCAGCTTCCTTTTTCTCCCATCCCAGAAGTCCACAGTGCCAGGACGCTCTGGCTTTCCAGGCTGAACCCTGCAGGTCCATCTCCCAGCTGCCAAGGCCCTGGTCTCCTTCCAATTGCCCCACAACCCACTTATTCTCAATTTTGCCCCTTTCCCTTCCCCGCTGGACAGGGAGAGTCTTCATAGTTAGATCTACTTCTTAACTCTCTGCCCCAAGCACCAGGCTCACACCTGCCTGAGCACAGAATAGGCGTGATCCCTTTTTACTAGATAATTTAAAAGAAGTCAAAACATTTCTATGTACTAGATATGTTCCTGGAAAACTTCAGCATTTATGTGAGATGCTCTAAAATATTCCTTATGTAGGTTTGGCTTTTTAGAAATGAAATTTGCAAATGGATTATACTGTGTTTAAGGTCTATCAAAAGACACGATGATTACAACCAGCACTGTGGCTCTCCCCGTGTTCATATGCACAAGGCACGTTGGCCTCATCTCTGCAGGAGGGCTCTGTGTTCTTGGTGGCCAGCCATTGCAACACACAAGCCCATGACCCTGGAGAGCCCCTCACACTCACAGGGGGCCCAGAACCAAACAGCACAGACTTGTGAAGACATCTTCTGAAATGCTCGGGTCTTTTCCTTGGGAATTCAAGGGAAACGCAGAAGGACAACATGGGCTTCTCTTGTACGACAATCGTAAGAGAGATGCACCAAAGCCCCATCCAAAGGTCCTGTTCTGGCTCTGGAAGGGAAAACAGCAGCTGGCTGCGTTAGTCTTCTTCAGCTTTGAAGCCTCTGAAGCTACTTTGCTGTGTGAAAAGGAAAGCTTTCTCTGGTGGCCCTGTGGGGTTAGCACATCTGCGGCATCATTTCAGCCTGGCTTGCTCACTGATATCTACTCCGGCACAAGAACCAGCCAGCACACAGCTCCTCGCCCTGGCCCGGAGAGCGCTCTGCACAGATTGCCATGTGGGATCTTAGGGGAGTGTCAGGTTTAAGAGCCTCCTTCTCCTGCAGGCGTCTCTAAGGGTAGGATGTGCAAACGCTTGCTGCAGGTGCTTGCCTCAAATGGGTTATGGAGTTGGCCGGCGTGAGGCCTTCCTCTTTATATCACTTCTTGGTGAATGCAGCCCCAAGGGCGGGGGATCCCTGAGGAGGCTGAGCTTTCCCACATTTTGAGGTGCTATGGAGCCTGAGCCAGTTGTATGACCCGGACCCAATGTGTGTTGGTTATTATTGTTTCTACAACAACAGTTTCTTCCCTGAGAGTGTTTGAACAATAAGGACAGCAAAAACCACCAAAAGCCATCCCTAGCTCTCTGCTGGCCCAGAGGAGATGCGGATGTCATGAAGAAGCCAGACATCTGTGTTCAAGCAGTCTCCAGAAAGCACAGCTTGGAGAAGTCTGTCTCTGGACACCGCAGACGCAGGTGAGCACAGAGCTGTGCGGGTTGGAGGAGGCGTATGGCACCAGTGGTCAAGGTGGGGACCGCTCTGCTCACACTGCTTGGCTCTAAGCTCGGAGAGAGGCAGGGACTCGGAAAACCTGTAGCACAGGGCTGGGGTGCAGGGGTGTTAGAGAACTGATAACCTGGAAATGCAGCTGCCATTTCAGAGCTCCTCTCAAGAGTGAGGCCCTTATCGACTCAGTGAGGCTCTGTTTCCAAATAAAGAATAAAAAATAGGACTGAGGGTATAGCTTGGAGGTAGAATGCCCCCGGGTTTGATCCCCAGTACAGCCAAAAATAAATAAATAAATAAAAGAGCATCTATGAGCAGAAACTGGGAACAGTGGGGAATTAGTGAAACTGAGGCAGAAAGAGAGGAGGCAAGACCTCAGGGTGCCTGGATTCTGAAGAGAATGCACACAAAAACTCTGCTGGATGTGGACTAGGGACAGAGCCTAAGGTGCCCGCCCTGCAAGGACTGTGGCCTTCCAGGAGCTTCTGTGAGGTTTGCTTACACTGATCCAATAGGAGGGGCATGTCCTGTGCACTCCAATTTCCTAGGTGGGAGAAGGCGGGCCGTCTGCTGCCAAGAAGGGAACCAGCGACAGTTGAGACTCCAACATGATTTGTTGAACCATCCCCAAAGTGCCAACGGCTCTCATCAGACACCTCTGTTTTAGGAGCGGCACTGGGAACTCAGGAGTAAACTACGTGTGGAAGGACATCGGAACCGTGCACGGCCAAAGCCATGATCTCCAGAAACCCAACTTCTGGGTGGCTCTCATCGTCTCGAGTCGCTCTGCCTTTGAACCGACCAGGATGCATCCTGCAAT
Organism: Muscardinus avellanarius; assembly: GCF_963383645.1. Taxonomy (NCBI): domain Eukaryota; kingdom Metazoa; phylum Chordata; class Mammalia; order Rodentia; family Gliridae; genus Muscardinus; species Muscardinus avellanarius. Next base: position 157,650,555 of record NC_137789.1, on the reverse strand, counting down.
TTCAGATCCTGATTCATGGGTTAGAAAAGGCTATGCCCAATTCAGGATTCAAAGCCACCCTTTCATTACACTGTGATTACATCTCAATTTGTACCGAGTTGGCTTGGCGATGACATGAAAATCATGCTAATAGAGTTGGAGGCTCCTAACAGGGCTGCGGAGCTGGACGAGGACTTACTTGTTAAGGATTTTGGCTCGCTTAGCACTTGAAAAATTCTCCAGTTGCAAGGACTCTTGAGTGAGGAAAGCGACAGCCAGGTGGAAGTAGTTGTTCCATAGCTGAAAACCAAAACAGGAGACACGCTCAGAAGCTGAACAGCTTAATGCACCGTCTCAGAAAGGCTCTGCGGCATGCGTCATGCATTTGACACATACTTCTGAGATGTTTTTAAAAACCACAGGACTGCCAGCCAACCCCAAGGCATGGCTCAGGGCGATGTATGAGCTTCTGAGACCACAGAGTGTTGTACTCAAATCCCGGCTGTGCAGTCGACTCACCAGGGCAACTGATCCCGCTTCTCTGTGTGCCTCAAATTCCTCCCTGATAAAGAGGGAGGTTCCATAGTAGCTGCCTATCAGGCTGTGGGAAGAAGTAAATCTATGCAGAGATGGTGCATGCAGGTAGAACAGCATAAAGCAGGTGACAAGCCCTTAGTAGAGTTAGTTCTTAATATTTCAGAGCTCTTTGCTGAAGAATAGCTAGGGATGGAACCCAGGGCCTTGGGAATGTTCTACCACTGAGCTACTCTCCTGAGCCCCTGTGACTTTTAATTACAAAAAACCTTACATATGCGGTAAATTAAGGGAAACTTGTACGAAGGTTGGACACTCCTTATCTCAAAGGTCTATATATAGGTTATATGTGGTTTAAAAGGCAATGCCAGGTAGAAGAAATCGGTATGTTGGTTTTCTCATCTATAAATTGGGGGTGATGGATGACCAAATGAGATGCTGCCAAGAGTTATACAGAAGGCAGGCATTGACATATGGGCTCTATTATTAATTACCTGTGAGGGTTGTGGAAACTTAAGGTGTCCACGGATTGAAGAGTGTGTTGAGCTCCACTTATCTCACACTGCTTAGGAACTGGCACCTCCTACAGTAACACACCAGCCCCTTTGATGGCACGGAACCACCATGGTGGTGCGGTTCCATGAGGAGGCTGGAGACATCCTAAAGCTACAGGTGACAGGTGAGGCTGAGCTGGTGTCCCTGATGCCACGGCCCCACCCTTCAATGTCCAGAAAGTCACTGACTCTTCCGGCCTCTTCTGCAGTGAGAGGGTGGTTCCGGCTCACAAAACACAAGTTGTTCCTTCTGTTTGTGAAACTGACACTTCCTACCTACTTCCTCCTTGCCACGGCACTGGATAGAATCCGGGGCCACTGTGAGCTGCAGTCTGAGAACCAGAACCAATGCCACAGCCAACACGGGCCCCACCTCAGCATGGACCAAGGGCTTCTCTTATTTTCTACCTGATGTCTTTTAAAAGCAACAACAGCAATGGCACACAGTGTCTCTACCTCCTTATCCTTTCTTCTCATTTATAGGACCAGGAATGCTGTACCAGGCATTAGGGGTGTGGCCATGCTCTTTGCCAAACAATAAGCAACATGCAGGCCACACCTGTGGTCACACCTGTCGAGGGATGGGACCTCATAAGCATGAAGCTGTTAGGGTGTTTGGGTTCAGGGTGAGAATGAGGGAAACCAAACTCATGGGACAGTGACAGTGTGCTTTGTCACTGATGTTCTGGGAAGAAGGATCCCTCGCTAACACCCAGGCTACACCCCCAGGAAGCCATCCGGCAAGCCCTGTGCCAGGTGGACAGGGATCAAACCAGATAAGCCAAGAAGGACAGGCAAAGAAGCCCACATGTTCCATCATAGGCTGGAAAAATACATTGTGCAAAGTATTCCCTCAAGTACTGTCGTGTTCCCCCAAGTTGATTTATCAGTGAACAGAACGCCCATTAAAATCCAAGCAATATTAAAAAAATCCAACTAGTTGATTTTAAAGTTCACATGGAAGAGGAAATACACAAGAACAGACAAGTTAATTTTGCAGTTGAAAACCAGGAGGGAAGTACTGACTGCTAGCTGGGAATAACTGAGAGCAGTGGAGCAAGTATGGTGAGAACGCAGAAGACGGGATCATCACAGGCGCACAGCTGCACTCCTGCTGAGCGGCACTGCATGTCAGTGGGGAAAGAACTCATTCATAACATGGCAGGGGGAAAGCCCAGGTAAACCTGCACCCTAGCACTCGCTGCGGGGATCCCAGATGGTTTAGATATCTGGACACTTAAAGGAAAAGACGGAGAAAAAAGAACAACTCTAAAGTTATTAGCAGACATTTAACATAAAAGTAGTTAAATTTATAATACTGAGGCAAGGAGGGATTTGCTCAGCAGAACATAAATTGACAAATTTGAGTAAAGAAAAATTAAATATATTTTATAGGATTAGTTTTAATCAATGAATAGGTTATATCAAGGACTGACTCACTCTCTCTCTCTCTCTCTCTCTGTCTCAACAAACAGCCCAATAGAAAAAAAAAAAAATGAGCAGAGGTCAGGTATAGTAGTGTATGCTTGTAATTCCAGTACTTGGGAGGCTGAGACTAGGGGATCACAGGTTTGAGACTAGCCTCAGCAACTTAGTGAGGCTCTCAGCAACTTAGTAAGACCCTGTGTAAAAAAATAAAATAAAAAAGGGTTGGGGGTGTCGCTCAGACAAAGAACACCCCTCTGTATGGTCCCCAATGTGGAAAGAAGGAGGGAAAGGTGAAGAGAGGATATAATCAGACAGTTCACAGTAGAACTCCCCATAGCTGGTAAGTATGCTCAGCCTAGCTAGTCATTGGGAATATGCTTTAATAAAAACAAGAATCAACATCTTGAACAAAATTGGTATTGGAGAAGATTCCAGAAAGTGATTGTTCTCCATGAAGGTTGGTGAGTTTGCAAATTGCGGAAGCGAGGGCCATTTGTCATTTCTGCCAAGATTAAATTCTCACACTGTTTTCCCTGGCCATCGACCTACTCTACTGCGATGTGCGCACCAGGACCCGCGTGTCTGTCTGCTCTCGGAGGAAGGGCTGAGGACAGCCAGGAGCTGGAAGCAGTGCAGGGCATCAGAGTGGACCTGGCTGAGTAGGTATTGGTGCACCTGTCTTGCCAAGTAACAGGACTGCATGGACCACTTCATGTTAAAAGCAAAGAGAGGAAAGCAGAGGACCCTACAAATGCATGAAGTGTCCGGAGGAGCACAGGGCAATTAGTTTCAAGTTATCCTTGAGAAGAAGGAAGGAGAGCTACAAATGGGTAGGAAGGTGTTTCACATTTAACTTCATGTATGAATTTACTGTGCACAAATATTTAGCGATGAGGGTGGATCTGTGTTGGTAACATGTCAACAAACATTAAGTAGAGAAAATAATGAAAAATTAAAAATATAAAAGTCACATTTCTAGATATATACTGCCTGATACAGCATTATAAAATGATATTCTATAATCTTGATAAGTTAGAAATTTAAAATTAAAAAAGTACAAAAGAAGTTGGGTATGGTGGTGCATGCCCATAATCCGAGTACTTGGGAAGAGGTTCTAATACTTGAGACAAGAGGACTGAAATTGGAGGCCAGCCATAGCAGCTTAGTGAGACCATTGGCAACTTAGATTATGTTTCAAAAAACAAAATAAAATAGGGCTGGGGTATGTAGCTCAGAGGTGGAATGTCCCTGGGTTCTATCCCCAGTACCACACACACACACACACACACACACACACACACACACACACACACCACATATTCATAAAACGAAATAAGGAATAGATGTCTTAGAATTCAACCCATTATATTCAATATCGAAGGAAATTCCCTAATGTACATGATGTACACTTGCAAACATATCAAAGTCAACCCCCTTAGGCGTACAGTTTCTGGAGGCAACACAAGTCAGGAGTTCTGTTGGTGTCTAATTTCTGTTATCTGGTAACATAGTTTATAATCATCCACTGAATGGACATAGATTTTCTTCAAATTCCTAGTCAGGGAACAATCCTACCTAGGAAACCAAGACAGCATTTGTATCTAGATGCTTCTTTGTGATTTGCAAATGTCAGTAAAATAATCTAAGTAGTGATAATGGCAAATGAAATCACTAGCCAAAACACATCTAGAGTACAGTGGAATCCAGAGCCACAGATTCCTGATGCATCGTAAGAAATCATGCCAGGCAAAGTCAATCCTTATGGTGTACACACCACACACAGGCGCCATCCTACACACACACACACACACACACACACACACACACACACACACACACACACTGAGACCCCGTGGCCACCCCATCACTCTGATTCAGGAGCTTCTCTGGGAGACAGCTCCATCTCCCGACTTGCCAAAGTGAACAAACACCCTGGAGGAATAATTTTCACTTCCCCGGTTCCAACCATATATACTGTAAATTCCATTTCCACACCTGGAATGAAAGGTCGATTAAGTTCAAGGATTAGAAATATAAACCACTAGCGCCCACCCGCCATTTGTTCTAATGTGGCGATTCCTCCATGAAGGAGCTTCTCCCTCTTCTCTTACCTGTAGCTCAAAGTTGGCTTGATCCAGAAATTTCTTGTTCAGCATATCTGCATACTGATTAATCGCTCGCAGGAAGACTCTGAAAGATCAAGAGAAAATTACATAATTACACACTCAGGCTCTGCACCTTTGTGGGCTTGGCATTTCAATTAGATACAGCCTAGACTGTCTGGAACATGAAGTCTTCAAGTCCTGTGAAAAGTTAGGAGGTTTTGCCCATGAAAAGCTCACGGAATGACATACAGATGCTCTCTGAATTTAATCAAGGAAATTAGCACATGCAGAATGAAGGAAACAGGTCAAAATAACCACTTCTGAAAGTAACATTTGGAAAGCATCAGTAAGAAGTCTAGAAGAAGGAAGAGGAAGAAAGGAAGGAAAGAAGGAGGGAAGGCAGAAAGGAAAGAAGAAAGGAAGAAAGGAGGAAGGAAGGAAGGAAGCAGGAAGGAAGAAAGGAAGGAAGAAAGACAAAATCTCTCCTAAGTTGCAATGTCACATGTTAGAGTATTACATTATCTTTTCCCAGGTGGCTCTTTAAAGCTATGAATTTGAAAGCGCTCTTAGCACACGAGCTAACCGGCTTGGAATGGTTTGCTGCAATATTGCTATGCTCAAAAGTATAGCTCATTTCACTATCGTTTGTACCACATTCCATTTGCTAATTTTGACCACTCTTTGCTTATTAAAAGAAAAATTGAGTAGATAGGGAAGTGATTTGATAACAATTTTAGCAGGGATTTAATTCCTTCAATCACTCATAATATACCACTTTGAACTCATCCTTCAGTACTGTGACTGTTACTTTCCCACAATGAAAGACACAATTTGGACTGCCACAAAAGACCCCAGAGCACTGTCTTTCTAAGCTTGTCCATTCAATAGATTTGTTTTATGACCTTCGAAAGTGTTGACAATCATAAAGCTGAGTCCAGCTACTTCTTTGTAAATGGCCGTTTGCACAAGGCAAGGATGCAGGAAGAATTAGCAGTAGGTCACAGATAATAAACTTAATTACACTTGCTCTATTTAGACAGCAGGAAGTAGCCAAAGTGTAAGGGAATCTAGGTTACTTACTAGTATCTGCTCTCTGACAACATTCTCTCTTTAGCTCAGCAGGCCGGGAGTAGAGTGCCCTGCGTCCTGCCACCCCAGAGCTGTTCGAGTCAGTGGGCCTGGGAGGGAGGAGGGGAGAAGCTCTACGTGGTGCTGTAAAACAGTCTCTAGCTGCACCTGTCTTCACTGCCCCCTCCCAACACCTACTGTGACTGCAGTTTCTCTTACAATCATCCTGCAAGGGGTCCTGGGGACCTCACTCCATCAGGAAGTCTAACAGCTGGATGTGGGAACACCATTCAGATGTGCCACATGTTCCGAGCTGGAGTTTACTGTCTGCGTCATGGGAGAACACTGCAGGTCAAGTTTGTTAGGGCTTGGATATAGAATGTGCCCTGGAAAGCTCATGCACTGGCCATGAAAAATGTTCAGAGGTAAAATCAGTGAATCATGAGGGTTATCAGGTCATCACTGGATAAATCAGCACACTGATAGCTTAATAATTTGAATAGATGTCCTGGGTGGTAATGCAGGTGGGTGAGAGGTCATTGGGAGTGTGGCAGCCTCCTTCTACTAAGTTCTGCATGTTAGGTATGTAGAGGAGAGGTAAGAATACTTACAGAAACCTCTGGGGACATTAAGACATAGCCAGATGGAGGGATTTATACTTTTAATGACTAGATGGAGGGTTGTGGGGATCCCCACCTTGGTCATGAACCAGGTGCCCAGACTGGGCAGCAGCATCCATCAGCCCCAGGGCTACCAGATTTGGCAAATACAGGAGGCACAGTTAAATTTGAAAAATAGTTCTGTTGCCGAATTTTGTAATTGACTTTTGTTTAAAAAAAAAAAAGCTGAATAATAGATATTTGGGCATCCTGAGAAACTAACGTAGGTTGCAGGACAAATATCACAGAATTCAGCGCAGGCCTTGTATAGACACGAGGCCTGGCAACTCTGTTCAGCCCTCCCGTCTTGGGTTGGAGTCTGCCCTGCCACATTCAGCCCCTGAAAGTAAAGGATGAGAGACTAAAGAGAAGAGGACTCCCTTACCGTCCTGACCCTTGACAATGCTGTGCACACAGCCTCTGGGGACCTGCACCGCATCAATCTGAGGAATTATGAACACATCCAGGGGTCGATGGAACACAGCAACTTCCTGCATTGCAGGGTCGGCTCCCGGGAAGCTCAAAAGTGTGGAGCTTATGACCATAACTAAGGTTTTTCTCTTATTTATTTATTTATTTTTCTTTAACATTTAAAACTTGGCTGTTCAGTAGAGTACCCTGGGGTCCTTATGAGCATTAAGAAGACACTGTCTCCAGTCCTCTAAGACAATAATGACAAGTTTACTAGAACATACATTATTATTACAGGGTAATTATTTTGCCTCAAGATAGCACCCAAACAGTTGCAATATGCTACTTCTAATTAAGCTCTGGAACAATTTCAGCTAGTTAAATAAAGATATTTCTCAAAATGACTTTTTAGAAAAAAAAAAACATGTCATGCTGAAATAATATGAGAGCTCAGCACAAACTTTTTAATGAACTGTCAGTGAAGAAAGAGCAGTGCCAAGAGAGAGATTCTATAATTTAGATTTCCTATAAATTTTTTAAAAAGCCAGGACAAAAAACAAATAACATAGAATGCAAGTTGCATGAGGAAAACTAAAGGAAATATCAAATAAACCCCATAATCAATGCAGTAAATAAGATGCGAGGAAGCTCACATCCGGCGCGTCATGGGCGGTGCTTCTTGCTCAGAGTCATCTAAGTCACCCACAAATAGCCCCCAGGTCCCTCTTGATGGGATTGAATCCTAGCCATGGTCCCCAGGCCACAGGAAGGCAAATCAATTAGCTAACTAGGCAAAATAAGCATAAACAAAAGCTAACTTTTATGTAAGAACATCTATTATCCATTGTAATTAATAATTATTTCTAATAAATGTCAAACTGGGGAACATAAAGAAGGACATCATATTAGGATTTTTTTTTTTTTTTTGTGTGTGTGTGTGTGGTACTGGAGATTGAATCCAGGAGTACTCTACCCCTGAACTATACCTCCATTCCTTTTTTTTATTTTAAAACAGGCCTCACTAAGTTACCCTGCTGGCCTCAGCCTCCCAAGTACTGGGGTGACAGGCCTGTGCCACCATGCTCAACCATATTAGGAATTTTTGCATGACACTCTGTTTCTGTACCAGAGAGTAATGGAGAAAACCACCAGGCAAACCGACTGGATCGAGAGCAGGACCCTCTACTACAGGAAGAATTCCCCCTGGAGGCAATCGAGGGGGCGGGGTGAGAATGGCCTTGCCTCTGCGTCTCTGGGGACTTTACCTGTGCTCCACACGGGTGGAGGTGGCTTAGAGTTCTGGAAACCCTCTAGATCAGTCTGTTTACCTAATGCCCACAATGCTCATGCAACACTTGACATATATAGTGTACATATGTTCATGAGGTATCACAGGAATGAATGATTAAGTAGATGGATGGACGGACGGATGGATGGATGGATGGATGGATGGATGGATGGATGGATGGTTGGATGGATGGATGGATGGATGGATGGATGGATGGACGAATGGATGGATGGATGGATGGATGGATGGATGGATAGATAGATCGATAGGGGGTTAGATGGATGGATGAGTGGATGTGTGGATGGGTGGATAGATGGATGACTGAGTGGATGGGTAGATGAATAGGTGGGTAGATGGATGGGTGAATGAGTGGAATGAATAGGTGGATGAATAAATAGGTGGATGGATGGATGGATGGATGGATGGATGGATGGATGAAGGAGGTGGGCCAGATCAGGCTCTTAAACCAGAGGGCTCAGGGAGACTCCATTATTTGGTAGCCTCTTGTTCTCCCTGAGGATGTCCTTGCATTCCAAATAGTTTAGCTCTTTATAGGTTCTTGTCACTCTAATTTTCATTAGGCATTTGGCCTCCATGGCTGGGCATGGCTCCCCTCTCGTTTGTTGATGACCACAAGCTCATTCCTCAATGGCAAAACTCTTGTGTTTTCCATATCAGAGTTCCTCAGTGCCTCAAAAAGAACCTCTTGCCACTCTGCATATTTGGAAATATCCTGCTGTCGGGGATCACTAGTTTATAACGATAGTAATAGATCTCGCTGAGCCAAAGGTGCGTGTCTAGAACTTCCCACGAACCCCAACAAACCAAACCAAACTAGTGCACTCTGAGCTTGCTCCAGTGGAGAGGTGGAATCCTCCTGGCAATCTGAGTTTCTCTAGATTGAGCTCATTCAACTTGGCAGTGTTTTAGTAACAGAGAAGATGAGGAGTCTATACATAAAGCAACTTGAGAAAGATGCTCAGGCAACAGGAATCCTGGGAAGGGGGAGGGGATCAGGCCTGAGAGGGACTGCTGCTTCTCTCCAGAAAAGTCTGGTTTCTCCAGAGGAAGAGACCGAGCACTCTTGAACCAAAGAATCAAAAGAATTAGCAACTTCAAACCAACAAAGGGAATGCTGAGTGACTCCAATGGTGCCATGGACTCTTCCACATGGCCAGAATGATTAAGAAAGATAAAATTCAACAGAGCTCTTTTTAATCATTTTAATCTTTGAAAGGATTTGTTTATTTAAAATTATAGAAGATAAAACCAAACACAAAAAAAACCACAGAGAGAAATCGAGGCAAATTGAGTCAATCTAAAAAGATTCACAATGTCATAAACTCAAGAGGACTCCTTCCGTACTTCCTTCTCTTGCTCTTTTGCAGTACTGACCAGGGCCTCTTGTGTGATGGGCAAACGCTCTACCATGAGGCACACCCCCAATCAGTGTTATTTCGAATGGTGTGACATAAATAATTGAGTCTCCCTGTTCTTGGCAACTTCTTCCTGTCCTCGGGATGTCAGAAGCAGTTTCTTTATCAGCCTGTTCTTACAGCACCCACTTTTAAGAATTAGGGGCCATAGGGAATGAAGACGGTTTATTCCTAAAATTGTACATTTAAACAAACAAATGAGTGAACCAACCCAGAAACTTGTCCTCACTTCCTTCCTAGACATGTAATCCTGATGAGCTCCCACTAGAAACAAAACACACTTAAATCCTGGAAGGGTCAAATATGAATTTAACCATAGCCGGCACACTTACACATTTGTACCATGAAAGCCATAATCTAGCTTTAGGTACCTGCCATTCTATGGTTTCATATCCCTGTAAATATTTAGCTATGCCAACTTCAGAAAGTTACTCAGCATCATGTGCTGTCCCAGGATTGGTGAAAAAATTTTAAAACATCTTCCCTCAGGTAACAGAATTTAGTTTTAGTTGGCATGGTGGCACTCACATGTAATCCCAGTACTTGAGAGGCTGAGACAGGAGGATCATAGGTTCCCTACATCTCACCAGGCTCCTCCTCCTCTCTCCTGGTTCAGGTTACTGAGACTGGTAGTATTAACTTTATATGTGGACATAGTGTAATTTGAACTGTTTTCTTGTTCAATTTTCCTTTTTCCCCCCCTCTCTGACTCCCTCCCCTAAACCTCTTCCATTATTTCACTGGGAAGTCTTTTTTTCCCCATTTTCTCTCTAGCTTCCACATATAAAAGAAAACATATGACCCTTGACTTTCTGAGACTGGCTGATCTCAGTATAATATTCTACAGTTCTATCCATTTTCCTGAAAATGACATACATAATTTTTTCTTCAAGACTGGGTAAAATTCCACTGTGTATATGTGTGTGTTTGTGTGCGCCTTGTCAGCATTTATTATTGTTTGTATTCTGGAAGATTGACGTTCTAACTGCAGTTAGATGGACTCTTGGTGTAGTTTTGATTTGCATTTCCCCCAATGCAAATTATGTTGAATATTTTTATACTTTTGTTGACTATTTGCATTTCTTCTTTTGAAAAGTGTCTATTCAGTTCTATGGCCCACTTTTGCTGGCCCACTTTTTGACAGGGTTATCTTTTTTTTATTAAGTTTTTTTAGTTCTTTATCTATGAAGCCAGCATCCCCTTAATACTAAGCCAAATAAAGATATCTCAGTGAAAGAAAATTATAGACTAATATCCTTGATGAACATAGATCCAAAAATTCTTAATAAAGTGCTAGCAATTCACATTCAAAGCCACATCAATGAGGTTGTGCACCACGACTGAGCTGGCTTCCTTTCCAGGGATGGATACGCCATGGGCAAGTTGATGACTGTGATATATCACATACATAGAATTGAGGACAAAGTCACATGGCCAATCTCAGTAGATGCAGAAAAAGCATTGTACATAATCTAACATCCACTCCTGTTAAAAAAACCTTGAAGAAATTAGGGACAGAAGAAACTTCAACATCATCAAGGCAATATATGATAAATCCACAGCCAACATTGTATGGAATGGGGGAAAAAATGAAAGCATTTTCTCTAAAATCAGGATCAAGATGCCCCCATCGTCATTTGCAAATAAAACAATGTAAACCTTATCATAATTAAAAGTCGATGCTCAAGCTTGTGAGATTCTCCTGCCCTCCACCAATGGACACAAGCCCTGAGCTCTGGTGGCTCTGCGCTCCCCGGGACTTTTGACTTGAAGTTTGTTGTGTTCTGAAGTTTAGGACTGAAGGTGAGAAAGAGCCATCATTACAAGGTATCGCTGAACACTATGATCTCCACTGACGCTAGACAAAATGTTAAGCCACATTTGGTCAATGAGGAAGATGTGCCTCTTGTTTCCTTCACTCTGAACATCTCGGGGACACGGGCTGGGGCTGGGTGTGGCCGTGTACGGCACCTGCTAAGGGCTGAGCCTCTCAGCATCATGACCTTTCTAGAGGACAACCTGCCAGCCTGGCTTCTTGGCCCATGTGTCAATATGTCTTTGTACCAAAGGAACCAAGGGATGCCTTGTGGCTCCAGGAGGAGATCATCTCAGAAGCTGCCTGTTGGGATACAATGTGTGGAGCAATAACAGTAGCACAGTCCTAAATAATTATGTGTTAATTGAGAAAGGGTGAGCTTAGCAAGTAGAAAGTAATCAGAAACCAATTTAACTATTACAAGCTCCTGGCACACTCACAGGCACTAAAATGACTTGATTACCATGGAGCCTCGGGCATTTCTAGCATCCCTGTTACCCAGAGTTTGCTGCCAATAAAACTCAAGATGAGGCACCTCATTACTAAAGAGGGAAAAATATGGAGAAAGGCACTGAACTTCCAGTGAAATACAAAGCTTCATTTCTCAAATTGTGAGGCTTTGTTTTTTTTTTAATTCCTTCCCTAAACATACTTTAAGTTACATAATTAGATTGTACAGTTCAATATGAGGGCATTTAAATACTTCTGGCATTAAAACAGTCACTTTGGGGGAAAAATGCATCCTTTAACAAAATGTTGCACCCAAAATGGGTGGAGAAAAGGAAACAAATTAACAATGACAGATTCCATCCCTGCAGGACAACGGATCTGGAAATTTGCCTTAAAATGATTACTGCAGAATTCAGGCATGCTGGGAGGAAGAGGAGACTTGAGGTGAAGGGCCAGAGACACAGAGGATGTCACCTCACTTAAAGGGAAGGGGGCGGGAGGGTTTCCTTCCCGCTGATCAGTCCCTAGACTGCCCACACTTGGCAGGGCGGCTCCTTCATGGTCTGCGACTGAGTCAGCAACTTCCTGCCTGGGACCTCACCATGGATGCAGAGGCAATGACCTTCAAGAAAGACCCCCAGTGTGGGCGTGGTGAAGTGCTCAATGCATAGCAGCTGGGAAGATGCCTCATGTTCTCAGGGTTTGGGAGAGAATGGGAGGACCAATGTCCCTAGAAATTCCTGGGAATAAAGCCAGAAGGGTCAGTTGGGGGCGAGTCAGGAAGCACCAGGCATGTGGGCAGAGTCTGCAAACATCTGCAGGTGGGCGATGAGGGAGAGGTGGGGCCTGAAGACTCTCACCTGGGGAAGAGACATGTATGGTCAGGAAGCCCTAAAACCAAAGACTCAATTGCTTTTATTTGCTGTCCACACTGGGAAGAGTTTGTGTTCTCCAAAATTGCCTTATTTCTTTTCCAAATCAATAAAGTCTTAAACATCCACCAGACTCTTAACTAAACCCCAAATTGCCAAGTCTTTTTCCCTGCCAGCCCGGTTGGAAGCCAGCTGAGCTGTGATATGGACAGGGATGGAGAATCCCCAGGGCGGGCCCGCTGGGGACTTGGGTGTGGCACCCCACCTCAGAGTCTCCAAGAGATCTCTAGCCCCTGTCTAGTCATCTGGCTTGGGCTACGAGGATTCATATTCAGCCCCAGTCCCTGCTGTACCAGTACTCAGAGGCAAGGAGTCACGAAGGGCCAGAGATGGGCAATCCTGACTGTGGCTGGATCCCAGCATGGGGCCTTGTTTCCTCATTCAACACCCACCCTGGCCCTGCTGCTTGGCTGCTCGGTTATCAAGCACAGAGGCCCCACTGAATGCAAGGAGATTGCACCTTCACATAAACTGTGTTGCTTCCTGCTCCCTGGTCTTGTGTGATATGAATCATCTGATATTTTAGAAAGGAGGAAGCAGGCTCAGAGGTGCAGAAGTGCGCATTCCTGGAAGAGCAGGGCTGGTCTGGACCAAGGCCAACCCCCTACCACACATCACGCTGTCTTCCTTAGGAACCTCGGCCTTGGTGCTCAGCATGGTCCAAAGCAGTCCCAGCAATTGTTTTTATATAGTATGAAGGATAATTGCCAACGTACACCAAAAGATATAGCACATCCCAGACTCTTTACTTGGCTTCAACAAGTATTGCTTCTCCCCATCACTGCTTCATCTGAACCCTCATCTTCTACCCCTTCCATGTTTATATTTTAATAGATGATATTTTTATAGCAGCTATAGGTTCCCAGTAAAATTCAGTGAGGAGGGCCAAGTTCCCGCAAGGTCTATGATCCCAAAGCCCGACCTCCTCCATTATCAGCAGCCCCCAGCAGACAGGCACCTTTGTGACAATGAATGGACCTGCATGGATACCCACCTGCCAGTTCCTACCATCGTCCACAGGCTGGTGCTCTACACTGTATGGGTGTGACCAATGTGTAACGACACTCATTCCCCATTTAGTATCAAAAAAGTATGTTCACTGCCCTACAAACATCCTCTGTGCCCCACCTATTCATCCCTCCCGCCTAGTCCCCGGCAACCGCTCGTTTTTTAATTGTCTCCATAGTCCTCCCTTTCCCAGAATGTCTCATGGCTGATAGTACTCAAATGGAGGTTCTGAGGTGGGATGGAATTGCGCTTCTAATACTGGCTAAGAGGCCTTTCACATCCTGCAAAGCAGGGCTCAGGAACTATGCTACCAAGTCTGTTTATTTATTTCTTTTTTGGTGAAGTTTTGTCTTTTTTTACTTTATTTATTTATTTATTTATTTATTTATTTATTTATTTATTTTTGGTGGTACTGGTGGTGGAACCCAGAGGCTTTCTACCTCCGGGCTATGCTCCCAGACCTATTTTTTTTTTAATATATATTTTATTTGGAAACAGGGTCTCACTAAGTTGCTGAGAGCCTCACTGAGTAGCTGAGGCTGGCTTTGAACCTGTGCGATCCTCCTGTCTCAGCCTCCCAAGCGCGGGGATTACAAGCGTGCGCCACCACGCCCGGCTGAAGTTTTGTCTTTTTAAAGCCTTAAAAAATTGTGGTAGCATATTTAAAATGTTACGCACCATTAAACCATGTTTAATTGTATCTGTCAGTGGCACTGGTACACCCACCCAGTGGTACAACCACCCTCATCCTCTGTCCTCAGACACTGCGTCTTGTAAACACGAGACTCCGGGACTACTAAGCAAGAGCCCCCCACTCCCCTCCCCAGCCCCCGCAACCATTATCCTTCCTGTCTTTTTGAATTTGACAACTCTAGGTGAGAGATATGAGAGGAATAATAAACTACTTATCTTTTTTACGAGTGGCTTATTTCACTTAGCGAAATATTCTCAAGTTACATTCATGTTGGTACATGTGTTCAAATTCCCTTCCTTGTTAAGACTGAATAACATTATAGTCTATGTATGTAACACATTGTGCCTCCTCATCTCTCTTTAAGGCCCTGGTTTCAATTCTCTTGGGTATACACCCAAAAGGCACTGACAGGCCAGATGGTAGTTCTACTTTTAAGGAACGTCCACACTATTTTCCCTGGTGGTGCTACCACTTTAGATGTCCGCCAACAGAGCACGAGTGTTCCAGCTTCTCCACATCCCCATCATTGCCACTAGCCATTTTCCTCGTTTTTGAGCATAGTTTTCCTAAGATGTTTGCAGAAATAAAGTTTCATTGAATACAACTTCACCCACTTGCTTAGGGGTTGCCCATGGCTCTTGTCTACTGTAATTGCAGGAGTGTTGAGCCTGTGTTGACACTACAGAGAACATTTTCCCACATGCATTGCTATAGATTCTTATATTTCTTATATTTTACTTATATATTAAATAATATTAACTATGTACATTTTAGAAAAAATTAAGGCAATAACATATGGCCAGAAAAACGACAGGGCAATATAGTTCTTAAAAATTGTACTAAGTGAGCCAGGTGTGGTGGCACACACCTGTAATCTTACTACTCAGGAGGCAGAGACAGGAAGGTGGCAGGTTCTAGGCCTGCCTCAGCAACATCAGCAACTTAGTGAGATCCTGTTTCAAAATTAAAAAAAAAAAAAACCAAAAAACTCAAAGAGCTGTGGCGGGGGGAGGGAGGATTTCAGAGGTAGTATGGCCCTGGGTTCAATCTCCAGTATAAAAATAAAATAAAATATAATAAAATAAAATAGTATTTTTTCAAACCCTGAAAAGCTAAGATTCAATTCTGACCTGTCCTCCATGAAGATATTTGGAGAGTTTTCAACTTTGTCTCTTTTTTTGGGTATGGGGTGAGTGAATTTTTACCTGTTTCCAAGTTGTCAGATAATAAAACTTGTTGGTCAAAAAGTCTTAAAAAAGAGATGAGTGTATTTGAAAAAGAGTAAGTGTTGCCTAGGTTATGGATAAAAGGTCATTATGCACTGAGTGCAGGTGTCAATCAATGAAACCATCACGATGATAGAGATAGGGAGATCCCCCAAAACAAATTGAAGGTAGAACTTCTGTATCCTCCAGCATTCCCCTCCTGGGGATATAACCAAAGGAAATGAAGCCAGTTTGTCCAAAGAATCCCTGCACTGTGTTGATGAGGGCAATAGTTACAAAGGCCATGATAAGAAATCAACCTAAATGCCCAGCAAGGGAGTGCACGGCCTGATTTTCATGATCCATCATGAAAATCAAGGGGAGTCCCAGCTCAGGCCAGAGCCCCCTCAGCAGCACCCCTGTGCCCTCTTGTCAGGGCCCCCGCCGTCCCAGATTCCTCCCGTTGTTCCCTTGATGACTAATCCCATGAGTCAAGAACCACTGTGAATGGGTCTGCGTGCACAGGCTAGAAGGCAGAGCAGGCAGGGGCGGGTCCACCTGGGGGCACTGGCACAGCCTCTCGGGGCTCGGCCTCCACCTGCCATGCAGTCCAGTTATGTGGGCATCAGAGTGGGGTGGGGTCAGGGGCTAGGCCTTTCCACACAGGGTGATGAAACAATTTGGAAGTGCATTGTGGTGACAGCTGTACAACATCATGGGTCCAAGTGATGTTCCTGAACTGTATACTTGTAAATGGTTAAAGCGGCAAACGTCATGGCATGCAAAGAAAGAGAAAACGAATAGGAGAGGAGAGAGGGCATTTTCCAGAGATGGCGGTGATGAGAGCCAAGGTTTCTCTGTCCATATTCCTCCTGTCAGTGTGACTCAGTCCCATGATTTAAAAATTAAAACAAACAAACCTGGCCTTTACTCTCCAAAGCGCCAGGCTATTCAGATCTGTTTTAGGAACAGGTGGGGCATTAATAAATAAGCAAAAACAAAGACACACAGAGAAACCTGAAATGACAACAGCCATACTCCAGGGCCCTCGGTGGCCTCTGAATGCCACTTCTCCTACAGTTCTACACAGGGAGTGGCTGGCCCGATGTCCTCTGCATTCACTGGGGGACACGGCTGTGCATCTCACCCCACAGACCCCGCCTGCATTCTGTACAAGGTGTGGACTGTCAGGGTAAGCATGCATTACTTCCAGTGACTCAGCCCCTGGGTGAATGGCTGGGTTCAAGGCAGTGACCCCAGGGGAGAGAAAACAGGGGACAAGGCAAATATCCCTCAGTGACACCATGATTGGAACCTACCAGCTACAGCTGGAATTCACCCTGGTGCATGGTGAAAACTTGCTTCAAGGCACTTCAACCATTTAGCAAACTAATGTAATTTGCTGGAGGCTCATTTGCCACTGGCTAAAAATTGGGACAAGGTTCCTTGCCCAGGAGGGGCCTGGGTGCCAGAGACATCTGGGAGTCGCTGCCGGCAGCTGGTGACATTTCTCACAATTGCCAGTCTCGCTGGTACTTGCCAACTTCCGTTCTCTCCCCTTGTTGCTCCCCTCTCATGGGGTGGGGTGGGCCTCTCTGTATAGGAGGGCTGGGGGGTATGCACAGATAGAGAAGTGCAAAGAGTAGGAGCGATGTGGCCCCATCAGCCACCAGAAGCACGTGCTGTCCTGTACTGGCCGTGCAGCCTTGGTCAAGTTAATGGGCAGATCTGAACTCCAGTTGTCCTTCCTGGGGCCTGGGGCCAGAGGCTGGACTTAAGGAGGCCATGTTTGTGAAGGGCCTGGGTGGGCCACCAGCTATTCCATAGCTGGCCACCACTGTTGGGAGCATAACCAAGATTCCAGAGAGGAAAACTCTGACACCTTCTTAGCTGTGGGCTTCAAAGAGGTCCAGAGGGTCTGGGGGTAGGGAAGGGGTTAGCGTCTAATGTTCTAGAGAGCTCAGCCACTATCAGTGCGTGTTGACATGTAAGGCTAGTTGCTGAGAGCTCTCAGCAATTTGATTTTAGGATTGCTCAGAATTACTGCCATCCAGTTGTTGGATATATGGGGCTTCTTTCCACTCTTTCTGCCATGTGACAGTAGAAAGTAAGTGCCAAAGACATACAGGGAAGGGACTACCTTCCCAAGGTTCTGAGACTATGTCCTAAAGGTGCTGCTGCAGAGACAGGACGCGAGCCCAGGGCTTCCTCGTTCCATGGCTACAGCTTGTGCAGGGGAGGTTCGCCATCTTGGTAGGGTGGTGCCTAACAAGTTACCATGTTATTTAGTGACTTAAAAGTTGCTTAGCGATGATCTCAGTTCCATCCAGGCATGCTCAATGTGGTCTCAAGAAGACAGGTCAAGCTGGTCAGGCTGGACTCTGCTCTGAAGCCTCTTAGCTCCCCGGCTTATCCTGGCTACTGGCAGAATCCAAGCCCTGTGGATTGAAGTCTGCAGTCTTTGCTGCGTGGGTGCTGGGATCCTCTGTCTTCTCTTAGAGGCCATGTACATTCCTTCTCATGTGCCCCCTCCATCCTCATACCAGCTGGGCATCCTCAATCTTCTCGTCTCTCCCCCGCTCCTTTTGCTACAGTCAGAGGAAACACTCTTTCCAAGAATGAGCATCCCATGAAACCCACCCAGATGATCTCCCTCTCTTAAGGTCAGCTGATACTAACTTCAGTTGTTCCGGCAAGATTCCTTTTTCAATGCCAGGTGGCATAATTATAGGAGGAACTATGCATCCTCTTCTGTCCATCTGTGGGGAGGACACTACCCATGGGCAGGGTCATTCTCAGGACAACCAAGCACTGTGTAGTTCTGCTCCTTCCCCCCTTACCACAGAAGCCACAAAAAGGCCGAATTGCTTTTGTGAGCCCCACTCCTGTCCTCCCACAGCTGGATTAGTTCCCGAGAGGCTGCCTTCACCAGCTTTCTGCTGTGCTGCCCAGTGCTGCTCTGAGCACTGGGGACAAGATGAAAGACACAGTTTAGTGGAAGGGAGGCTTGAAGATAAAGCAAGAAATACTAACCGGTGCCGAGGCTCTTCCTGGAGGCCGCCGCCCTGCAACCCACCTGCCTGGAACTTCCCATCAACAGGCATAACCTTATTCTAAGCCTGTGATACCATCTGATTTCAGGCTCATTTGTTCCTCAGAATCAGTGTAGCCACCTAGACCATGAGAGCTCAGGAACTGAATAATGATGTTCTTCCTAACACGGTCCAAAAAACGAGCCTAAAGAGTCACTCATATTCGTATAATTCCCCTGATAACACAATGAAGAGAGGAGGATTTTTTTTTTGACCGAGTGTAGCGTGATTCTGCACATTAAGTATGGAATTGGAATTTCCCAGGCCGTGGTATAAATGTAAGCAGATGAATATGAAATTGGAGTCTTATCAGAGATCAGCTACCTGTGGCCCATGAGACAAGTGCAGGCCTCTGCCTGTTTTTGTTAAAAATATATAAAATATAAGCTTTTATATATTTTATATATAAATATAATTTTTTATATTTTTATATAAAATGTAAATATATATATTTTGGCACACAGACAAGCCTAGTCATTTACATATCGCCAATGGCTACATTTCATAGCAATGTCTAGTAATTTGATAGAGACCCTGTGGTCTCTATCTACAGAGCTGGAAATACAGTCTTCATTCTGTCTGTCTGTCTGCCTATCTATCTATCTATCATTTTAACAAACACATTCAAGGAGAGAAGACGTCACCCCTTTTCTAGCCCTAAGGACAGCTTCCTCTATGGACTCCTTGTAAAGTCAATAATCCTTCCCTATTTTCACGTTTAAATGTGGTACCCTGTGCTATTAATACCATTTGACCCTGCTCATTCTTGCCTGGACATATTGCAGCATCTTTATAACCTAGAACTCAGCTACCAACGTCTCCCCTTAACAAAAGCCTTGGCCTGAGATGTCAAGAATGAGATTTGAGTCGCACTTGGTATTGAGAGGTGGGTTAGATCAATGGTTAGAATGAGGGCTCCGGAATAAATGGGCCGAGATGCACTTCAGTTCCCACTGACCAGTGGCCCCCGTGTACCATGACCAGGCTTCCTTATCTGTGAAATGGATTCCCTGA
Source organism: Muscardinus avellanarius (assembly GCF_963383645.1). NCBI lineage: Eukaryota > Metazoa > Chordata > Mammalia > Rodentia > Gliridae > Muscardinus > Muscardinus avellanarius. The sequence goes on along the minus strand of NC_137789.1, from coordinate 157,630,882 downwards.
GTGCATGGGCTTCTTAGGGGACAATAATTAAATGAGCTAACATTGTATACAGTTCCAAGAACGGTACCTGCCACAGAGAGAGCAGAGTTTAAGTGTTGAGAGGTGTGCAAATTGCCCTCAAACACTTAACAGTGAGCCCTAGCTCAAGAGATAGGCTGTAAGTAGTCAGGAGGTCAGCAGCCTTGAATTAGCAAACCACTGCCTACAATAAAGTGGCCTATGAGTTTCAGCTCTGCTTACCTTGATCCAAAGGAGACATGCTAGAATAATAGTTGCTAGAAATTAATTTCTTTTGTGAACTTTGCACCTTCTTAATGAGTGTAATGGATAAGAGAAAGGGCTCTCCTTGTTGAAGTCAATGCTGTGCATGGTATGTACCTGAGCTCAAATACTTTAGGGCCTCTCCTGCTAGTGTGTGAACAGGATGCGTGGATAAAATGAGCTGTGTCCAGAGTCAGTATCCAAAGCCAGACCTCTGCTCCCGTGTCCGGCCAGAACTTAGAGGGCTCTGTTCGCCTGCTGATGACCGCCTGCTCCAGTGAACCTTGCCTCTGCAATACTTTCCCACTGGCTTCTAATGAAAGCGTGTATCTAGGCACCATGGAGCACCACAAATAACAGAGAAGGAGCTTTATAAAGCCTAAGAACACACTGGGCATCGCACTGACTGAAAATGTTCTTCATAATTGCCTGTTCATGTGGCAGACTTTGATGTGGAACATTCCTTCATTCTAACCCGGTAGCAGACTAGTCAAAGAAGAGCTCACTACCTCCATGTCTAATGCCAGGCAGCTCAGAGTACCTCCGGAGGAGCCACCCACAGAGTGCCTTTGGTCAGACCCAGCAGTGCATCTCCCCCACACAGGGGTGATGTGTGGCAGGGACAGGAGGACATCAGCTGCCATACCTGCACTATGAGTTTATAGAGACCATCGCCCGGGAATCTCAGAAGGCCTTAGGAAATTCTCTTTCCAGATGCTTCTAATATTGACAAGATGCTTTAGTGAACAGCTGATCACTGACAAGTTTGAGATGACAGGCAGATGACAGCAAGGGCCCCTTCTAACGTCCCAGGACACAAGGCTGGTGCTAGTTGTCAACTAAATTAGCGATGGGTGGTTTCTACTCGGTGCACTCCCCTTATCTGAGGCCCAGAGCCTGAAGGCATCAGCAGAGACCCTCCCGAGGGGGCTCCCGTGAGACAGCTCAGCCTCACACTTCTCCAAGGCCCTTAGGGTTTGGATAGAGAACATCCCCTGGGAAAGCTCGAGAGCTGGCAATGTACAAATGTTCATAGGTAGCCAGGTGTGGTGGCACACACTTGTAATCCCAGTACTTGGGAACCTGAGCCAGGAGGACTGCGGTTCACAGGCAGCCTCAGCTACTTAATGAGGCCTTCTTCAACTTAATGAGACCCAGTTTTAAAATAAAGAATAAAAAAAAAAAATAGGGCTGGGGGTGTAGTTCAGAGGTAGAATACCCTCTGGTTTCTATCCCCAGTACTGCAAAAAATAAAAAAGTTCATAGATGAAATCATTGAAGCATGAGGAGTCTAATCACATCAGTGAATAAATCCATTGCTGGATTAATAATTCAAGTGGATTCATTAAGAGGTACTGTAGCCCGGTGGTGCATGGTTGAAAGAGGCAGGTCGTAAGGATGTTCTTGGGGAATATTGGTGAGCCAGGAGGGGCCTCACCGGACACCAGTCTGTGGCTCCTTGAGCATGAATTTTGCAGCCTCTGCAACCATGAGTCTTGAGTTTCTGGAGCTTATAAGTGACTCAGTCTCTGGCCTGTTCTTGAAGTCCAATGGACCAAGAACTACAGGCGTGCTGTGCCACATGGCTCTGCTCTAGCCACAACTTAGCTTCTCCTACCTAGACGCCAGGCTCAAGGTGGGAGCTGGGCTGGCGGACCAGGGCCCTGGGTCTCTAGAAGGAACGGCCCACACTGGAGGGCACTGGAGCATTAGCAAGCACGTGCGACACTCTCCTTCCTTCCCTAGGGTGAGAAGCTGGGAAGAGGGCAGGCCTGCAGAGAGAGCACTGGTGGGAAGAGATGGCTTTCAACCTGCGGGGTGACATGGTGAGTGTCAGTGATTGACTGGGTTATCCTTCGGGACCCTTGGGCTCCAGTGTGCTGTGGCACCAGTGACACCGTCTGGGCCAGGTGCAAGGTAAAATGCTCATCCAGGCTCAGTGGCTGATGATGCTCATACCGTGGTCCATGCCGTAGGCCCAGGGAGTGAGCTGGATGCCCTAAAAGGGCCAGAGGGCCAAGGAGAAGCAGGGAGCCCCTGCAGGTCAGGCAGGTGCTTGGAAGAGCTGAGGGGAGAGGGGAGAATAAGCACTTGTTCTCTGCACTCTGGGCTGACAGCACACTTGCCCGAAGTGATAAGCAGTACCCAAAATTGACAGCCACAAGGAATCTAATGAGGCTTTTACACTGAGATAAAGGCAATCCTGGTGAAACTGCCATTCAGGACAAAATCTACTAGTGTCAGATCCGAGGCGGACACAATAGTCCTGCTGTGTGACAATTTAGTCTGAGGGCCACGGGCAGACAGCGAAGAGTCCCAGGCTCCTGCCTGGCCCTCTTCAACGAGAGAAGGACCAGGGCAGGCACACGTGAGCTGACCTGATGTAGACTCAGCCTGGAAAGCCAACGGGAGTCCTGGCAGTTTTTCTTTTAAGTAGTTCATTGAAAAGAGACCCAGCGATGTTCAGGAGTGAGCTAGGATTCGGTGCTGCTATGGCAAATTCCTACAATACACACTTAGCACCTCATAGCTCTACAGGTCAGAAGTCCTGAAAATGGGCCTCCACTGCTCCACTGAAATGCCTGAAGAGCAGTGTTCATTCGGGAGGACTTGGGGAGAATCTGTTTTTTTAGTTGTTGTTGGTTTTTAGCTACTAGCAGTTTCTCTACTTTTTCTCTCCAACCTTAACCCCCTGACCACATGGCATCACACCCCCATGGATCTGGGACTTAGGATGGGGACATTCGTGGGGCACTGGTATTCTGTGTGCCCTACTGAAGGGGAGAATCCTTTTGGCAAGCTGTGCGAGTGCACAGTACCAAGGCGCCCCTCTCCTGGCTGGCTCCAGCTACCCACGTGGCTTCCCTGGTTTCCTTTATTTCCCCTGAGCCCTGGCCTTGCTTCCTGGAAAGCAGAATCCATGCAAGGGTCATTTCTGTACCCTCCACACGGTGCTCTGATCACAGTAGGGTCCTATTCAACATCAGAGTGATTGATTATTGACTGCTACTGATTACAGCATATAAATAATATGCCTATTATTAACACTGCACCTTTTTTTGTAACTGAATGATTTATTCCATGGGACAGAATTCTTTTTTCTGTAAAGGGCCAAACAGTAAATCAATGAGTCTTCACAGGCCACGTGGCCTCCTTCTGCTAAAACTAAATTGCAGTAGGAAGCAGCCCTAGTCCCCCAGTCACGTGGAAACGGTAGATGTGGCTATATACCACTGTGACTTTATATATGGACACCAAAATTGAATTTCATATAATTTTTACATGTTATGAAATATTCTTATTTTTAGTTCAAACCTTTTACAAATGTGGACAGTATTGCTAGCTCTTGGGGCCACAAGTAGGTAGAGAGCTAGATCTGGTCCCTGGTCTCTGGTGTGCCTACTCATCCCTGGTTTAAAAATCACGTGTGTGCCAATGTCCTGGGGCCTCTCCTGAAGCCTCCTGCCTGGTGTAAGGAGATGGGAAGGAGGCACCTATAGTCTCAGAAGAGTGGCTAGAGCTGTCTCGTGGACGGAGGGCCCTGTGTGCAGTCCCAGGACCTGGGGCGTCAGGGAGCACTGGGTTCAGGGAGTCAGGGTCAAGGGTGGGAGGGTCACATGAGACATGATTTGTGTCATCTTATAAATAAGTTCTTGGGCTGGGCTCATGGTGGCGCAAGCTTGTAATCCCAGCATTCGGGAGGCTGAGATAGGAGGATCGCAGTTTGCGGACAGCTTCAGCTACTTAGTGAGGCCCTCTGTAACTTAGTGAGACCTTGTTTCAAAATAAAGAATAAAAAAATAGGGCTGTGTATATTGAAGGTAGAATGCCCCTGGGTTCAATCCCCAGCACTGCAAAATACATACATACATACATACATACATACATACATACATACAATTCTTGGGAACAGGTACAAGATCGCCAAAGGATTTTAGAGTAAGTTGAACAAAGGAAAGCTAAAAATAACTTTTGGGAATAGGCATTTCTTGTGAGCAGAGGAAAAGGAGCCTGCTAGGGAGATGAGAGACACACAGAGGGAGAGTTGGGGAAGGGGGAGGAGGAGGAGAAAAGGAGCCAGACATGCTGAGCTGGGCAGCAGGCAAAAATGGGGTCATAGAGGCTGGGGAACAAGTACATTTAAGAGGAGGGCTTCAGGCCGGGCGTGGTGGCACAGGCTTGTAATCCTGGCACTTGGGAGGCAGAGACAGGAGGATCACAGGTTCGCGGACAGCCTCAGCTACTTAGTGAGGCCATTTGCAACTCAGTGAGATCCTGTTTCAAAATAAAAAATAAAAAAATGTGGCTGGGGTATAGCTCGGAGATAGAATGCCTCTGGGTTCATCTACAGTACCATGGATGGAAGGAAGGAAGGAAGGGAGGAAGGAAGGAAGGAAGGGAGGGAGAGAGGAAGGAAGGAAGGAAGGAAGGGAAGGAAGGAAGGAAGAGAGGGCTTCACTAGCTAGGCATGGTGGCACACACTTGTAATTCCAGCATTTGGGAGGATTGCAGATTCTTAGCCTCAACTACTTAGTGAGGCCCTTTGCAACTCAGTGAGACCCTGTTTCAAGATTAAAAAAAAAAAGGTAGGGTCGCAGTGTAGCTTGGAGGTAGAAGCCCCAGGCTCGCTAACTGGACACCACTGGTACCTGCAGCAGTACAGATGCAGGGGGGCTGAGAGGGAGGCCGGGAGCAGGATGCAGAGGGAAGTGGACTTGCTCAGGTGGGCGTGCGGGTGCCAGTGGGTCAAGGGTGCATTTGAAAGATGAGCCAAAGTAGGAGTTAAGGAACTTGTGGGGGTGCCCTGTAGGGAGGAGCCTTTATTGGGACTCCATAGGCTGGACCTGGGGAGGCGACTTCTAGACCGAATGCGTGAGATCCCCACTATATTTAAAGTTAGGATGCTTCTCCTATAGCCACTGCCACTCCGGTTCCCAGTCGCTTCTCCACCCACATCCAGCTGTGGGCTCATCACTGCTCCCTGGAACATCTGGAACCCATGCCACACGCTCCCTGGTCTTCAGCCCCTGCCTCCCTTCCCGGCTGACCTCATTCCGGGTCCTCCGTTCTGGTCCATGCAGTCTGATTTGATGCTATCAAAGCTGACACGCTCCCCGCCACGTGGCAGTGCGCGAGGGAGCCCTGGGCGGCTGGCTCTGCTTACGCAAGTGCTCTGGGGCAGCAGCAGATAGGCTAGTCTGGTCTGTGCGCCCCAGCCCGCCTCTGGAAAGGCTTGAAATAGATTCTTAAACCAGCTCCACATCTGCCTCTGCTCGTTCTTTCTATCTGTCTTTATTTCATTCATGCTCTTAGTCATATCTATGTTAAAGAGGGGAGGTGGTAGGCCAAGGGCCAATGTCTGCAAAGCCAAGTCCTAGAGCCTCCTGCTCTTTGGAAAGCTCCCAGGAGGAAGAAAGGGAAAGGGGATTAGTGAGGAATCGCTAGCGCTGGCTACCACGCAAGGGCACTGGCTTCTGTCTTTCGTGCACTTATGTTTCAACAAGCCCGACAGGCAGATGCCATTGCCTGTAAAATATGATGATGGTGTGGTTCCTCCTCACAGGCTGATTTGAGATTAAATGAGATTGTGGACAAGAGTTAGCATCTGGGAGTTCACGAGCTGTGAGGCTGTGAGCCACCTCGAGGGCAGCCAGCGGCAGCCATGGCTTGGAGACCACAGTCTGTTGCAAAGCCTCTCTTGGATGCAGTTAACTAAGCTGCTGGGACATGTCCTTAACTCTGCTCCGCTTCTGGAAGGCAAGACAGAGACGATGAAGCCACCTTCTTCTGACCATGAACTCGGAAAAGGAGTCGTTATGCGGCCCACCAAGGAGGACATTTAGAATTTCCTTGTTCTAATATATTGTATTTACTAGTATAGTAGTTGCATTTCCCAATTCGCTATACTTTTACCACCCAAATACTGCCACGGCCATCGTGCACAATTGAGTTTGCTATTAACGAGAGGCAATTGGGTGATCATGGGCTAATGATTGTCTACCTTCTTAATGTTAAGTGACTTATTACCCATAAACATATGCAGGAAGTGCTCCGGGAAGCTGCAGCCAGCCGAACGCATGCAAGTTAAGCTTCTTAATTGAAAATATAATCTGTATTGCAGAGATTAAAATATATTGGATTCATTTTGGTTCTATTCTTCCCCATTGTCCCACATACATTTTCTTTATGCTGCACAATCAAATTAGTTCCCCTGCTACGGAAATTATTTCAACACAATAAATCAATTTTATAGTGAAGCTATGACTGAATGTCCTATTTAAAGGGAAAAGCAAATCAGAGATAGAAACAATTTTCTTACTGATGTGATCAGTATTTGCACCATACGCCTTTGGCGATCTTACTGGTTTTAGCTATTTTTGATTCTGTAGCTGTCTTTCCTTCCTGTCCTTGAGGAAGGCTTAGCTTTGGGTGCTAAGGAGGAGGCAGGTAGGCAGTTTCTTGTCTATCCAAGTGCCTCCAAGGGGAAACCTGGAGAGGCCGGCTTCCTCATCCTGATTCCCAGCCCTCTGCAGAAGCTGCCCAGACCTCCTTTCCAAGAGCAGCAGAGCCTCCCAGGCCGCTCTACCGCTTGTCACGCTGCATTATGTATTTGCGTAACACCTCATCTTCCCTAAGTCACTTGACCTGGTTAGATGTTTGCTGGACTGTGGTCTGAGCCCCTGCCCAAGCAGCAGCAGATGGAGGCTTGGTCGGCCCTATTCAGCATTTAAGACAGGGCCTGACACAAATATCCACAGTAATAAAAGACCCTTAGAATTCCTTGCTCTTTTAGGAAGTTCTCTAATATCTACTAGGTAGACAGAAACATGTTGTTTTGGTTGTTGTTGTTTAAATCTTTGCTCTTGCACAAACCACTATCCAGAGGCTGCTTTTTCTCATATATTATTATGTAGATAGGATAGGTTTAAGTCAATCCCACCCTAATGGGATAGGTTGACATGTTATACATATTTTGTCTTACATGAATAGTTTGTGGTTTTATTTGATATGTATGTATTTTATCATTTGTATACATTGAACAGATGGCACTTACAATCCCTTTTATTATAAATGATTAGAATTTGCCTACCCACACAATATTTTTATTTTGTTGTTCCAATCTATAATGTCTGTGTTGATGATAAACCCCATTTCCGCATATACAAACAAACATATACATGCATAAGAATTATATATAAAATCAATCATTTAATATCTTGAAAGAATACCTTAAAGAGAGACATTTGTCAGTACAGATATCATGATGCATAGCTGTGCGTTTCCTTATAGAAGGAAAATATTTCATATTTATAGGCATGTATAAACGACTTTCCTTCTATAAGGTACAGGTTTTTCAAGAAAATAAAATGTCTTTTTCTATTACAAAAAGCCTTATAAAATGATAAAAATCCACCACAATGCAAGCAAAGCACGGTGAGCTTTATACTCGCTGGAGGAGGGGAGGGAGGAGAGTGATCATCAAGGGTGGCCTTGGGTCTGGCACACGGACTTGTACCTATTTTGTTTATCTTTAGTGCGGTGAAGCCATTGCCTCTGGATGCAAATTCTACCAGTGTCAACCACTGTGTACCTGGCAGCATGACAGAGGCTGTGGTCTAAATACCTAGAGGGTAGGGAGAGCTCAGATGTTCCCCAGGAACATGCGTAACAGGCAGAGCCTGTGAACAGCACTTGACCAGCATATACAGAACATACAGGGAGTTTTATGCATTTGAAAGACTTCATGCCATAGGACTTGCAAAGCCGGCCAAGTTTACTGTCTTCACCAAACTCCTTGAGATGGCCCCAATCCAATAAGGCCTTAAAAGATATGCAAGAAACTAAAGCACAAGGTGGTGCTGGTGAGTTACCCACAACTTATCACCAGTAAAAGACCGTACACTTGAATCCAGAGCTCGCAATTCTGGACACAGTGAGCTCTCTCCCCTCACTGTGAACCCTGTAATTAGAAACTGCTTCAGGTAAGCTCAGAGGCGAACTCTGCATTAGGAGCAAAACACCCGCACTCCGGATTGGACAATGGACAGTCAACTACATGTATGAACATGGCAGAACATGGCAAGCATGACTATGGGAAAATCAACGAGAGTTCTGCAAATCAATTTATATTACACCAAAATGTGGAAAAAAAAACAAAACATAGTTTCAAAGCTTTTATGTAATGGGTTCTAGCGCACTGGGTCTCTCTCTCTTCTTCTCTCTTCTCTCTTCTTCTCTCTCTCTCTCCTCTCTCTCTCTCTCTCTCTCTCTCTCTCTCTCTCTTTCTCTCTCTCTCTCTCTTTCTCTCTCTCTCTCTCGGTCCAAACTCCAAGGCACCAACGTTACCCTCAAGAGCTGGGATGTTTTAATTTGGGCGCTTCGAATAAGGACATGATGTGTGTCCTTGCGCCCATACCCATAGGCTTCAACAAAAATATGCATCTAATGAGGTCATAGAGCTATAACTCTGAAATGCCTGAAATACATAGTGTGGGCTCAGAAACACTGTCAGCAAAGTCTCAAAATAGCTTTACTAAGGTCTGTCGAGTTTTTGGAAAAAATCCAGGAAAATGATCCAAGAGTGTACACAGATGAGACAGCCCATTTTAGCTGGTGAGAGCTGGAGAGCATGGTTGGGGGTGAAGCATGTGATTCTCCGAGAGGAAGCTCTGTGCTCTACGCCGGCACTTTCCTAGGCCTTTGGGAAGTCCTTGCCCGTTGTGAGGTATGTCTATTTTCCAAGTCTGACCCTACCTGGGACTTCAAGTGCACTGGGGTGGCCAAGGTGAGACCTGTGGGGGTCTCTGCGGTCCCCGCATCTGTGCATTTTGATTAGATGATGTTGTTTCCTAGACCAAAGTCAGGACTTTTATCAGCTTCACTCTTGTGAGCCAAGTAAAGTCATCTGTCTTTGCCAAATAGGCCCCAAATGTCACAAAAATAACACAAATTCAGTGTTTTCAAATATGACAGTAAAAGAACCAAGGAAAGCCAACAAAACAGCCTTCTGCTCACTTTTTCTCAACAGATTTCTGGTTTTTAGAAAAAAAATGACATTACCACCTGTCCTCAAACAATTGTGATAGTCAGATATAGAAATGTCAGCTGGGTATGGTGGCCCAGGTTAGAAGATAGCCTCCACAAGTAGACCCTCATCATCCTAGCAAGATCCTGTTTACAAATCTAATTTAAATAAAAAACACAAATAGCTGGAGTATAGCTTGGTGGTAGAATGCCCCTGGGTTCAATTACCACAACCACAAAGAAAGAAAGAAAGAAAGAAAGAAAGAAAGAAAGAAAGAAAGAAAGAAAGAAAATTCCCCCCCAACAGCTCATTTATTAATGTTTGCAGCTGATGTAAGTGAGTCATTAGGGTTGTAATCCCACCCATTGTACTAGATTTATCTTGATGGTGATCTGGGCCTGTAGGGTGTGGCTGGAGAAGTGGATTCCTGGGATATGGCTTTGGGGATGATATATGGTTCCTGCTCTCTCTGCTTGCTCTGTTTCTTCGAGTCTCCATGATGTGAGAACCACAGCTCATGTGTTTTTGCTCTCTGCCTCCTGCTGCCATGACCACAGATCCACAGATTAGGTCAAATGGACTGAACCCCGACCCATGAGATAACTCTTCTTTCCTCTAGTTACGTGGTCAGACCTTTAGATTATGGCTGTCATCAAGCTGACTGGAACACCAATGTTATAGTTTATCATTGAATAACAGACCATCAGTTTCTTTCTCCCCACATTCTAGATGAAGGGATAGGGTGGAGACATTGGAAGACATAGTCAGAGGGTAGGAAGGTGCAGCACTTAAGAGGGAGGAATTAGAGTGCTCAGGCAGGGCATGTGGACTACAGGTAGCGAGACTGTCAGATGCTGGAAATTTATGAAGAGAAGATTTTGGATATGTTTACCAAAATATAAAAAGGATAAGGTGACCATGAGGGCTGGAGATGCTAGTTTACTTGACTACATAATTTCTTCACTATTTACCTACATCAAAGCATCCTACATAGCTCTTCAACATATTCAAAGGAGTGGGGGAGATCTCACAAGACCTGCTGCTGGCTATGTGAAAACAATGCTTGGTGTTGTCAGGCTTGCTTCTACTGAGGCCACCCCCATGCCTGTGTCTTCCCACGGTCTTCCCTCTGTGCCATGTCCTAATTTCTTTTCCTCATAGGAACACCAGTCTTTTGGGGTTGGGAGCCATCCTAATGACCTCTTCAAACCTCACTACCACTTTATTTATTTATTTATTTATTTATTTATTTTCGAGGTACCAGGGATGGAACCCAGGGGCTTTTATACCTCCGAGCTACACTCTCAGACCTATTTAATACTTTATTTGGAAACAGGGTCTCATTAAGTTGCTGAGAGCCTCACTAAGTAGCTGAGGCTGGCTTCGAACCTGTACGATCCTCCTGTCTCAGCCTCCCAAGCATGGGGATTACAAGTGTGCACCACCACGTCCGGCTCTCAATACCACTTTAAAGGTTTGCTTCCAAACACAGTCATCATCTGAGGTACTAGGAGTTAGGACCTCAATGTAGAAATTCTGGAAGCCACACATACAATTCAAACCCTACCTTTAATTCCCTTTGAATCTCTTATTTCTAATAGTCCACAGAAGAGGTTCCCATGGGTGTATCTGTGTGTACCTTTGGTATTAATGATTTTTCCTTGTCAACATCCTACCCTCTCTCCTCTCTCACTGAATGACTCTATTGGCAAAAGGAAGACAGCTGGCTTGCCCATCCTGTGACTTGGAAGCTTGGTGGCCCAGAACTGGCTGGCTCAAAGGGAGACTTGTTTCCGCTAGCAACTTATCTTTGCTCATGAGGCCCTGACCCAGCTCTATGGTTATTACTATTGTCATCATTATTATTTAAATATGTCTACCCGTCCTTCCGAATGGTAAGCGCCTTGAGACTACAGCCAACACTTTGCTCTCTGAATCCTCAAAGGTGTCGAGTAAACACTCAGTATATGTTTTCGGGCCCACATTCCCCAGTGTGTGTTTATACACAATGCTGGAGACCTCTGATCATCTCAGGTTATGAGTGGCCAGCCCCAGCCAGTCCCAGGAGGGCACCAGGTCAAGCACACACCAGCCAGCTCCCAGACACTGAGAGACAATGTTACTTCCCCACAGACACTTTGTGGGAGAAATTGGGGAGACTTTGAGTACTGGCCTCCCTTGAAGGTTCTTCCTGGAACATGTGGCTCTTCTTGATTGGCGGGCATGGGGAGTTTGTCCATTGAAAACCTGGTTTTCAATGGACAAACCTAATGCTGAAGATGGGGTAGATATGGCTTTGCTGTAGTTTGAATATACCCACCAAATGCCATGTTGGAATGCATCCCCATTGGGAGGCACTAGGGGCAGGAAATTAAATACGACTGTGCTATTTGGAGGTGGGACCTTTGGGATGTGACTCAGGGTAACTGAGGCCATGGAGTGGGACCATAATCCAATGGAACTGTGGCTTTATAAGAGGAAGAGAAGCCTGAGCTAGGAAATTCTGTCTGCATCTCCACATAATGGTCTACGCTGCCCCGGGACTCTGCTCAGAGTCCCCACAAGAAGAAAAAACATCATCATATTCAGCAGCCCAATCTGGAACTTTGCAGCCTTTAGAACCATGAGTCAAAGAAACATTTCTTTACAAATTACACAGTCTACGGTACTCAGGGCAACAGAAAATGGACAAATATGCCACGTATACCCACACGCATTTCTGTTCATGATTCCTGAGGAAGGCAGTGGCTTGAGGCCAGGGGAAATTCAGAGCAACTCACCACAGAGCAAAGCACTTACAATGGGAGTCCCTCGAGCTGCTGAGGGCTCCCCAAATTCTCATGCTCATCTCAGAAATCAGCAGGTGCAGCTTCTTCACAGCTGGCCAGGCCCCCCTCAGGGAGCTATCGTTCATTCCTAGTGGCTGTTGACCCTGGCCCCAGATTATTCCCTTCCCCATTCTTTAGCTTGCCATTAAGAAAAATGATCTCTCACGTCATAGCTAACCACAGACACACGTATGCACACATGCACTTATATACACTCCCACCCAACACTAAAGATCCCCACTCCCAAGGAAAGCATCTCCATGGCCTGCCCTTTCCTGTTTTCAAGACACACTAAAAATAGGCATCATTAGGAAAACTCCCGTCTCTGGAGGAGTGTCATGCCACGAGGAAGCTCATCAGCCCAAGTGTGAAGACAGGTGCATGCGGGATGCCTCTGGGTTAAGAGGAAGGTTTCATTTCAATATTTGTGAGCATAAAAGTCATGTCCTCTGAAGAGAGCAGAGCTCCAAATCTACCTGATAAAACCTATGCTATCTAAAAGCTCAGAACAGAACAAATGAATGTATACAATTGGAGAGAGGTCATATTAAAAAAATCACACACAGTTCTGCATCCAACACAGACATGGCCAAACTCAGAGCCACGCCAAATGGATATTCCTGAGAGCCAAGGGCCCGGAGTCACAATGGGGAAAGAAGGGGCATCCTCTGCATATAGGGGACTCAGTCTCACAGGAACTCACAGCAGTAGATAAGCACCCTGAATGTATCTCCAACTGGAAACCAGAGGGGTAGAGAAGAGGATCCCAAAGGCATCTGCTGGAGAGGGTGGAAGATGGCCGGAGGGGACAGAGAAGGAGAGTGTGTGTGGACAAGAAGTGACTTCTCTCAAGACATTCAAGAAACCCCTGCAAAGGAGTGGCCAGGTCCCAAACATGTCCAGAAAACATCAGAAAATAAGAAATCAACTTGTTAACTCAAGGGAAAAAAAAAAAAAAAAAAAAAAAAAAACGTCATCTGGCAAAGTCCCTGCTAACGATGGATGTGAATTTTGTAAATATCCTTGGTCAGTTTCCCACAGTTGCTTCCGTAGCATTCCCTGAAGCCCAGCCCTTGAAGGCATCAAAGCTTATATGCTGACCATTTCCCTTTAGGAAACTCCTTGTAGGAGTTTGTCTTTGATATAACTCTACTTGGGATAATGGCCCTCTGGTGTGTATTAGGGTTGGGAGAAAACCGACAGTATTTCCTAATGGGCCTCACCTGGAGTGGGGAGGGTATCCATGCTGTTACGTGGGAATGGAGGGAAAAGAGTCTGGGGCTCCAGGACTGGGTTGCAGCCAGTTGGGAAGACCTCCTAGGGTCTTGCATTTGCAGGCGATCACTAAGTTGACATGTAGCTGACACATGATGTCCAGCAGAGAGGACAGCATTGGCAAAAGCACCGGGTCAAGACAGCCTGAGATCCCAGAGAACAGGGGACCAATGCCTTGATGCCCAGCTGGGGACCAGAAACATGTCTCTGCTGCTCAAGAATCCCTGAAAGGTTCCCAGCAGGACAGAGACATGGTCACCATGTGGAGAGTGGTACATGGGCATCAAAGGCCAGAGGACAAGCCCGAGTGTGGGAGGTACTGAGGGCAAGACTAGGAGCCACCAGTGTGGCTGCTCAGAGGACACCAGCTGGTAGGGATGGAAGACAGCCTGGCTTTGCAGGAAGGAGCAGAGAAAGGTGCTCCAGCTTCAGCAGCCCCTCCACCAAGCCTAGTAAGCTGAGCCCGAGGGCACTCTGTGAGGCCAGTTTGTAGACCTCAGGTATTGGGGTGGGGGGTCACAGGCAGAGTGGACCCTCATGACTAGTGCCTAAAGTCTCCAACCCCAAGTACCCCATGAGTAAAGGAAGTGTGACTGCCTCACTGGAGCCCACCCCAGGGTGCTTTCCCACTCGTGGGGACTGAAGACTAGGAGAAGCAGCCTGCAGCCTAGACTCCAGAGCCCAGGCCCCAGCCCAGGTGTCAGCAGCCCCAGAAGGGCGGTGACAGCCCCTGCTATGGGCCAGGATGCAGGAAAACAAGCCATTCTGCTCCCCTGTATGAGAAATCCACATGGAGAGCTCAAGTGTTACCCTTGGTGTTTCTATGGATACCGCATCCCTCCTGGGAGTGCAGGTCAGTATGCTCGTAAAGCAGGTAATCAGCAAGTCAGCCATCTTAATTCTCTCCCAAGGCAGCGATGGTCCTGCCAGGAGGTTAGGTGAGACCAAACACCATCAAGGCGGGCATGGTGGTGCACGCTAGTAATCCCCACACTTGGGAGCGGAGACGGGAGGATTGCGCAGGTTCAAAGCCAGCCATGCTGGCTTGGGAGACCCTGTTTCCAAATAAAAATATAAAATAGGTCTGGGAGTGTAGCCTGGAGGTAGAAGGGTTTCCAGTAACCCCAGTACCACAAAAATAAAATAAAATAAAATAAATAAAATAAAATAAACACCATCAAAACAACCAATGAGCACCAGGGACATAAGACAACTGTTGAACATCTAGGAACCAAATTAAGAAATTGTGAGCAGGACGTGTGGTTCAGTCCCAAATTCTGTGGACACATGGAGTGCCAGGCCTGCCTGATCGCAGCCTTGCCCGACTCCCTGTGGGTCCCTAAAGGTCACATTGCCACTCTGGAGTCAGTTTCTCCATAGGAAAAACAGAGATAGAAGTGATGGCCATGAACTTGACCAGCGTACAAACCACAGCTGTGGGGTAGTCCTCCCACAGCCGGCTATAACTCTGCTCTGCGGGCTGTGCCTGCCCCTGGCTGGTCCAGTCATTGCTATATCTCCAGTGAGGCACCAGGCCTGCTGGGACCTTCAGCCTGGTTGAAAGAATAGACACATGTATGGGGAGGGCTGCCAATGGGGGATGGCTGCCTTTAAGCTTTCTTCTGAACTGTGCAATTGCCCATGTATCTGCGACTTAAATTCATTTTTTTAGAATGGATCAATGGACAAAGCAGAGGAAAAGGGAGGGCAAGGGGGTTTCTCAACATGGCTTCAGAGAGGCAGGAATGGAATACTATTTCCAAGAGGCATTTCTCTATATAAGCAGCTTTTCTATTCTTATTTTTTGTTTTTGCCTAACGTAGGCCTTGGTTGAGCTCCTGTTCATCCATTGTTTCTTTCTCTTTATCTGGACGGATGAGTCAAGGTTGTGCTTTCCAATGACTAAGAACCTCCAGGCACTGAACGGGTGAACCTCAGGAAGTGGCCAACTCTTGGGTGGTGTGTGATACGCAAAGAACTTCTGGGTCCACGGGCAAAGAGGCCAGCGGTAGAACCCATCGAGTTGGTTGCCCTGCTCAGATACTTTTTTTTTTTTTTGAGTACTGGGATGAAACCCAGGGGCATTCTACCTCCGAGCTACACCCCCAGCCCTATATTTTATTCTTTATTTTGAAACAGGGTCTCAGTGAGTTGCAAAAAGGGCCTCACTAAGTAGCTAAGGCTGGCTGCAAACCACAATCCTCCTGCTTCAGCCTCTTAAGTGCTGGGATTACAAGCGTTGCCCCCATGCCCGGCTTCACACACTTGAAAGTGAGAGGGGTGCAGCTGAGAATTACACGGGAAGCACGGGTCTTCCCGGCAGCTCTCCCCTCTGCTAGGACAGCTCAGCAACAGCAGAAATGGCCCTGGGTCTCCCCCACTGAAGGACTCTAAAAACTTGAATTTGAGTAGTAGTAGTCTCCTGCCATTTTAGCCCTCTGTGAACTCTCCCTTAAGGTCCCATTTTTATGGCCTTGTGGGAACCCCAGCACTGGCGGGGTACAATGAAAAGTAAAGAGCAGTGAGACTGGAGGCCAAGCCCCACCGCTCCTGTCTCTTGGACAAGCTCTTCACCTGCTGAGACACGTCATCTGCAATGAGTGAAGAGGAGCATAAGGATTCTGAGGGATGATGTCCATTTTAACAAAACATACCTCACTTCTGCTGGAAGGGCCCCTACCAAAACTACTGGAAATAACAAACACTGGTGAGGATGTGGAGAACTGGAATGCTTGCCATCACGGCTGGGCATGTCAAGTGGCGAGGCTGCTATGGAAAACACAATGGGACTTTCTCGAAACATTGCAACTAGAACTGTCATATGATCCAGCCACTCCACTTCTGGGTATAAATCCTAAAAGACTGAAATCAGTTTCAAAGAGAGCTCACACGCACACGTTCATGGCAGCAGCCCTACTCACACCCACTGAAGGTGGGAGCAAGTGAGTGTGCATCAGCGGTGGACAGATGTCCATCAGCGGGTGGACAGATGAACACAAAGTGCTGGTATACACCACCAACGGAATACTAGGCAGCCTTAACAGAGAAGGAAATTCTGACACGTGCCACAAGAGGGATGAACCTTGAGGACGGGATGTGGAGTAAAATAAGCCAGGCACTAATACTGCATAATTATGCATAGATGGGGAATCTAGAGTGGTCATCCAGAGATGCAGGAAGCAGAGCAGAGGGAAGGGAAGGTAGTGTGAAATGGGCACAGAGTTTTGGTTTCGCAAGGATAATAGATTCTGGCACACCATATGAATTATTTAACACTGCTGAACTCTACCCCTAAAAATTGTTAGGATGGTAAATTAGTGTTTCGTTTTGTGTATTTTACCACAATACAAAGTTAAGAATTTTTTAACCAGGAAAACAGAAAAGCAGTCAATCTGCTGGCCACAGGACACAGATGTGCCAAATGGTACCTCTGGTGTTGGGAACAGATTTTGGTACCACCTCTGAATGTCATGCCCACTGGCCATCACTGGCTCCTTTTCTGGGCAGTTAAAGAGCAGGTGGAGTAGCCCTCTCATGGTGACACTGGAAGACACTAGTCCCTCTGGGATGAGGAGTTGGACTGACCTTCTCAGGCTGCAGTCCCAAGAGAGTCCAAAGCCCGGGGCAAACTGGGGAGTGAAGCCCAAACATACCTCACCTGTCTTTATTATGATTAGAATAAATCCCCCAAGCCCCAGGGGACAAGCAGGGATGCCTCAGGCATGTGGGAAGTGGACAGGAAACCAGGATTTGAGCAGTTGAAGTAGGTTCTGGGCTCCCAGACAGGAGGGAAGAGTTGGCTGGTTAACCCCTCGCTCGCTCAGATGGGCTGAGGACACAGAAGGGCGACTCTTAGCTGGTGGGCGGGCTGCCTTCCCTCAGCTGGGACCTTGCTCCTCTCTGTTGAATGCAGTACAACTCTGGAAGCCTGCTAGAAATACAGAGTTCCCATATCTTCCAGGACTTTGAAGACTTTTAACAAGGCCCCTGGGGATGGGCGTGCATGGGTAAGTCCAGGCAGCACTGAGGTCCGCAGCCTCCAGGCTCAGCGTCACTCCCCCAACACCATGCCCAGATAGCTATGCACTGCAGGAGAAAAATGCTGCTGGTGGAGGTCAGGGTCCAAGTTCAACCTTCACTCAAGCCCAACACTGGCTGCTGTCGGTGGCACCTTGCACATTTTTAGCTGATTTCCTGCTAGGGGTTGTGTTGTCCTGTTTTTCTTGTCTTCTCTGAATGCCATGAAATAAGACACAACAGAAGATAAATCAACCTCCTCGTTGGGGGCATTAAGAGATTGTAGTAATGTGTCCTAGCAGCCCACTGGAGTTTATTTCCTAGTATTTCATGACAACCAGGGCATTAAATAGCCTTAAATCATGGCGCTGTCCCTTGCCTGCTCTGTGGCTCCTCCTGTGGCTTTGAAAATCCAATATGAGAAATTATTCTTTATGGCAAGCTCTGTAGCTGCAAGCAAAGCAATTTAGAGAACGCTTTTACGAGGACGTTTTTTCCTACTTTGCCTCCATTACAAATTACTCCCTGGTTTTGACAACATTACAAAAATATGCACTTTAAGTAATACAAATGGGTTATCAAATGTCTATGATGTAAACAGTCAAGAAGTTGTTTCCTTTCAATGAATCCATAATAAGGCAGCAATGTAGCCTCACTATTAGCCTTGCACCCCGTCATTCCAGTTAATTTAGCGCTCAGCTCTTGAGGGAGAGGTTTAAACTCATTTCCCAGGGTGATTTGTTTAATGCTGGTCTGGCTGCTTGTCTTGGCTTTTATTAAAAGGTGGGAAGGTGGGGTGAGGGTGTGCTGTCTGGGATATACCAGGCAACCAGTTCTCATTCATAGGGAGTCAGAAGTTCTACTTCTCGATTACGGTTATCACCAGAATCTTAGTAAAAAAAAAATATCGTACATGGTAGTTCTATCACCAGAAACATAAGCTAAGAAGGGAATTTTTTAAATTTTGTGAGCCATTGTGTTGACTAAAAGCATTTTCTTTGATAATTAAGAAAATTCTTGGAAATGGTCAGAGAAATTTCATCATTACTGTGTGACTGGGGAAAAGATGTAGGTAATTCCAGCCTTCATCCAAAGACAGAGAACAAGAAAGAGAGAGAGGAGGGTGTGTGTGTCTGTGTGTGTGTGTGGCGGGGGGGAGAGACAGAGAGAGAGAGAGAGAGAGAGAGAGAGAGAGAGAGAGAGAGAGGATGAGAGAGAGAGAGAGAGGGTGGGGGAGATCCCATGTCACCTCCATGCAGAACGAGGAACAGGGAGACAGATATTTCTACTGGATACTGGATGTTGGAGCTAGTTGCCCAGCAAACAGAGGAGGCCCCCAGACCCTACAGTACTCATGGGGCTTACAGAACAGAGTGAAAGCTCACAATTTTGTCAAGGCAGAAAGGAAAAGGGGCAGTTTCTGAATTTCCATCGAGCATGAGACAATGGAAACAACCTGAGGGTCCCCTGTGGAGCTGCTGGACACAGACCCATTGCCTCACCCAGAGAGTAGGCACAAGAACTCTAGCCCTGCCCCAAGCACCCTCTGGCTGGGCTCCAAACACAGTTTCAATGGTGTATACTGCTGGGTGAATGTCTCACTGCCACACGATGGCCACCTTCTGAGAGCCAGGAGGCTGTATGCCTCACCCACATCAACACAAAGCCTCACCTTCTGAACGGTAACAATTTTAGAGTATGGGAGAGGAGAGCCAGGGCCCCTCTGAGAAAAGGGCCCCCCCATGAGGACAGACTGCAGGTGACAAGGGACAGAAGGGCCACTGAGAGAGGGAGGGAAGATGTGTCAGAAGAGGGTGGTATTCACACCTGGAATATGTCGATACACTCTGTGCGAGGTGAGGCAGGGCAGCGCCCAAATCTGAGCCAGGGAGACCTGGAGGTGGGCTAGGAGTTCCACCAAGAAGGATTTCATCAGTACCTGGTAGGAAGCAGGCCCCAGGGCCTCATGAGTGCTCAGCTCCTGCATCTGTGCCTATTCAAGGGTCACTCGTGGCCATCCCACCCCTCCTTGGATCTGAGCAGGTGTGCACCCTGAAGACTGCAGACATTTGTTTCTCAGTGGGATGCTGCTTAATAGCAGCAGTGCATCAACCGCAAGAATGTCCTTTGAGGCTGGGTTAAAAAAAAAACACAAAAAACAAAACTCTAAGGCCAGGCGTGGTGGTGCACGCTTGTGTTCCCAGCATTTGGGAGACTGAGACAAAAGGATTATGGTTCAAGGACAGCCTCAGCTACTTAGGCCCTTTGTAACTAGTGAGACCCTGTTTGAAAATAAAGAATAAAAATATAGGGTCAGGGTGTAGCTTGGAGGTAGAATGCCCCTGGGTTCCATCCCCAGCACCACCAAAATAAATTAAAAAAAAAATAAATAAATAAATAAAATAAAAAATAAGGTCAGGGTGTAACTCAAAGGTAGAATGCCCCTGGGTTTCATCCCCAGTACTGCAAAAAAAAAAAAAAAAAAAAAAAGAAAGAAAACATTCTGAGAGAGAGAGAAGAGAGAGCGCGCATGGTCCACAGGGAAAAGCGGGCAGCCCTATAGAGAAAGTGCAGGACCTGGCATTGTACCAGGATGAATATGAAAGCGTGGCACTTCACTTCACGATGTCACTCCATCCCAGGAACAGCATACCCAAGCGTGTGCCCAGGCAAGAAGGGTTTCCAACTATCATAAAGTGACAAAGCTGTTGGCCCAGAACACTTCAGTGTTCACATGGATGAAAGGCCAGGTAAATGCGAAGCCCCATACATCTGATCAGCACAGTTCCAGTGGGCTCTCGCAAACTCTTTGTATCTACTTTCAAAGCAATAAATGGAATTTCTCAAATTAGCGTTACTAAAATGAAAGCGTTTCCTTATAACTGTATCTTCCATTTAATTTCAGGCCTATTCCAAAACTGCTGTCAGCGTACTCCATCCTTTCAATTACGGCTAATGAAATGGTTACTTTTGCACATAATAAATGTAAATATTTTTCTTAATCCTTATCCAGAGAGAGATTATGTTAAAATTCCTTGTAAGAAATCAAGACTCTGAGAATCTTAAATTTCTACTTTAGTGCCCCCCACTGCTTTTGCTTTGCTTTAGCTTCATAGGAGCTGAAAATCTGTCACAGAGATAAATTTAAAAGCCCCCTAAACACATATCTGAGTTTCTTATAATGTAATTGGTGTAAACAAAACATATTTCCCTGGTAAATTCCTCAGACCTTGCCAACAGAAGACAGAGCTGACCTAACAAAGATCTGTGGGCAAACTTCTATGTGAGAGACAAGACTTCGCTGTCATCAACACAAAGATATTTTCAGGTAGTCCCTCTCCTAGGTGTTTCCAAGAGTCATTTTTTTAAAATCAAAAACTGTACTTCTGTGTGCAATCATAAACCAGGTTTTAAGGTGACTCCCACCCCCCACACACACACATTCTGCTCTCTGGAAGCACAGTGCAGAAAGAAACTTCGGATGAAGTTGGTGTTCATAGAAACAAGAAATGGTGTTTCTCATGACCTACTTTGAAGTTTTCAACCATTCACAAACTAAAAATCAAATAGATGGGCAAATTAACTCAAATATACAATTATACAACATTCAACTTCCATTTACTGTATTTAACACACAATACTAGGATCCTGAATCCAAGCCATCTGGTCAACCTAGCATGGCAAAGGAAGGATCCCACTCTACAACATGAACAGATGAACCTGCTCTGAAAAACTACTTCTGAGATCAATCAGAGGGAACGGATCAATAAACTCCCACCTCAGTAAAGAGATGCCACAGAAAGTTGATATGTCAGTCCTGTATCTGACATGTGGTTCCTCTGGATTCTTTTTTGATGACAAACAGACTGTCCTTCAGACATAACACTTTGTTTTGGAACATCAGTTTTTGAGGCTGGATGACAATTGTTGCTTCTCCCTCATTTCTTCCTATCACCCTCTCTTCGGGCACATCTCATTTTCTATTTAAATTTATCTCTGTGACACATTTTCAGCTATTATAAAACTAAAACCAAACGAAAGCAGTGGGGGGGCACTAAAGTAGAAATCTAACACTAGAAACCCTCTCAAGTGACTTCCAGGAGAACAAGCCCTGCATGAAATGGTGACTAATGCCTTGTGGCACCTCAGTTAAATATGCTCTCCACTTTCCACCAAACAATGACTGCTCCAAGGTACAGCTCCTGCGAGAAGCTGGGGGGTTCTGACCCCACTCAATAGGGCCCACAGTACCAAGGTCACGGGGTTTCACCCACAACTTATTTTTGCCGATTCTTCTTGCTATTGTAATAACACAATTCATTTGCATATGAACAATGAATTATGAGGGCAAAAAGGAAAAAATACTTCTGCAAAATGAAATGAAATGCTTGAGACGCTACAAAGGTAAGTAGCTAAAAAGGAGGTATGCAAAGTTAGGCCCAGATGAGCGGGTGGAAACCTGGAAAATGTGGCCATCTCTGAAGTCCACTTATTTTAACTTTTTTTATACTGCAAATTGAACCCAGGAGCATTCTACCTCTGACCATACCCCCAGCGCTATTTCATCTTTTAAATATTTATTTTTTCTGGGATACTGGGAATGGAACCCAGAGGTGTTCTGCCTCCGAGCTACACTCCCAGCCCTGTCTTTTTAGTCTTTTTAATTTTTGAAACAGGGTCTCACTGAGTTGTGAGAGGCCTCACTAAGTAGCTGATGCTGTCGGTGAAGCGTGATTCTCCAGTCTCCGCCTCTCGAATGCTGGGATTGCAAGCATGTGCCACCATGCCGGGCTGTTTTAAAAATTTGAATTAAGGTCTGGATAAGCTCACAGTCAGGGTGCTGAGACTATCCTTAAACCTGCAATCCTCCTGTCTCAGCTTCCCAAGTACTAGAACGACAAGGATGTAGCATCACCCGGGCTTGAATCCACTTTATGAAGATTTCAGATGGAACTGAGTGAGTATATCGAGTTATCAGCAAAACCGTGTTGAAAATCAAGCATGGGCCTACAAAAAAGTAATTAAAAAAACCCACCACCACGATCACCAACTCTATGTGTTTTAAGTAAAATTAAATGGCTACGGTATGAGATGATCAAAAACAGGATCTTCCTGTTTCAATGACTCTGTAATGTGTGGTCTTAACCACACATCGCAGAAGATTTATTCCACTCTGGAAGGCTTTGGAATCGAATTGAAAGTTCCTAGCGGATAGAAGAACCTTCAGGGAAAGCGTGGGCATGTTTTCTATGGGTTATGGTCAGTGAAAACGTAAAAATACATGAGGATTTTGCTCATCATGAAAAGGAACTTTTCTGAAGTGCATGAAAGGCCACTAACCTCATGGCAAGTGACAGAGGGCTGAACAGCGAGTGGCCGGGTAACACCTCCTCGTAGGCAGGGCCTGGTGTGCCTGCGCGCGCAGGCAGGGGCTCCGCAGCCTGCGACGCAGCTGAAGCTCAACCTTCCAGGGCCCGTGGGCCCAGATGGACACTGTGTCCGAGGAAACATGAAAAAAAGCTCTTGTGTTCTCTCTGCACTGCTCTCCGGGCACTATTTCTTCCTTCACTTGATGCCCCTTCAGCTCTTGAATGAATGTGCCCTCATCCTTGGGTGGGGAGCTCAAGACCCCCATGGGATGTCCAAGACCACCAACAGCACCAAACCTTAAGTCCATGTGTTCTGCCCTATACATACCGAGGATAAGGTTTAACTTAGAAATTAGGCACAGTGAGAAGATTGCGTGCTTGATAATAAAATACAACAATTCTAACAACGTGCTGTAATAAAAGTTATTTGAAGTTCACAAATGATTCAGTTCTGGAATTTTCCATTTGATATCCTTGGCTGTGGTTGGCTGCAGCAGACTGAAACCAGAGAATGAAAGCTGTGGACAAGGGAGATGACTGGACTTGCATCCTAGCAAACTGCTAAAAGCCTCTTAAGAACAATCTCCCAAGTAGATTCTTTGCTGACCTCCAGTGGCCCACAGTGGGTCCCTCCCATGGATGAGGATACATAGGAGCTGCACATAGTCTCATATTTGCACTTTGTAACACACTGTGACTGTATGATTCTCTTTCACTCTCCACAAGACATTTCTCTTGAAGTGCCTGACCTAGCAGGTGCTGGTAACTGTTGAGAAATAACGTTGAATCAAGTTCTAGTAAAGACTCACTCCTTGACTAAACTATAGTCAAGCTCCCTTGAGCCCTCTTCTCTACTGAGTCTTGATGTTAGCCCTGTCCTACTACATCAGTTTAGAGAATTCCTCTTTCTCAATATCTGCTCAATGCCACATCCCCATCTTTGATGTCTCAGCATTGGCCTGCCTTCAGCAAGACTTCTATAAGTTAGCTTTGGCGAGAGTCCCCTTATCTTTGGGGTCTTTTCCCAGCAATATTCCATTTCTTATTCCCTCACCCCTTAGTCTGCTTCTTGTCCACAAATCCCCACTAATCTTGTATTCAGAATGTAGACTGATCTCTCTCTCTCTCCTACTGGGTAGGTCTTGACACCTTCAGCAGTGTGCCAAATGAAGTCTCCTAATCCCTTGAGCAAGTTTCAGGATCATTTTTTTCCTTTAACAGTACATGTTTTTGCTTTTCAGTGTAAACTAAAACACAAGGCTTAGTCATGCTCCATTCTGATAAAAATTTTAGTATCACACCGGTGTTACAGGATTGAGAAACTCAGGAGCAATGTAGCCTTTCCAATAATCTTCAACCTGCATTTTTGCTGCACAGAGAGCTGTCTGTATTGCATGCTGTTCTGAAAGACCCATTTGGAAATGCTTCTTGGCCATCAGTTTTTTAAACACACACACACACACACACACACACACACACACACACACACACCTCCTTTAGGCTAAGAGTTAGGGAAAGCAGCCCCTATATATAAAATAATCCACTGACAAAAGACTTTGAAGTCATAAATTTGAGACGAAGAACTGTACAAGTTTCGCCTTTCAGGGCTCTTTCTCTTAAGCTGCCATCTCTATGCCGCAGCGTGCACGGCCGACACATCCCAGATCACGATGGATTCTGTGGGAGGAAAATCTCTCTTCTGTCCTCACATTGCCTGTAACTATGAAGCAGCCAGAGCTCTCATCCAGAGGCAGGTAGGTGTAACTGAGATTACAAAACAGCCTTACATCTCCACCGGGAGCCGCTCCGGCCCCCAGGAACTGGCTCTTGGAGATCTCTGTTCAACCCCCTCTGTGCCCACCCTGCCCACTCAGTGCGGTCTCAGCATCTCCTTCACAGGCTGCCTTCCGCCTCCTCTGCAGGGGGCTGTGGAGGGGGGCACTCCTGGGCCTCGGGTGTCTGGCCTCTCAGGTTGACCAAACTAGGTTAAACCTAGCCATTAGGACTCAAATTCCACGTAGGCAGGCAAGGAGCAGAAAACACAGGGCTTAGAGAAAAGGCAGCCCAGAAACCTGGATCAACACTGACGGCTTCTGCAATGTGCAGAGGGACTCCCAGGTTCTGAGGCCTGACAGTCAGGGTTGTCATGCAATCCCCAAGGCTCCCGTAGAAAAAAGGCTGATGAGACCCACCAAAAAAGGCAGGGATCTGAAAGCAGGGGACACGCAGGCTTGTTCATCAAAGTTTTAATTTTATGTTCAAGGATCTTTAAGTTACTGATTTATTATAAACCCTTTTTCACAGCACACAGGAGCTTTTTATTTT
This sequence comes from Muscardinus avellanarius, assembly GCF_963383645.1. Taxonomy (NCBI): domain Eukaryota; kingdom Metazoa; phylum Chordata; class Mammalia; order Rodentia; family Gliridae; genus Muscardinus; species Muscardinus avellanarius. The sequence continues at coordinate 157,605,782 of NC_137789.1, read as the reverse complement.
AAAGATAATTAAAATCAATATGCACATATGTATTAGTCAGCTTCCCATCACCATAACTAAATATGGGGCATAGGCTACTTATGAAATCAAGAGAGGCTCTTGCTTATGTTTTGTTTTGTCTCCAGCCAAGGTCTGGTGATCCATCCATCGGCTTGGGCTCCTGACAGGGCAATACATCACAGTGTACGCACATCACAGTGTACACACATCACAGTATACGCACATCCAGTGTACCCACATCACAGTGTACGCACATCACAGTGTACGCACATCCAGTGTACGCACATCCAGTGTATGCACATCACAGTGTACGCACATCCAGTGTACGCACATCACAGTGTACGTACATCACAGTGTACGCACATCCAGTATACGCACATCAGAGTGTACGCACATCAGAGTGTACGCACATCACAGTGTACGCACATTCAGTGTACACACATCATAGTGTATGCACATCCAGTGTACGCACATCACAGTGTACACACATCACGGTGTACGCACATACAGTGTACGCACATACAGTGTGCATGTGCATTATGTTCTCCCATCACCAGCCAGGAAGCAGAGGGAGATTGAGGCACTGGGGTCCCACCCCTTCTGATGGTAGGCCTTAAATGACTGAAGGACCTCCTGTAGGGCCCCACCTCTTAAAGCTCCATGGCACCCCACAATACCCCAGCAGGAGACCGATGCTTTATATATCGATCTTTGGGGGCTGCTCCTCCAAACCACAGCAACATACTGAGAAATGACCATAAAGCCTTGATGAATTCTTACTGCACACTGATGAAAACAGAAAAATGAAGCTGGTTTGCAAACAGCCTTCATATCTCAGACACCCCCCCCCCAAAATGGTTCATACTGTACTCATTAAAGTTTGCTTTCTGCTCATTTGTTCCATCCACCAAATATTTGCAGTCATTTTGCTAAGGTCAATACACATGGCCAGCGGCTCAGACAATGGGAGCAAAGTTTATTGCTAAAAGCTTCCTCTGCTGTGCACAGCAGCGGCGAGAAAAGCCAGCCAGGAAGTCTGGTCCTGATGTGACCCGCACTTGGACCCTTCACATCTTAATGAAGGTGTGCTCCAGTGCCTGCTGCGATGTGGACTTCAACTCTCACCGTAACCAGCAGACACCTCCAAAATCCTTCCCTTTGTAGGTCTTGGCTGCTTTTATAGAGAGCCAATCACAGGAACATGTGTGCCTTTGTCTGCAGATACTCTGACCCCTCTTCCCAGGAGACCCACGGCTTTCACACCTCAACAGCACAAGGGTTTGAACTACCTTGGCTCCACCCCACAGACACAGGTGTCCAATCTCCTGTCCTTGCCTTCAAATGACAAGGGAGAATTGATGGAACCAACCCAAAGCCAAGAAATTCAGGGTGGTGACCAAAGCAGCACAAGCAGGTCAGCCTTGAGGGTTCAGAACAGCCATCCATGGGCTTTTGAGTAGACCATGGCCAGAGAGAAACTGACCAAACTACCTGGAGAATTCGGAGATGGGGCAGATGAACTGAATTCACATATGAGATTCCTGACATAAGAAACCCCAGGCCTGGAAGGGAGAGAGAAAATGATTGGGTTGTAATACCTGGGACAGGCATGACTAGCTAAGGTCAGGACACAGGAGAGGGAAGATCCTTTTCCTATTTTACATTCCCCCCAAAGCCCAGGGGTAAGAATAGGAGCCAGGGCTTTGCACACACCAGGCAAGACCTCTGCCACTGAACTAAATCCCCACCCACCTTTTTCTGTTTTCTGTGGTCCAAGGACACTGCTGGAGGGTGCACCCCAGGGGGCCTTCCAGGTCCTTTCAATTTCCTAGTGCTTTGTGGTCTCTATCATATTTCCCCAGAACCCAGAAGACTCAGCCCAAACCAGAGGCGGCTGTGGAACTTTCCAGAAAGGAGAGGTGATACTTGCAGAGCCCATGAGGTTCCTTGGTCACCTTCACATCTCAGTCCCTCCTGCTAGGGCATGGCTGAAGGGAAGGAGCCGGATTTGGAGAAACCCAGTCTGTGCCCCAAGGCCAGGATGCTCAGAGAGGCAGGGAGATTGAGATGTGTAACTTTGTAAATTCCAACTTCTTTCCAAATTGGAAAGGCATGAGAAAATGTTGGGAGGCAAAGTTGGGTTCCCCGGGTTGAGGTGATGATGGAGAAGCAATAGATGAGCTGAGGCCCTGCCTGTCCAGACCACAGCATGGCGATGTGGCACAGTGGCCACACGGCTGGGATGTCACATCAGGACTCAGCCAGGCACCCTGAGGGGCGATGAGCTCACTTCCTAGAGATGATGCAAAAAAGGACCACAAACCTGGTGGCTTGAAACAAAAATGTGGGCTCTCAGTTCTTGAGGCCAGTCGTCCAGGATCGGGGGGCCAGGCTTCCTCTGAAGGCTGCAAGGCAGACCCTGTCCTGAGCCTGACTCTCAGGTCCTCGGCTTACAGATGCATCATTCCCATCTCTGTCTTGGCTGTCACTTCTTCTCCCTGAGTGCCCCTCTTCTCTCTTATGAGGACAGAAGCATTGGACTGAAGCCCTGCTCAGATCCAGTGTGACTTTTAAAAAAATTTTAAGTGTATCATACCGAAATTGGCATACATTTAGACTGTGCTTGGTGCCCCCCACTTCCTTTTTCTCCCTCCCAACAATGAGTGTTCAGGTTAACCATGCTACATTCATACTTTTACATATATTTGGATAAAGCTTTTCTTTGTCTCCTACCCTTCCATTTCAGCTTTGCTGAGGTTTCCCCTCTGTTATCTGGAGTCCCTCTGGTATTCCTAATACTTCCTAGATTGGGAATATTAGAGGAAACATATGTCCCTTCTCTTTCTGTGCTTGTCTGATCTCACTTAACATAATGTTCTCCAGGTCTTTCCATCTGTTTGCGAATGACATGATTTTGTGCTTCTTTATAGCTGAGTAGAATTCCATTGTGTGTATTTCCCATAATTTTTCAATGCATTCATCTGTTGATGGAGACCTAGGTTGGTTCCATATTTTGGATATTACAAATTGTGCTGCTATGAATATGGGTATGCATATGTTAAAGGGGTTGAAACCAGCATGACTTTATCTAACAGTTTCCTAATAAAGTCATGTACAGAGGTGCTGGGGGTTAGAGTTTAACATCTTTGCAGGGGATACCATTTATCCCACAATAGGGGGACTGGCTACATCATACCACCCAGCCACTTGCAGTCATCTCTGTTCCTTTATGAATGGAACATTGGCCAAACCTTTGCCCCACCCTTGGACAGACTTTCTCTTCTATCTCATGAGTAAGTCCTTCAAGTTCTCTCCAAAGCCAGAATGCAGGGAAGTCTGATAAATGCATCCGGCTGATTTTCAAAAAGAATAGCCTGCTAACTGCAGGCCCTGGGCCTTGTGACATAAACCCAGACAAGTGAGCTAGGTGTTTCTTTGGAAATCAACCACTAACAGTTTTTATGCGTCTTCATAAGTTTTAACAAGGCCCAGCGCCGAGCAGATCATCAGCCTCCAAACTCCCTGGGAGCAGACAGCAATCTCAGTCCAGAGAGGATTTATGGCCTGGTTGGGAAGGGAGAAGTGCTGAGGGGAAATGCTTTCTGCTTGACAATGGTCAAAGCAATTGCTTGGTTCACTCAAGGAGAACTGAAGGGTACTCTAGTAAATTTAAAAAGAAAGGAAAGCTCCCTAACAATGAAACCATGAGAGGTGATTTAACAAAAAGATTTCACTTCAGTTAATGAATGATTTATGGAAAATGCAAATAAATGTAGCCCTTTGCTACAATTACCCCTGTAATTTCAAAGGAGGGGACCTGCCATCTAATTAATCACAGATCTAAATTAATCCCCAACAAAGGGATTCACCTGTGAAACATATGATTGGCTAACCTGTGGATTTTTGACACTAATTACCATATAGACATTATTTGTTTGGGAATTGAGGTGCCAAGGTCACAAAACATGGTATAACAAAGTGTGCATGAGCAAATCCTCAAATTATGGAGCTCATAACTAGGAACCAATCTGATCTTAATAATAGTTTTTAAATTCACATTGATTCACACTTAATGGATTATTTTCCCTACAGATGGGTTATTACACATGGTGGGAATAATTGCTTTTCCAATATTATGTTTGGTGGGATTAATTAAGTAGTGTTTGTTTTCTCTCAAGATAATATAAACAAAACCTTGAAATGAATAATATTCAGATGAAGAAGCAGAGAAGAAGCCATCCCATTAGGTAACGGCGGTTTAAGTGCACGCCCTCGCTCCCACAGATCTGAATAATGCATGGCTGAGGGAGCCTGGGCTGTCTTCTACAGACCTCCCTCCTTTCCTCTCATGTAGCTCACTTCCACCCCAAGGGCTTCCCAAGCTCAAGCCATGAGAGCTCCTTTATGATTTTGTATTCTGAGATGCTAATCCATAACTACAGAGAGTTACAGACTATCGCTGCACCGCAGGAGGGGATGTGGCATCCCTGAGACGCCCTCTGTGCCTCTGCAGGATGGCATCTGTGGGTTAACCTCAAATTCAGTGGGGACGTGGCTCAGCCAACACAGCCCTGCTTGGTATGAGTGGCAGGGCTCCTCCTGCTTCTCCTTCTGCGGTCGCCTTTCTCCTCTCCTCCTGCAGTCCATGGACTCAGTCCCCATGCTGCCGTGCCACACACCTATGGACTTAGGGTCTCCTAACTCTGGTGGCCCATCCCCTCTTGCTTATCCACCAAGGACACTGGTTCCTCCAGATAGCACTTGCTTCTGAGGCAGACTGTACTTCTGTGTTCCTGATGCCTGGCTTCTCCTATAGTCAGGAGGCACCTCAAACTGGGCATGTCCACATTCAGATTTATTGCCACCTTCCTTCCTTCTGAACCTTCTGCCGTGCCTGGTAACTGCACCCGGGCACGTGTCTGCTGGGCCTCCCTGCCTTCCCCAATCAGGCAACTGGCAGCATAATGGCCACTAACTTGCAAACAAGCTGGCAGCCTCCCTCCACTTGCATCCTCTGAGCTGCTGATGGGACCTGGGAATTGCTGCTCTACCCTTGTGCTGTCCTCTAGGAGGCCAGCCATGCTCACATGAGATCACAGCCTGCTGGTAGAAGGCTTGATCCAGCCTCCGTCCTGGGGGGAAAGTGTGACGTTGAGGAGACCCATCTCCATTGGATATATCTTCAAAGCACTCTTCCTTCTCCCTCCTGCATCGGGAGATTAAGCTGAATCTGCCCTGCCACGGACCCCAGGGCCTCCCTCCCTCCTCTATGTATCCACACACAGGCCACTCCACTGGCCTCTCTCCTCTGACTCAAAGTGGCTGTGTATAGGCACGGCCTTTTCCACTGGAAGGAGGTTTACGAGTTCAGTGGTGAGCAGGCAGGGGAGAGAGCGCCCACCACACAACTCTGTCAGAGGTGTTCAGTATGAAATGAGTTAAAGTGCAAACTTGGGAAGGATCCTTGTCCTTCAGGGACTGGACCTTGATAGCTTCTTGCAGAGGTTCCTAGCCATTGCTTCAAAAGGCAGGGTTCCAGCTGGCTTTGGCAGTGGAGTAGAAAGAAAAAAGCCACCGAACTACTGATGGGGTATTGCAAATCAGAGCACAGCTGGTTTGGATCTATCATTGGTAAAGAGACGTGATGGACAGGCCTACGCTGGCAGGACCTTCAGGAGAAGGGCTGATGCGATGCACTAACGGGAGAAGTCTGGCTCCGGGAACCACACCCCTTCTCTTTCTTCCTTTCCTTGAGAGTAATGGTGATGTTTCATTGGTTTGTAATGCTCTATGTGAAAAAATAATAGACCAACCTGCTTCCATAACCAAGTCTGCTGCCTTATGGCATAAACTCAGGTACAGAGAGGGAGGACCGCAAATGTTCGAGAACAGAATCTGAATGAATTTTTTAATGGAAATCATACAGCAAATCCAACACCCACTTCTTTTATAGATGACAAAAGGATCCCAATGAGGCTAGGAAACTTGCCCAAATCACACAGCGCGCTATGAGAAAGCCAGACCCTGTCTAACCCCCAAAAGTTCTAGTTACATTTACCATTGTTTAAAAGTGCAATCATCAGTATCCCAGGGAGAAAATTTAAATATTTACCACAATGCCGACTTTCAGTTTTTCATACTGTCAACACCTTAGTTACACTTATAACTTCTTCTTAAGAACAAAAGATCTGCATCTATTACAGCCACCCAGTTGGCTATTCTAGGGGTGAGGCAGGAATTTCGGAGCTCAATTAGCACACATGAAATGTTGCGTCTATTCAAGGGGCTTCTCTCCCTGGTCCCAGAGCCTGTACACCTTGGTTCTGTACAGGGCACCCTTATTTAACAGGGCAATTCAGATAGAATACAACCTTGTGCAAACAGAGCTCTCTTGGGAGAAGAGGAAGCTCAATTTGGAATTAAAAACTATTCTTTCCCACTACAGTTATATCTGAGATAGGCCTTAAGACAAGCAACAATGACCACAAGGCCAGGATCACATGGATCAAGGACAGATGGGTGGTGACATATTGAGTTGGGGGCTGGATGAGCTGAGACAGAGCCCCTCACACCCACACCAGAGGATGACATAAATTCATGCTGATTTCCTTGGTGTACATGCTGGTGTGGCCTTCAGTAGCCCCTTAGAGTGAAGGGGCTCAGGGTGGCTGAGTACTGTTGGCAGACAAGATGTTCAGGAAGGATCTAGTGGCTCCCAGAAGCAGAGGGTTGAAGAGGGGTAGGTGGGCTCTGGCAGAGGGAAGATCCTCCTTGTGTACACCAGAATGTTGAAAATGAACATCCTTCCCTTTTTTGTGGGTTTCCGTTTTATTTGCTAAACCATCCCACACAGGTACTGAGCACCAGTGTGGCATATCTAAGAATGAGGTGGTCTCATCCTCATGGTCAGGTTCAGAGGGGATGGCCTCCTGGATTCCTGGGCAGGAGGGTACCCCTCCCTATTTTTCTACTTCGAGTCCCAAAAGTCCCACCTAAAAGCAGATGGACAAGGATGTCCTGCCCAAATAAGGGAGGGGGAGAGAAAAGCATGCTACGGTCAAGGACACTCATCTATCTCAGAAGCAAACCATCAGTATATTCACAGAAAATGGACCGAGAGCCCAGTCAAGCCGAGGTGCATGGCGGGACGATACAGTTGTTAGAGTCAGCTTTTCCGTCACTGGGATGAAAACACTTGACAGGCAGAGTTTAGAGGAGGAAAGGTTTATTTGGCTCCCAGTGGGATTGTTCATTACACAGCTGGCCACTACAGAAACCGTGGTGGCAAGACATGGCAGAGATGCACCACTTCTGGTCATGGTGATCAGAAGCAGAAAGGGAGAGAGAAGGGGACCAGGAATATATGTGGTCTCCAGGTCCCATTCCCAGTGGCCCACCTCCTGCAGCCAGGCCCTGCCTCGGAACCTTGTCGTATCCATCACCATGCTTTCGACACATTCCCTGGTTTGGGGAAACATTCTAAACTCAGCCCATCACACAAGTGATGCATTCAACTCAGACCTGGACCTTTAACGGCCAACTGAGGACAGCAGTGTCTCTTCCCAGGCCCCACTTCACAGGTCAGGGAAAGACAGAGCCACCTTCAGGACACTGGGGTACCCTCCAGGAGGAAGCGTTTGTTCCTTTCATCACCAGAACTAAAGTCTCCTTGGGATAACAGATTTGGCTAGAGCTTCAGGACCCCTACCCCCAGGAGCAGGCCACTCCTGCCAAATCTGAGCTCCTTGAAGATCCAAACCAGCAGGAGAATCCAAAGGACCCCCGTCTTCAGAAACTTTGGGACAAAAGCTAAGACCAGAACAGCCATCTGTAGTACCATGCACACAGCCTCCTGGCACCCCAAGAGGGACCACCCCCCAACACCCTCACCAGTATCAGGTACCTTTCCTCTTTGTTTGGCTGGGTTGTCAGCCAGTGGGTCTGTAGGAAGCTGGCTGGGCCTCACTCGGCTTCTCAGAGTCGTCACGTTACAAATTGAACCTGTCAAATCGGGACTTCCCATCTCTGTTTTTAATATCCCTAACAACTCCAAGGCAGAGAACTGGTGACCAGGAGACAAGGCATGAAATTTGTCTGCCAATATCAAGTCTCAGCGGGTCAAATGTCACCTCATATCATGCCTCAGGAAGGACAAAACATCAAGCCCATTGCTGCGGGCGAGCTGCACGAATGACTGTTTTTTCTTAAAGAAATGGGATCGATAATATACCAGTCAAGCAGGCAGGCTGTACCTTGAGTTGGTGGACAGGAATGCCAAAGTACACGAAGGCACATGCAGAGATGCTCTTGAGGACAAGTGGGTCACAGAGAGTGACACGGCACCTGCCGATTTTAGTTACCAGCTTGCTTTCTTCACAGCCTGACTCTTGTTGCTCCATGGTCCCGCACACCCTGACCTTGGGCCTGTTACCCCGAAACACATAACAACCTGTTATGGTTGAGATATAAAATGTCCCCTGGGAAAGTTCATGTAGGGCCGGTGAACATTTTCATAAGTGATATAATTGAAACATGAGTGTTCTCATCTCATCAGTGAATGGATCTACTGATGGATCAAGGATTTAGTGGGTGCTGAGGTGGGCAGGCAGGGTGTGGCAAGAGCGAGTAGCCTTTGGAGTGTGGCCTTAGGAACTATATATGTCTCTCTCCCCGATCTCTCTCTCTGGTTCATACCACCACACCCTGCACTCTGCAAACTTCACCCAGCCTAACATGGACTAAAACCTCATAAATATGCCTTCCTCTATGTTGTGGCCAATGGGTATTTTGTTTCTTAGCATGAGAAGCTGATTGAAACACAAACTTTGGGGACCTTCTTTTTCTTAAAGACTCATAAAACTCCAGGATCACTGTTTCGCATGCTGTTTGCTGGGAAGCAGACAAGAGTTTTGCACTTGGAGGCCCATGAATGGTGCTTCCAAAAGAAGCTATACCTCAGTCCCCAGGGCTCTGCACCAGGCAGAACTCTGAGTTGGCATATGGGCCAGCAGAACCCAGTGCCATGATGGGTACTTCCTTATAGGCATGGAGGCCCCAGAAAACATCTTCTAGAAGATTCAAAAAGAAAAAGAAAATACAGAAAGCTAAACTGCAAATGTGCAAAATAAAAACAGTCCAAAATCGGAGTGGGCTATAAGAAATGTTGTCAGAGTATAACCGGTGACTCAGCTCAGCAAGTGGGTGAAACATGCCAGAGGAGCCTGGTCATGAAGACTGCCCAGGGATCTGCTACTTCTCACCCTTGCAGAGCCACAGAGGGGTGCCCCAGAGTGGTGCCCGGCTTGGCATCTGCACATGGCCCCAGGTGGGCGTGCTCTGCAGAGGGAAGTGCTGGAAGCCAGAGAGAGCCCGCTTCCTCCCCCAGGCCTTTCTGCTGCAAAGCCAGCCTCATCTAATAGATTATTGATGGGCTACATCTCACTCCACTTGGCTTGGCCCCAGAAGCACGGTGCCTTCTCTGTGTTCTCTTCATCTAGGTTTCTAAGGAACAGTGCAACTCAAGAGAAGAGCAGGAAGGCTGAGCTCTGAGCTTCGCCTGCCCAGCAGGAGAGGAGTGGAACCACAGGCCCTGGGGAGGCCCCCAGAGAGCCTGGCTGGCGCTGAGCCCGGTCCAGCCCTGTGCAGTGCCCCTAGCTCTGGGGTTATCCTAGGAAACTGGCACCACAGGAGCCGCTGCAGGCTATGGCTTTTCCTCCCTTTCTGCCTATTTTATAGGGTTGTATTTTTCATCACTAGCACTAGACCAAATATATAACCCTGTGGAGAGAAAGGAGATTGACTCAGGGGCAGCCAGAACTCCCACCCTTAGATTTCTGGAACTTAAATTAAGAAGTAAGTACAAGTCGCTGTTTGGGCTATGAGTTGTGGCACCAGGCTGAGAATGCCAGGTGCCCTATTTGCCTGTTGTGAGGATGAAGGGTGCAGAGCAGGAAGGGATGAGGCTGAACGGTCGACAAGGAAAGACGGCATCCCCGGTCCTCATTGTGGTCATCCCACATGGCCTCCACATGGCGGCCTTGCCTGCTCAGTGCTCCCTCCAGCATTTCTATGCCGTGCGTAAGCCTCTCTGAGCCGTGGGCTTCAGATGAGAGGCCATCTTGCCCTTTGCCACGAGCACACAGGCTCTGACATACCTACCTATGCATGAAGTAGTGAGAATGTAAAGTTCCGGGTACAGTGTGTGTCCCCGAGGCCCAGGGACCCTGAGACCCTGGCTCTCAGTTCATTCACATGCAGACATAGGTTAGTCCACAGGACCCAGAAACTGCACTTCTAGCTCTGTATCACAGAGCAATGAAAACTTATGTCCACACACACACACTAAAAAAAAAAAAAAACACCTATACATGAAAAGCCATAGCAGCTTTCCATAGACTAGAAAGCCCCCCAAATGAAACCCCAGATGCACTTCTTTGGTCAAACAAACAAATAAATAAATGTATCCATGGTATGCTGTATTACTGAAAAATAATGCTAAAAAAGGAACAAACTACTACTGCTGTATACAACTTGGATAGGTGTAAAGGGAATTATGCTGAGTGGGAATAAGAGCCAGACGCAGACGGCTGCCTGCTGCATAGTCCCATGCACACAGCAGACTTACCGTGAAAACAGTACAGAGATGGAGAGATAAGTGGCTGCCAGGAACCAGGCAAGGTGAGGAGGGTGAATGTGGCGGTGGATATAAAAGGGTCACTCAACTTCTTGGTTGTCATGCAAGGTGCTAGCACTGGAGGAAATTGAGAGAATTGAGAGGGGCTACACAATCTCTCTGTATCATTTCTCATAACTGCATGGAAACCTAGAATTATCTGAAAATAAAAGTCCTAAAAATAAAATAAAAATATCTGCTTTCTATTCAAAACAAGTCACCTTCATTTTTGAATACCACAGGAAAGGTTGTATTGAATTATACAAATATACACAGCATAAAAACACAGGAAATGAGGAGAAATGGTAGATGCTATCCAGAGCAAGATAATATCATTGTACTCTTAATTAACTCTATTTTCTTCCCCATAGGATCTTCGGCATTCATTTTAGAAAAACCCAAGTATACAAGAAATCAGGATATGACCATAAACCGAGACTCCCTCCCGCAAAAATGGCAGTGGTAACAGCATCACCAAAATAAAAACTTCACAGAGAATTTATTTCTGATTAGCAAAAATAACCAAATGAAAATTCAGTTACAGAAACTGCAATCACCATGCAGAGATTCACCAACAGATTATGTGGCAGAAAAAGGAAAGACAAATTGAGAAGATATGCTGGAGAAAAAAAAAAAGATAACCAGATTCAGATGAAGATAGAAAGTGCATGGAAATCAGCAGCCACAAAAATAAAATGTGGATGATATGATGAACAGGTCTTGCGCTTATATAACTAAGTTCTGGAAAAGAAGAGAAAGGGGGAAAGGGAGAGTCAATAATGACAGAGGCACTGAACAGTCTCCAGATATAAACTCCAAGCAATATAGAAGCAAACACATCAAAGCACACACATCAAGCCGCACAAAATTACACTCACATGCCACTCTCCACTGAAATATTGACCACAAAAAAACCCCCACAAAGATGTGGAAACAAAAGGTACTGGAATGGTTCTGAGGAATAAACACGCTCATTTATTTCTGGTGAGAATGTACAACTGAATAACCCCACACTGAGTTATTGAATATTTTCCACCAGAATTTGTACATCATTTGCCTTCCTGTCCAGGCAACCCATTGTAAATAATCTATCACAGAGAGACAGAGGGGAAAATATGGAAAAATTTTGTACACAAAGGCTATTCATTGAAGTACCAAAACAAACTACAAATAAAAATTTAGGGAAGATAAGGGAAATCTGCATAATCCTAAAATGGAGATGGATTTCAGTATGAATTCATGAAAATTATTTTATATATTGAAAACAGAAATTTATGCCCATTAGGAGACTTGAAAACAAAGACTAACTCAGTTACAACAGGCACACTAAGTGCCCAGACTATAATCTCTAATACCATTGCCCATTCAGAGCAACTAGCTTTTGACAGTTTATTCCAGTTCTGGAATAGTAAGTATACAAGATCACCGTGGGGCATTGTGCCACATGAGAAAACAATGGGGCATTCATTTTCAAAGACTATTTGGGCTCTGTGGGATGGACTACGGAGTCCACCATAAAGGTATCCACTGGCCCAAGAAAAGAATAATAATTTTAGCATATTAAGACACTTTCTAATTCAAGAAAATATTTTTTTAAAAGCTCATTGGTCACCCTTAAGGATGTCAGAGATCCAAATTTACTATTTGGAAAACAGGTAAATAGAAGAGAGAAGTATTTATTGTTCCTGTCCTTTAAGAACTGCTCTCCAGGATAACCACATATTCTGTGGGAGAAGTTTCTACTATATAAAGAATTCCAGTTGATGAGTGCAGACAGAATAATAAAATTAGAATCAATTATTTTGTAATGCCAAAGGAAATAATGGGTCTAGTGAACGAGCATCATTGGGAACTCCAGCCCTTAGGTGTGAACCTACCTTCTGGTGAATGAATCTGGATCAACAGATGAGGACTGACAGTCCCTGAAGCCAACCACGGAGCTTCTCAGGATGAGAGAGACAGAGCTGAGGACTTGCGGTGTGGTGGAGGGAAACCACCTCACCGCCTGTCAGGGACTGTGCCACACAGCCATGACCCGGCAAAAACCGAGTCTCACTGAGCCTGTAACTCCATCAGTTAATAGGAAATATGGCAGACAAGCCAACGCGTTAAACAACACTCTAAGGATCCATGGGGATCCCATCTGTAAACTCCAGGATGGAGCCGTTCTTATAGGACACGCATTGTGATGGAAGTCATAAGAAAGACCAGTGGGTGGGCCAGCCCAAAGATGCCAAGGAGCATACCAGACATGATTACTTGAACCTTATTGAGACACTGAACAGAGCAGACCTTGGAACGAACACACACACACACACACACACACACACACACACACACACAGTTTTCTTTTTTCTTTCTTTTTTTTTTTTGGTGGTACTGGGGTTCCTGGAAGCCCTTCTTCCTCCGGGCTACACTCCCAGACCTATTTTATATTTTTGAAACAGGGTCTCTTACGCCAGCGCGGCTAACTTCGAACCTGCGCGGTCCTCCTGTCTCCGCCTCCCAAGCGCGGGGATTACAAGCGTGCGCCACCACGCCCGGCACACACACAGTTTTCAAAAGGAGAATAATGTATTGTAGTTGTGGTCAAAATTTATTCTTTTTAAGTGATACAAATGAAATATGTATGATTGGTATGAGATAATGCCTGAAATATCTTCAGAATAATGGCCAGGAAAGAAGTTGGGGTGATAAATAGAAGCAGCTTAGCCATGGTTGATAGCAGTTAAAGTTGAGTGATGGGTCTAAGGAGTCATTATTCTACTGTGTTTTTGTCTATGTATGAAAGCTTCCATAATACAAAGTTAAAACAGAAAACCCCTTGGATTAAACCCCACTGGAGAAAAAGGCACATTGTCTTCAACAGAAACAATAAGGGCCAAAAGACAGTAGCATATTACCTTCAAGTGGCAGAAAGAAATGAAGGGCCAGCCTCACATTCTAAATCCAAAATCATCTTCAAAAATGAGGTTGCACCAAAGACATTTTAAGGCAAACAATTAGGAGGGAATTCAGAATCAGCAGACCCAGACATTCCTCAAGCAGAAAAGAAGGGGGGCGGGATGGCAGATGTAAAGTGTGAGGCATACGGAGGGTCTTCATCTGGTTTCCATGAGGCAGGGGACAAAATGGTGGTCTACACTGGGAGTGATCGGAGGAGAATACAGGAAGGTGGGATGACCACGGTGTGCTGGGACCCAGTCCAGGAGAAACCCCCTGGGAAAGGGCATGGGGGTATGCCTTGCACCAACCCAAGGGAAACATCTGCCCTGGCTTCTGAAGGGTAGTTTGAAAAGAGGAGGGCACCATTGGGCTCATGGGAGCCCGATCCAGGGAAATTCACTGAGTCGTCTGCTAGGCATTTCAGTGCTTTCAGGTGATCATATGCAGCAAAGCCGCCGTCCCACAGATGACATTGTGTAGAGCTCCACAGCGAGGCTGTGAAGCATACTCAGTTGAGCGAGTGAGATCACCCAAGTCCCTGCCGGACTCCAGCCCCTAAGGGCTCTGTGACCGTGGTACTCCAAGGCACTGTTGCAGGAAGAGTTCCTGCACTCCTCTCTTGCTTGGCTCCCTGCTAAAGGGTCAGGGGGTGACATGAAGTCAGCTGGAAGTTCCTCTCCAACCTCCACACTAGAGGTAAAATGGGGCTGAGTAGAGTCGGAAGCAAAAGCCAGACCACCACAGCTCATGAGGGGCAAATAAGGGGTCGACTGGAAATCTCGGCAGAGGCCACCTGTGCCTGGTGACGAGGCACTCTGCTCACTACTGCTCTCCATGACAGACACCAGTTGCCTCTGCCCACAAGTGCAATGCCTTGAGCATGAAGCCCAGCCCACAGGCTTGTTTGATGTACTGGAAGGTCAGATACAGATCCCATCAGAACTTTGAACCATGATTTTGACAGAGCTTCCCAAATAACTTAAATTTTATTTTGTAGAACAATGTATTAGACTATTAAAAGCCAGACAAGAGATAATGAAGTAGAACTAGGCTTCTGGTTATTTAAACCATCTATAAAAAAGTAGTAGTGGTCCTAGCTCAGAAATGGAAGATTATACCATCGAAGCAACAAATTGCCCAGAGACAATCTCTCACATTATTTCAAGAATTTAACTGAAAAGATCATGTTTCCACCACGCAGAGGCTATACCATTCCTAGATGGTGTTGGGGGAACTAGATGCAATTTTAAAAGTCGATTTGGTACATTTAGTACCCTGCATCAAATTCCAGATAAACTAAAATTTAAATGTAAGATAGCAAAATAAAATAAAATAGTAAAACCTAAAATTGAGTATTAAGTTCACGGAGGGAGGATGACATTATGGGGAAAATCATAAAGAAGAAAATGGAGACATTGGCTTGTAAAATACCAAAAACAAAATTTATAAAACCCAAACCGAATGAGATAGCAAATAACAACACAGAAAAAAATAACGTGTGAAAATGTGAGCTAAGTATGATATGGGCATCATATAAAGTGCTGAGGAATATCTAAGAAAAATATTAAAGCATAGTATGTCAATAAGTAAATACTCGGAATGGTTTGCAAAACAGGAGCCGTGTCTAGAAAGAAAATGGGTAGTACTGATTTATTTTGCAAATAATGGAAGCGGTACAAATGTCATCAAGATAAGGCAACTTCATTTTATTACATTAACAAAACTTTTCTTGTTTAAGATAAATACTGAGTTTTGGCAAGGCTGCACTGCAATTGGTAAAAATCCTTTTGGAAAGCAATTTGACAATGTGTATCAAGCTCCAGTAATCCCACTTCTGGGAATGTATCCTAGGAAATAATCCAAGATATAGAAACCATATGCATGAATACACTTACTACAATGCTATCTATGACAGATACCAGTGGAGGACAGCTAAAGGCACAGAAATGAACGAATGTGCTGGCAAACGACGGCACATCTCCCGGGAAGACGCTTAAGCAGACAGTAAAAAAAAGTTGGTAATGAAAATAGTGTAGTAACAAGAAAAAAAAAAAAAGAACCTTGGGGTGTATTGTTAAGCAAAAAGTGTAATATGCAGGTGATACTCTATCTTGATTCTAAGTAAAATAGGCATGAAAATTGGTCTGTAGCAAACCAAACAGAAGAGCTGCCATAGCAAGGGGATTGTGTGTGCTTTTTGACTCCTTTATTTTTAAACTAGGCACAGGATGGTTTTACTCCTATAATTAATGAATGTAATGCATTCAATGGGAACTGCATGCAGTGCTCCTCCTCTCCGTCAGGTTGGAGCAGGCAGTGCGCCTTCTGGAAGCTTCTGTAACCTCCATGGTGAGGAATCAGGTCAGGACTGCACAGCCTGATCTCCTTGGCATGCTTGGCTAATGGCACACTCCTCTTCTCCCTCGCCAGACTTGCTCCTTCCAACAGACGCTGTCTGTGACAGGCAAGCAACCCGGTATTCCACGCAAGAGCAAGACACATGGGGAACAGCTGGGAGAAGGGAATTGATGATTCACTGATTCGAGCCAGCCGAGCAAATTTTCAGCACCATGCTCCATGAGCAGACAGACCTCCGCTGGCACTGAAGGCCTTGTTTTGGGCTATGCAAAGGACTCTGCACCCCAACACAGACCCACCAATGGTCCTTGCCTTGGACAAACAGGTCCCAGAAACGTCTTCTCTTCTGCCACATTTTCAAGTCGTGGGACATACGTGAGTTTCTGTGCATCTCACTGCACACAAACTGGTGGAGAGCTTTTCTGGGTGCCCTACATTTATTTATTCTTTTGCAGTAGGCAGCAAGAGCATGTAAGGATAGTACAAGAAGCCATGAGTTATCTGGCTGCCCCTGCCAGCTCCCAACCTCACTCTAAGGTTGGCAAATCCTGACTTGCCTTCTTGTTTTCTTAAAAAAAAAAAAAATCTGTCACTAAGAAATAACAACAGCAGGTCACCAGAAAAGAGCTTGCTTTTAGGAGCACACTGCAGTAAAGCAAAGAGGGAGCCAACTGAAGCACTTATAGTCTGCTGAGAAGGGAGAGGAGAGGAGAGGAGAGGAGAGGAGAGGAGAGGAGAGGAGAGGAGAGGAGAGGAGAGGAGAGGAGAGGAGAGGGGAGGGAAGGGGAAGGGGAAGGGGAAGAGAAAGAGGGAGAGGAAGAGGAGGAAGGGGAGAGGGAGAGGAGAGGGAGAGGGAGAGGAGAGGGAGAGGGGGAGGGAGAGGGAAAGGAGAGGAGAGGAAGAGGGAGAGAAAAGGGAGAGGAGAGGAGAGGGAGAGGAGAGGAGAGGAAGAGGAAGAGGAGAGGAGAGGAAGAGGAGAGGGAGAGGAGAGGAGAGGAAGAGGAAGAGGAGAGGAGAGGAGAGGAAGAGGAGAGGGAGAGGAGAGGAGAGGAAGAGGAAGAGGAGAGGAAGAGGAATAGCAGAGGAGAGGAGAGGGAGAGGGAGAGGAGAGGGGAGGAGAGGAAGAGGAATAGGAGAGGAAAGAAATAGGAGAGGAGAGGAGAGGAAGAGGAAGAGGAGAGGGAGAGGAGAGGAGAAGAGAAGAGAGGAGAGGAAGAGGAATAGGAGAGGAGATGAGAGGAAGAGGAAGAGGAGAGGGAGAGGGAAAGGGAGAGGAGAGGAGAGGAGGAGGAGAGGAGAGGAGGAAAGGAAGAGGAGAGAAGAGGGAAGGAAGAGGAGAGGGAGAGGAGAGGAAGAGGGAGAGGAGAGGAGAGAGGAGGAAGAGGAGGAGAGGAGAGGAGGAGGAGGAGGAAGAGGAGAGAAGAGGAAAGGAAGAGGAAGAGGAGAGGGAGAGGAGAAGAGGGAGAGGGAGGAGAGGAGAGGAAGAGGAGAGGAGAGGAAGAGGAGAGGAAGAGGAGAGGAAGAGGAAAGGAGAGGAAGAGGAGAGGAGAAGAGAGGAAGAGGAATAGGGAGAGGGAGAGGGAGAGGAGAGGAGAGGAAAAGGAATAGGAGAGGAGAGGAAGAGGACGAGGAGAGGGAGAGGAGAGGAAGAAGAATAGGAGAGGAGAGGAAGAGGAAGAGGGAGAGGAGAGGAAGAGGAGAGCAGAGGGAGAGGGAGAGGAGAGGAGAAGAGAGGAAGAGGAATAGGAGAGGAGGGCAGAGGGAGAGGGAGAGGGAGAGGAAGAAGAGGGAGGAGGAGGGGAAAGGGAGGGGAGAGGAGAGGAGAGGGAAGAAAGGGGAGAGAGAGAGACAGAGATAGAGAATGAAAAGGAGGAGAAGGAAGAAAGGGGGGGGTGCCCAATCATGGCTGGAGGCATCCCTGGTAGGACAGCAGGGGTCATGGTGGCTTTCCTTGAGTGACCTTCTCCCAGACCCACTTTGGCTTTTCACAGTCAATCCTTGCAACAGCTCTGATTATTATTTGTTCCTGGGTTGATCACCATCTGTAGGCCAGAGTCTCAAAGTTTCTGAGAATTCTGCTATAAATTGGCCCAAGATGCCTGATGCCTTGGCCAGCCCAGAGCCTGGGAAAGCAGTCCTGCCCCAGGTCGGCAGGACACACCTCACCAAGTCTGACTCCATGGAGCTCCCCGCAGGTCAGCTGCTGTGCCTCTGGCCTCATCCACAGAAGGTGAAAGTATGGGAGGAAGTCCTGGGAGGTCATCGACAGTAAATAACCCCTAGGAGGATTCTCTGGCCCAGTGTGTGGAAGAACAGGACATCACTGAAAGATGAAAGGATAGTTCTATGTCCAGGCCTATGTGATTCCACAAAGGATCTGAATCCTGGGGGGCAGAGGCGCTCCTCGGATTCCCACCAGGAGTTCCAGAGGTTTCCACCAGGCCATGAAAAGGGGAGCAGTAGATGGAACTCACTCCCCCAGTATAATCCCAAGATCGAGTAGGTTCAGAAAGTAAATGAGTTCATACACTTAAAACAGGTGCATGTTAGTGCGTGCAAACTATACCTCAGTAAAGCTGATTAGCTAAAACAGTCTATGACGGAGTAACTAGCTCGGATTCCTTGGCATGGTGCTGTTGATGCTGCTGCTGTCACCAATACCTGGGATTCTTTCCCCTTGGAAGAAAGATAACTGCTTTCTCTCTTCCTTACTCCATTAAGATGCATGGCTACATTGCACTGATAATAATAAAAAAAGAAAATTATAGACCAAAATACAGAAAAAGAAAGTAAGAGATAGAGAGGAGAAGAAGAAAGTAAAGAAAGAAAAGGAAAGAAAAATAAGAAGGAAAAAGATAAATTAAGGAAGGGGGAAAAAGAAGGAAGAAAGAAAAAACTCACCAAAACGTTAATTATATTTTCGTATGTACACACTACTGAACTTACTCTAACCAACTCCAAAGATAGCATTGGTCCTTGCTGAGTGAAAGTCTTAGAATTGCCAAAATAATTGAGTCTTTTCCTGATTTTATTTTGGTCAATATGATGGTTTGGCAAGAATTAACAGGTGTGGAAAAGTCTAGAGTTGATTAAGGATTTAGCTAATTAGAGACTCTTAGTTGTTCCAAGGAAGACATAAGTTTTCCTGGGCAGGAGACTCAGGAGGAAGAGAGTTGTCCCCATGGAGCACTGCACCTGTGTTTATTCTGTCAGAAGGAAAAATGTTGGTCAGTGCCCCATAAACCTGTTCCAGAAACTCTTAGAGTGAACAACGGCTCCCTAGGAAATATCAGTGGCAGAAAAATAAAAGTCAGAGGGGAGCACATGTCTGCGGGATACCCATGACCATGATACACTGCAGGAGCATTTCTGAGCTCCTACTAAGGGCCCAGCCCTGTGCTAGACGTTCTCATATTGGAGGAATGAGATAAACCATACCTATCATGGAAGGCGGGAGGACAGATATGGAAGACGCTCACATGCTACGAACGTGTTATACTGAATGGCAAGAGGTACGGAGTGGACACGTGGAATTACAGTTGCTAATCACTGACCTAGAGATGGGGGATTCTTTGGAACTACCAGTTTGTCTCAATAAAATCACAATGTTCCAGAGGATTGAAAGAAGGAGCCTGGAGCGTCAGTGAGACCGCGTGAGGATGATTCCACCAGTCTTGCCACCAATAACATGGAAGAGACCACGAGCTGAGATGTGCAGGCAGCCCCCAGACACCGGAAAAGGCGGGAGAATGGCTTCTCCCCAGGGGCTTTCAGGAAAGACGGCCACGCTGTAGACACCCTGCTTTTGCCTATAAGATGATCTGGAGCTTCTGACCTCCAGAACTATAGAAAATAAATCTGTGTTATCTCAAGTTACTGGATTCATGCTAAATGTTACGGCAGTAACAGGACACTAAGGACATCTGCTTTGACCGAGTGGAAAGTCACTTCGTGGCTCCTGAGTCTGCCAGTCGGGCTCCTGTGACCTGGCCTGAGAGCTCTCCCCAAGGCCATGTCCTGCGATGTCACGCATCCCCCTCTGTTCAGCCATCCTGAACAGCGTTACCCATGGCTTCCCTAACAAAGGCATTTACTACCTCTGGGCACTGGTACACTCTGTCCCTAAGGCACAGGAATTGTCTTCTTTGCTTCTGCCCATGAATTCTGTTTTCAAGAGTGGAAAAGTAGCCGGGCGTGGTGGCGCACACTTGTAATCCCTGCGCTTGGGAGGCGGAGACAGGAGGATCATGCAGGTTAGAAGCCAGCCGCGCTGGCTTAAGAGACCCTGTTTCCAAATAAAAATGTAAAAATAGGTCTGAGAGTATAGCCTGGAGGTAGAAGGGTTTCCAGGAACCCCAGTACCATAAAAAAAAGAAGTGGAAAAGTAGCCCCAAGGTGGAGCATGTATTAAGCATGGTTTAATACTAGGTTAGATCCCTAAAACACACACACACAAACACACACATGCCTTATTTTACCTTTTTTAGTCCTAGGTTAGATCCCTGAACACACACACACACACACACACACACACACACACACACACATGCTTGCCTGCCTTATTCTTCCTTTCAAGCCAGGTTCTGGATCAACACTGCTCAATGCAGTTCTGAGCACCCGGACCAGGGCGCCCTGCCTGGCGGCCACTGCGTATGATACAAAGCTCCCTGTAGCCTGCATTTCTCACTTGGGTAAATCTTGGTTGTTTACATATCCTTCTTGAAACAGGACTTCTTCCAGAGAGGGAGAAAGAGAGAGAGAGAGAGAGAAAGAGAGAGAGAGAGAGAGAGAGAGAGAGAGAGAGAGAGAGAGAGGGAGGAAGAGGGAAGAAGGAAGAAGAAGAAGAAGAAGAAGAAGAAGAAGAAGAAGAAGAAGAAGAAGAAGAAGAAGAAGAAGAAGAAGAAAGAAAAAGAGAGGGAGAGAGAAACAGAGACAGAGACAGAGAGAATGAGAATAATCGACCAAGTCTAAAACTGCGTAGTCTATAAAGCCACCCCACAGCAACGCCCCGTCATGACCGTGGGGCAGTGCCTTCACCTTAGATCCCCAGTCTCGGGTGGGGCTGAGGATCCCCAGGGCGCAAACACAACATCTGTTCAACTGAACCAACACCTGCCCTGTTCCATTTGGTTTCCACACACCCTGCTCAGGTGGGCAGCCCGGCCCTGGAGAACATCCATGAGTCAGGCACCTTGGGCTAGTGTTGGTGTTTTCTGTTGGGTTTTGGCTGCCACAGGCAGAACCTTGGGCCCTCCTCAGCAAGGCCAGCAAAGTGCTGGGCCATGCGATGGGGAGGAACCCAACTTCCGATGAGCAGGAGGGCTTCTCCAGGACACGAAGTGCCTGCACAGTGCCTGAGACCCATCCCCTGGACAGCACACTCCTGGCAGTCAATGGAAGACCTTCCTCCTCTCCCTTCTGGAATGACATGTCCTCTGGTGCCCCTTGGAGGGGGCCGGGGCTGTCTGTCCTATTACAGATTCACCCAGCAAAGACTGCCATTGCTTGGGTGCTTAGTGATGTGGCTGCATACTAAACCCCGGATCATTTTCTCAACCAGCCACAAAACTACTCGAGACCATTGCAATTTGCTATGCCATGGCTCAACAGCCTAATCCCTCTTTGTTGCTAACCTCCTACCAATTACGATTTGGCCAGTGCGTTTCGGGAAGGCTGCGGCTTCACGAATTTGTTTCTTGGAGGATATTAAACAAATCCCCCTTTCAATTTAAAAATGAAATGGTATCAGGTGGCGAGGCCTTGAGCCTCCGGCTCCAGCCATGCTGGAGACACAGAGGCAAAGTCTCCCCTCGCAAACCAAACAAGGGAGCCAAGTCGGTTATTTAAAACAAATACTTGCTAAATGGAAAGGATATTAAATACGGCTTTACTGTAAATTCCAAAGGAGTAACTTGCGCAACGAAACAGCGCTGGCCATTTGCTAACTCAAGGAATAGAAATACGGACCAGGGGCTGAGTGGATCTTCATTTCCTTCACACTCTTCTCAAAATGGAAGAGCTGAAAATACTCCTGATTCTCCCCTGCTTGGCATGGAAAAGTGAAAAGAGGAAAGACAGACACATTTGAGTCTAAACCAGCACAGGTGTTGATGCGCGGCAGACCTGCGCATCCCCACCCCAACCCTAACTCCCCTGCCCAGGAGTCACCTCTGCAGCCATTGGTTTCTGACCTGCGCCCTGAACTGTCTGATGTCGAAGTGCTCACAGGACGCTAAGTGCCTGCAAGAACAATGGGCTAATCGCTGGCTTTGTGCCCCGCTGGTGTCAGGGATGAGCGCACCCCTCCCCCAGCCCTTCAGTTTTCCAAGCCCCTGAATGCCAGTTGAGGAGAGGCTGGCGCGGTGCTGCGTGAGACGTGAGCGACTCCTGCCTACGTTGAGAGAAAGAAAGATTCACTTCAGGGCATTTTACTCAAAGAACACAGACGCTCCTCTTTTTAAGAAAAATGGATATGTGAATTAAGTGTCTAAAACCACACACATTTCTTAATAAATAAAGTTAATCCGCCAAGTCCAACAGGTACAACTGGATATTTATAGAGGTGTGAAGAGGGAACCACTGCTGCGGCGAGTGAGGAGGGAGGGTCCGTGCACGTTGTTGCTGCTGCACCTGATAAGCTTGCCTGAGTTTTGGTGCAGGAATAAGAAAGAGAAGGACAGCATTCTCTACCACAGCTGCTGGATGGTGAGAAACCAGGCCGGGGCTGTTCTCTGCTGTTTCCGGAATGCTTTGTAAGAAGGTGAGCGCAGGCTCAGGTTCACGCGACTCAGCTGTCTACCTCTCTCCACACGTGCCTCACTTGGCACGGGGCTGAAGTTGGTACAGGAATTCTACATCAAAGAACAGGCCGGAAAGGATTGCCCTGGTGGTCACATGATGCATGCTCTATACCTGTGTCTTCCCTCCCTCGCCATGAAAAAATAAAAGCAATACAACTGAGCTGAAAATGAATGGACATTTTAAAACATGGCCACAGACTTTAGGGCAAGGGAAACATGGTTGCGTCACAAGAACGTAAAGGCTTCTTTGGCCCAAATCAGTGACTCTTCACAGGGCAGATGTTGAATGGGTGAGACGAAATAGAACAGCTGGGCGTCTCGGCCTCAGCCTTCACAAGGCATCTGTCTCCTGGGATACCTTTAATTTGGGTTAGATTCTTGCAACTTTACCTCATGCAGTCATATAAGAACTATTCCTCTAAAACTAGTAATATAAGGTGACTGGCCCGAAGTTTCCTGAATCTGTCTCCTCCCCCTTTGAAGTGAAAGACACCAAGATATTTTCAAGATTTGTAGGGACATAGAAATCAACAGATTGTCAGTCACCACCACTATACTTCAAAATGCCCCGTTCTAGTCTCTGTCCATGGCCTGAATCCTGAACGAGGAGAGAGTCATTGCTCCAACTAACTCCAACGTGATCCACTGGCCCATCTCCCTCTAAGTCATGTCTCTTCCCAGCTTAGTTCACACTGAAAGATTAGGGAAGCTGGCAGTGCCCACAGAACCAGATGTGAGATGATGGCAAGCCACCGTGCACAAGACTGCTTGACTGCATCTGCTCCCTGCCCCGCCTCCCACTGCAGTTCTCCTATACGATCCTGGAGCTATCTTCAGTCCAGCAGAGGCCATTCTTAGAAGGCTGCCAGACTGGTTCCTCCTTCCCAGCTGGGCTACCCTGAAAATAAACGCCTTCCCTGCTGTGCCAGCACTAGTGTCTCTGCTGACTGGACTTTCGGGGCAAGTAGCTGAATCTGGTCTGTTGTCAGACCAGAGGCCTGACTCTGGTCCAGGACAATTGCAACAATTCTGATGGAATAGCTCTGAGACTTTGTATGGGTAAAGAAGTCAGTATCGCTGTCAGCTCCTTTGCCCGTGAAACAGGGACCATATGACCTGTCTTCTTTGGCCACAGAGAGGATTGTAAAATGTCGCAAGTCAGTGTGCAGCTTGCAGCTCACTATATATTGGATGATTTGCTAAGTCTTTCCTCATCTTTGATAATAATTTATGCTAAATCTACCTATCAGCCTAGCACACAGTAGGTGTATGTTGAAGCCATTATCAAGCATTCTCCAGGCCACTTTACTAGAACAAAGCCATGCATGTGGATTCATCACGGATTTTTCATACATGTGGATTTATCACTGATTGTTTGTTTGTTTGTTTGTTTGGTACTGGGAATTAAACCCAGGGGAATTCTACCTCTGAGCTAAACCCTAAGACCTATCTTTTTTTTATTCTTTATTTTGAAACAGGGTGGCACTAGGTTGCAGAGCGCCTCACTAAGCAACTGAGGCTGGCTGCGAACCTGCGATCCTCCTGTCTCAGCCTCCCAAGTACTGGGATTGCAAGCATGTCCACCACGCCCGGCTCTTTACCTGTTTTCATTAGCATTCTTACTGCTGTCATCCCAAACACCTGACAACCACATCACAGAGGAAGGAAAAATTATTTTTCCACAGTTCTGGACATTTTAGTCCATGTTAAGCCAGGTCAGGTCTGTGGAGTTCAGGGCATGGTGGTTGGAAGCAAAGAGAGAAAGAAGAGAGGGGAGGAGAGGAGAGGAGAGGAGAGGAGAGGAGAGGAGAGGAGAGGAGGAGAAAGAGGTCAAGGGGAGAGGCAAGGGACATATACAATCTCCAGGCCACACCCCAGAGACTTACTTCCTCCAGTGAGACCCATCCTGCCTATGCTAGCATCTTGTAAATCCATTAATCCATCAATGGATTTATCCACTGATGAAACTAAATCTCTTATGATTCAAATAGATCACCTCTGAACATTTATGCCAATGCAATTGCTCTTCCCTGGATAATAACTATACCCCTTCATAGAAAACATAGCCCCGGGAATTATTGGTTAAATAAAAAACAGAAAGGACAGAATCCATCAATTCGCCAAGGATCTCCTAGGAGCACAGAGCTTCCAGGGCATGGAGATGCCACTGTGGGGAGAATAGCTTCACCGGGTGGTGGGGTGTGACCCCGGGGCTTTTGTGGCTAATATCTCAAATTCAGGTAAGTACTTAGTTTTGGCCCATCATTTCAATAACGACAGATCTAAACATTGCCGCTGTGAGCTAGTTTGTCATTCAGGAAACTTTCTATGTGATAAACAATGCTAAGAATGTTTTATCGTTTGCTAACACCGGTGATTACATTTTGACAAGAGAGAACACATCTTTTTGAAGGAGACAAAATACATTTCTCGCCTCTCTTCTCCATGCCTCCCAGGGCCCAGCACCCAACCCTCCTAGCCGGGGAGATACTTTACCAGGCCATCAGATGCTCTGGCTCATTACCCTGGGGTTAGAGAAGATTATAAACCTTCAAAGTTAAGTTGACCTTCTTTTAAAATTTTCTGAATTTAGTTACCTGAAACTCCCTCACCTAATTGTCCCAGACTGAGTAAAAGGGAATAAAAGGTACAAAAACCTACTGATCCATTAAATTTGACTTCTGCTTCCTTTATTATGTTCTCCCTATAATTTAATAAAACTTGATCCAATTTTCCCATTTTCTGGGAGTTCACAAACCGCCATGTTGGAGAGGTAAGGGAGATCTAATGAGGAACGGTAGACACGGGCAGCTGTGGACCCGCAGGAACTGTACGTAACGCTAACCAAAACATATTGATGGTCTCTTTGTTTGGGAAACAGGGACAATGGAGTCTAGTCCTCTTCATTTTAAAAGGTAAGCACAATGATTTAAGGGACACCTATATATAAAAATGCTTACACACAGCACTGAACAATAAGAATTGATTTTTTTTTTTACTTTGACCATGTATTTTAAATATTTTGGATCTTTAAAAAATTATATAACAATGACACCATACGGTTCCATTAACTATCTCATGAGAGATGTCAACACGTAGCTTTACAGAAAAGCACACACACACGCATGATGTATATTCACGGTGTCGGTTCCTACCTAGATCATTCCAATTAAGTCTGAATTGTAACTGCATTGTTTACTGAACTATTATGTAAAATGTGACTATGAAAAGAAAGCTGACTTTTACATGAAAATAAAGTCAAAAGCTTTGAAAAGGCCAAAAGGATGACTCACTTTTAAAAGTGCCTTTAACTCAGATGGGTGTGAGACACCGGGAGAATCACAGACACCTGAAACGGTTCAAACTGCTTCACCACTTGTCTTCAGTTCTTGACTTCAAAGGTATGAAAACAGGCTCACTGGGGGAGTCTTGTACCAATCCGGCGCCATGAGATGCTGCTGGGTCCACCCACCTTAGATCACACCGACAGTCAAGGAAGAACAACTTGACAAATGCACGGACTTTGTGAAAGAGATGTACATTTTCACATTGTCAAAATACAGGGTGCATATGTATTAGATTTTTAATGATAAAACCACCTTAATATATATATATATACATATATATATGTGTGTGTATATATATATATATATATATATATATATATATAATTTGTGGTACCAGTGATGGAATCCAGGGGCATTCTACCTCCGAGCTACACCCCCAGCCCTCTTTTTTTATTCTTTATTTTAAAACAGGATTTCAGAAAGTTGCAAAGGGCCTCACTAAATAGCTGAGGCTGACCTCAAACTGCGATCCTCTTGTCTCAGCCTCCCCAATGCTGGGATTATAAGCGTGCGTCAACACGCCCGACATTATCAAATATTTTGATTAGCAACCAATAATGTCTGTGGATTATATCAGATGAAATGCTTCTGTATTATTACTATTATTATTATTTATTTATTTTTGTGGTACTTGGGGTTGAACCCAGAGGCTTTCTACCTCCGGGCAATACTCCCAGATCTATTTTTTATATTTTATTTGTGAACAGGGTCTCACTAAGTTGCTGAGAGCTTCACTCAGTAGCTGAGACTGGCTTCAAACCTGCACGATCCTCCTTTCTCAGCCTCCCAAGCGTGGGGATTACAAGTGTGTGTCACCATGCCCGGAGCTTCTGTAGTATTATAAATACAGATTTTTTTTTAAGTCAAAAGAGCATTAGAATTGTTGGTGCTCAAAAGATAGTGCTAGCCTAACCTTCCTTTCTGTCGTGGACACTGAGGATGTGCCGTTGAGCTTGGCTATCCACATAGAGGCAGCTGAGACAGCAGCCCTCAGCCATGGCTCCCCTGCTAGCAAAAATTCCTCCAGCTGGACCAGAGAGAGGAGGCACTTGTACATGGATGTGATCAGTAAGATGCTTCTAGTCCATTGGTTTTCGCAGCTCAGTGCACACTGACCGGCTGCTCACTGGTCCTGGAGACATCTGTCTTGTGTCTTTGAGGAACCAGGAGGGTGAAGTCAGCATTAGGGAACGGCCCACAGCGCTCACCATGTGATTCCCAAGTTTCCTTCAAGCACTCTGCAATAGAGGAACTGGAGATGCAGTGGCCTCGTGGAGACCAGAGAGTAATCAGGTTAATGTAAGAAGAATTTGATTCTCAAATTATTTTTGTTGCATCCAAGATTTCCTGGGCCCATGAGAGAAGCTTTGAGGGGAGCTGTGCGTGTCATACCCCAAACAACGTGGAAAAGGGATTGAGAGCTGCCTGGCCTACATACGCCAAGGCCGGGACCTGGAAGGTCCATGCACCACAGTACAACCTGAGTCCCTGCTGTGTGGTCCTTATCCTTCTTTATCCTGGAGGGTAAAGAAGACCAGAGGCATGGGATATAAGAAAAGGAACAGGAGTTCGGGTTTTCCAGAAATTTTCATCAGAGGCAGCAGAGGATGAGCGGGGCAGATGACCAGGAAAGATGACCAAGTACCACAGAAATAGGGGTTGAGAACAAAAACCAGTGACGAAACCCCAGCAAGGACCATCCTTGAGCTGAGCCAGAGACGCTCTGGATGGTGGTGAAACTCGACACACATCCCTGCTTCAGAGGCTCCGGACTCTACATCCTGAATCTGCCTCTTTGGGGCCATGTGGCCATCATGCCCATGCATGGGAGAAGGTCTGAGAGGGCTATTTTGGGAGACCACAAAGTTTTGATGGCTAATAGGGTTTGCTGAAGCTGAAAAGACAAGATCCATCTAGAAACACTCACCGGAGAATGACTTAGCAGGAGTTATTTAGAGCAATACATGATTTTAGACTCCTCCACGTGTGAGGCCCTGCCAGGCATTATGCAACACAGCAACTTGAGCCTCAGTGCCCCCACCCCAGTGCCCATCATGGGGGCCCTAGAGAAGAAAGGGCACAGGGTATTTGTGAAGGTGGGCATCACGTGGATGCAGATACGCCACAATCGTCCACTACGACGATCCTCGCCTGGCCTGCCGTAGTGGACATCAGCAGCGACCCGGCGCAGCAGACTCTTCTGGGTGCACACCCTTTCTTGGAGACTGCATCATCTCTCTCTCCTGACTTTCTTCCCTCTACTGACTGTGCCCTTGGTCGCCTATGCTGACTCACCTTCAGATCCTAAGCCCTTGGGTCCTCTGCCCACCTCTGCTGCTCCCTCCCGCTACCCGCCCTCCCCAGGTGCTCTCCATCCTGCCCTCTAAATGCTAATGGCACCATACTTGTACCTTCTAACCTGTCTTTTGAAATCCAGGCTTGCATTTCCAGTGGCTAGCTAAAGATCTCTGCCTGGCTGTCTCCTAGGCACCCCGCTCTTAACTAGGACAGGCATCCTACTCAGGGGGTGAAGGAGCAAACACATTGCAGGTATTCTGTTGCTTGGGGCCCTTCAAAGCACACCGCACAAAATCTTACTTCTTAGCATTTCTTCTTCGTCTTAATTATATTAAAATTTAACTCAATATTCCCCCTTAGCATGACCTTAGTGTCAGTGGGGATGCAAAAGGGTGAACTAGGTCCACACAGAGCTTGTGTGCACTTCCAAAGACCCGCTTCTCATCCCAGTACAAATCCCGTCAGTGACTTTCGCTCAAATTAGAATATGAGGGCTCTCCCCATGTGCTTATCTCTCTCCCTCCTTTGCATCTAGTGTGCAATGTGACAGGAGCATTTGGCCTGTCACGAATGGACATCTGTGTGTAATGGACAGGAGCAACTGCAAAGCATGCCCAGACCTACCATTTCACTCTTCTCCCCAGTGTCCACTTCAGCTCAAGCCTTGGTCAGCTCCTGTCTCAAAGTCTCCAGGTCAGGGCACTGCCGTGCAGGGTTCACACAGTCTCCAAGCTCTGTGCTCTGCACAGAAGTCCCGAGAGTCTCTAGGAAACCTAGGCCAGGGCTGCCATTTCTGTTCTAAAGTTTCCAGCACCTTCTGTCCCAAATCCTGACCCTGAGGGAAAGCCAGTCTCCCATGCCATGTGGCTCCTTCCAGCCCCTCTTCAGCCAGCAGCTCCCATCAACCACACAAATCTATGTAGATATGGTTTCCTGAAGCTGACAAACTACCTCAAAGCCATCCTCTAGGCAGAACATCAGTGGTAAATCACAAAGGAATTACAGTTCCTTTTTTATGTGTGTGTGTGTGTGTGTGTGTGTGTGTGTGTGTGTGTGTACATGGCACTGGGGATTCAACCCAGATGCCTTCTACCTCCAAGGCGTACCCCCAGCTCTTTTTAAAATTTTGTTTTGAAACAGGGCCTAAGTTTTTGAGAGCCTCGCTAAGTTGCAGACAGAAGCTATCATCAAACCCGTGATCCTTCTGTCTCAGCCTCCCAAGCACTGGGATTACAGGTGTGCGCCCCAGGCCTGGCGGGATTCCTTTCTCTCCCATTTTTGTCAGCTTAAGACTTCCCCTCATAATCCATTGAACACTGGGGGCTCGCTGTCCATGGAAGAACACATGTCTAAAAATACTACTCAAATATGCCAGCCCCCAAGAATTACATGTAAGGCCTGTCTATCTCCAAGTGTATGGAATAAGAGAAACACTCTATTCCATCTGAATCCAGCTTAGTTCTTAGGTTTAATATAAAAAAAATAGCAATGTATCCACTATGCTGCTTGCTGGTAAAATTTCACATTCAAATCATCTCCTAATTAATAGCTAAATAAAAACACCTTCCACACAACAGGCTGCGGCATCTAATGGGAAGGAGACAGTCATTTACTTTAGTCAAGCAAAAACGGTCAGTTTGAAAATGAAAATCAGATTTCTGATGTTT
Source organism: Muscardinus avellanarius (assembly GCF_963383645.1). Lineage (NCBI taxonomy): Eukaryota > Metazoa > Chordata > Mammalia > Rodentia > Gliridae > Muscardinus > Muscardinus avellanarius. The sequence goes on along the minus strand of NC_137789.1, from coordinate 157,575,694 downwards.
TGTTGCCGGGTCACTGAGGAAAGTGGCAAGGAGCAGCTCTGGGGTGCAGGGCCCGAGGGTGTACTGGTCAGCTATTTTATGCTGTGGCCAAATACCTGACAACAGCAACAAAGAATAGGAAAGCTTCATTTGTCTCGTGGATTCAGAGGCCAAGTCCATGTCTGGCCAGCTCCAGGGCACAAACATCATGGTGGCCGAGTGTGGTGGAGGATGGCTGTTTGGGGCAACAAGAAGCAGACAGAGTGGGAAGGGACCAGGGACAGATGTATTCTACAAGGCCACTTCCTCAGGGACCCACACTCTCCAGCTTAGCCGAGCCTGCCCACAACTACCGCCCAGTTCGTCCTCCAGTGATGAGTCCTCCAGTGCATTGCGCACTGCTGACATTAGATCCCTCTCCCTCCGACTGTTTCACCGCTGAACGTTTCTGCACTGTACATGATGTTGCTTTCTGGGCGCACTGTAGACCCAAAGCATAACCAAGTGCTTCCAGGCGACGAAAGGAAGCTACCACTCACCAAAGCCGTGTGCCAGCCTGGCCCACTCCGCCAAGAAGGAAGGATCCTAATGGCGGAGCCATGACTAATGACCATTCCTGATGCAAACCCAAAGGGGAAGGTACTTATGGGTCAGACTCCACCTCAGGGGCCCAGGCCTAAGAAGCACCCACTCATCTTTCTAAGATCCATACTTCACCCCATGACGGCACAGCTGTGAATTCAAATTGGTGACTCAGGGTTGCCTAATTCTGCAGGAGACTTCCCTCACCGTTACCTCCCCCTCTCACCCACCCGAAGAATCGGGAGCAAAGACCTGCTGTCTGTCTTGAGTAATCATAGGAAGAAGAGGAAAACGGGGGCCCCTTTAATCTTCTCCCTTAAGCCTCTGCATCCGAGGTGGAGGCCGCAGCAGGAAATCAAACTAGAGGGAAAAGGTCTTTATGTGTCGCATACTGAGAATAGTGGCAGATTCTAAGCAGACACCCAGACAGCCGGGCAGGGAAAGCGCTCCTTCCCCTTGTGAGGACCGCTGATATTTATACGTTCACCTACTAACAATTAGCACTATCTACCCCATCCCTCCCTGCGTCTGTGCTCGTCTGCACTTCTGCGTCAGTGGACCCCATCTGCAGCAGGAAGCTCAGGGCGGCATCTCTGATAAATGCTGTGAGAAGAGCCAGGCAGTGTGGGGCTTTTGTTTTGGACCATTAGAATCCACTGAACTGAAAAGATCAAGCTGTCAGAGTTCATTTTCTTCCTAAATCAACCAAACTGTGGAATAACACAAAATATTTCACTTTACAACATAATTTGTATCTTCAATTTACTTGCAGCTCTGGGAATTTGACAGGTACAATATTAAGTAAAATCCCTTCTCTGAAGTCTTATTGGAAAGGTTAACCAGAAAACAGCAAGCTCCAGCAGACAGCAGCTCCCTGCCGCTTTCGGACCTGCTGCTACTGCGCTGGCTTGAACATACAAACATGGATCTCCCTTGCAGGCCTCAATGGGAAATTTGAAAAAGACTTTTAATTAAGGAATGCGCTAGCTGCCGCATCTCCAAGAGCAAGAGGAAAAGCGGCATTTATGCTCACTGTTGATGGACATCTGGAATTATTTTGTTGTGGACCCAAATAGTACAAGGGTGATTGGACTTTCGTCCAGAAAAGGAACTGCTTCAAAAGTATTTTATGTATTTGATCAGTGCACTTTGTGATAAAGAACATCTCCTATCGGCATTTATTCTTTCATCTGGTCATTTATTTTCTTTCTTTATTTATATATTTTTTGCAGGTCTGGGGATGGAACCCACAGGCATTCTACCTCTGAGCTACACTCCCTGCCCTATTTTTTATTCTTTATTTTGAAACAGGGTCTCACTAAGTTGCGGAGGGCCTCACTAGCTGAGACTGTCCGTGAACCGCGATCCTCTGGTCTCAGCCTCCCAAATGCTGGAATTACAAGCGTGCGCCACCATGCCCGGCCATCTGGGCAGTAATTTAAACACTGTTTCTTAAGCACCTATTAAGTGCCAGGAAAGGTTACAGTGCACCGTGCTGCCCCTGGGATGTACAGAATTCCATGTAAAGTATATTAAATACCACATGAAAGGATCTTATATGTATAAAAACGAAGAGCTGCCACAATCCTGGTAACACCTGATTCTCTAAAGAAATTATACTAAGCAATGATATATAACTTCTTTTTCGATCTGAAAATATATGTATAAATTTCTGAAATTTAACTTGACCACTGTCAGGTTTTCCTGAAGATGCAGATAATATCTTACTCAACTTCACTTGAAACCTGCTGTCTAGAAAACAGCAGTATACTGATAAGCAAGGGAGGAATTCCATGTTTGTTTTCCAGATAACTTCCTTATAAAAAAATGCCTTTCATGGAGATTCCACATTGTAAAGAATGTTAAGCCTTGCTCCCTGGACAGTCAGCAGCAGGGGAGTCCATTCAGTTCCTTTCTGCAAGTCTTCAAAAGAAGCCTTAAATGTCAACCAACAAAAATACTTCTAAGAGAGAAAAAAACCTGAGATGTCTGCGACAGACGTACCAAAGCGGGGCTCTTACTCAGAGCCGATGAGCAAAAAAAAAAAAATGTTAGCAAGGGGCCTGAGCAGAAGAGGAAATGGTAGTAACAGAGGGATATTCATGCTAGCAGGAGAAAGAATGATTTCTCACAAATAAATGAAAAGGTGGCCAGCTGGGTAAAGTGGCGTCTGCCTGAGACAGGAGGATTGCAGATTCAACAACAGCCTCAGCAACTTCAAAAGGCTCTCAGCAACTTAGTCAGACTCTGTTTCAAATAAAAAAGAAAACAGGGTTGGAAGTGTACCCTGGTTTTCATTTCCAGTCTGTCTATTTGTCTGTCTGTCTGTCTGTCTGTCTGTCTGTCTGTCTGTCTCTCACACACACACACACACACACACACACACACACACACACACACACACATAAAACTCAAGTTAATCAGCTATCAAGGAAAGATGACTTCAATATAATCCCACTGCACACTACAGACAAATCACCCAATGGTATCAAGTACAATTAAAAATTCACTGCTGGGGTGTACGTGCATGCACACCTGAGTGTGTGTACGTGAATAAAATTGTGACAATACACTGTGGACAGCAGCAACCCCTTCTCTGAGTTCATGGGGAAGAAGATGCAAGCATGTGCCGAGAAAGGACTGAGAAAGCTACAGCTATACCGACCTCGTGATCCCACGCCACCATGCACCTGTTGGAAGGGAAGGTGTGAGCTATTTCAGGCAAGCGTCCCTCCTGTCTCCAGTTCATAGCGAAGAAGCTGCAGCTTGGGATAAATTTGCCAAAGACAACAGTGGTACAGCTGGACTTGACTAAGTAGACAAACTACCCCAAGGGCCACCTCCGAGGCCCAGCAGATGGCGGCATGCATGACGGGACCAAATCACCCAGCAGAGACACCTGCTAACGATTCTGCACACATCTACACGAGGAACTAGTGGGGCAGCCCTGACATCTAAGTTCATGCCAGTGTGACTCCAAAGCCTTGCTGGTCGGCAGCCAGCACCTACCACTCAGTAACCTTGACACAGGCCCTCGAGGATCCACTGTAGAGCCGGAGCGCCCGGCAGGAATCCCTCCAGTGCTCAGATACCAGTCTGGTAAGTGAAGGCCAGTGCCGCCATCCTCAGTGGACAGCTGGGGTACTTACACTAAAAAGCACAGGATTCACCAGAGTTACCAGCAGAGATGGAGAAATGAAGAAAGGGAAGGGAGCTACTGCAATGAATCTCGTGTTCCTATTTGTTGCCTGGACTGAGGCTGTTCCCATCCAGAACTTGGAGATGCAGGTGACACTTCAGGCCAAACGGGGGCTGATCTGTGCACAGCAGATGCTTGTCAGCATCCCTGCCTTCCATCCAGTGGATACCAACAGCCCTTCTTCCCTAAGATGTAGCACCAAAAGTGTATCTGGGCATGGCCAATTATCCTCTAGGGGGCAAAAGCTCTGGCTGAGTTACAAAAAGGCACACAAGACACTGCCTGGCCACTCAGCAGGCCTCCCTTCATTGGGCTCCATTTCTTCTAAGTCTGGACTTGAAAACCTGATGCTAGAGGGTCTTCGGCTGAGTCCTAGTATTTCTGGGAGTAGAAATGGAATATGGTGGTGGGGGCATCAGGAGGACAATCCTAATGAAATGTGCTGCCTCCATTTCATTTGGCACTGAGAGATGTTTCACGCATAGGAGAGAGGGCGCTTGGCTTCGCTCCTCTGAAGCTAAGTGCATCCTCTAGCATCTGTGCCAGTGGGATGGGGCATGCGCAGTAGCCAGGAGCTCACTACAAGGTGTGCACGGTCTGAGAATTCTTAAACAGACTTTGCCTTTTAAAACTTTCCTCCCAAGATAAGAGTCCTAGCTGAGGGCTCTTCAGCACTGCCACTCCTTGGAGAGTAGCTTGATTTTTCATCTCAGAATTAAATAAAGAGGCAATTTGAATCAGCCACAAGGTCTAAAATATCTGTGCTACGTGCAATAAATTGGTTATAAAACCCCAGGTAAAATCGGGAAATTATTTGTATTAAGTGAGGAGCAAAAGGCACACGTGCCATTCGATACCCGTTACGGGAAGCATTATAAATAACCCATGAAAACCCAGAGAGATGAACGGCATTCCCAGAGGCAGCACGGAGGGTCGCGTCTGGTGGTTTCCACTGTGGTAGGGGTTGCTTTGCTATTTCACACCCAGGCCTGAAAACTGCAGGAAAGAATTGGCAATGTCTCTACTATTCGCAAAGCATCCTCTTAGGGATAAAAAGAAACAAGGGTCATAACAAAGCCTGCTGTGTGGGGACCTTTTCCTTGTTGGGTGGATCCAAACCAACGTCCATCTTTAAGTTCTTTAAGGAGCACATCAAGGTGGACAACACCATCTCAAAGGATGCGCTCGGGGTTTCTCTGGGAGGTGTACCAGAAAGGTGCTCAGGGGCTGCCCACGTCAGCCCTGTCCCCTGGACTCAGTGCATGCACACTGGGTCAGTGAGCTGCGGCCATCTCAGGCTAGGCAAGGCCAGTTTCCTTGGAGAGAAAAAGGTTCCTTGAGCTGTATGGTGACATGCAGGAGCTGCAGTCCTGTGAACGCATGCTGAGTTCCAGGGAAATTTTCATTCCAGAAAGTTCTTCTTATACTGACTTAGAATTTTAATTTGTTCACTGAAATTTTGTGTGTGTGCGTGTGCGCATGTGCGCGTGTTCTTCTGCTCCTTAGCTGGTTGTGTTTATGTCAACAGCTGCTATATCCCATTTCAAAGACAGTAAGTAATTCTGAGGTGATGCTAAAAATCAACAAACGGTCAGATACACAAGCCAATAGTAAGCCAATATATCTAAAATATAAATCAATTAGATTAAAGGCAGTCACATTAGCAAAAAACTCTAGGCTTCAAATACAGGGAAAAGGATGTTGACCATTCACAGTGGAAGAGTCTCTAGAACTTGGAATGCTTTGTAGACATGCTTTCAAGTGGCACAAAGACTTTTTTCCCCAGCTGCATGCCTTTCATGGGGGACAGAGGTATTTCTTTGAAGAGACATTAAGTAGGAAAGGAAATGCACAGTCCTGCACACCCAGCCATCCTCAGGCCTTTGCTGGCATCGTGGCCCTTGGGGCGGGTTCTCAGCCCATGGCACCTCCACCTCCCTTTCTTCCACTGGAAGCCCTCAGCCCATTGCTGCCATAGACTCAAATTCTTCCACTGCACAATAAAACCAAACGGCATACATCTGCAAACAGCTGACCCTGCAACTTTGCTTTCTGAGCACAAGCATGATTTATTCCTAGGAAACCTGGCATCTCCAAGGTGGAATCCCTTTCTGAGGCTCAGGGCCCTTCCCTTTCCTGACTCTGTGCCAAATTCCATTTGGCAGAAAGAACAGTGAGCTCACATTTCTGGGCACTGATTATCTGATGGATAAGACTTACGAGTGGGAAAATGCGTTCTATAGGAAAGGCAAGACATTGCTGCTACAAATGTGTATGATATATATCAGGGATATTCAATGGGCAAAACATAAGGTGATGCATTACTGGATGAAGGAGAGCACTTCCTGGTCCAAAGATGTCGCTAAGGAGAGGGGGGCATGAGGACAGGGGCACCTAGGGAGGAGCCCTATGGCCAGGAGCATGGATAGTGCTGCTGTGATCCGACTGCAGGTATCATCCTAGGTGGCTCTGGATGGTCTTCATGTGGCCACGATAAAAAATAAAAGTGGTCTGGGTCCAACCGAGCATGTCTGTAATCCATACTTGGGAGACTGAGACAGGAGGATCACAGGTTCAAGCTGAGCCTCAGCAACTCAGTGAGACCTTCAATCAAAATAAAAAATAAAAGGGCTGGGGTATAGCTCAGAGGTAGAATGTCCTTAGGTTCCATGCAATGTACCACAGTAAATAAATATACAAGTGTGAGCAACACACAGACACATGAGATAATTGGCAACATGATGGAAAGAATTTTAGCTGGGGATGAAACTTCATCATTTGAAAGGACAAATATAAGAGGAGTTGATTCCAGATATTGCAAGGGCGCAACACAGAGTGAAATTGGTGATCTCTACAGCTCAGAGGAAGGGTCGAGAACTAGATGAGACTGTGGAGTATAAAAAATGGGGAAACAGTTTTGTTACCTGCTATACAGTCAAGATAAAGAAGGAAGACCGGTTCTGAAAGTCTCAAAGCCTATACCCAGCACTGTCCTGTTTTCTCCCCATCCTATAATACAGACATCCCTTTCTCCAATTAAACTAAAGCAGTGATAAAAAATGCTTTCTTGGAAATGGACTTCAGTCAACCCACCAGCTCACTTCCTACTAGGGCATGCCCTTCACTTAAAATGAGAGTGGGTGATTACAGGTGCACAGCATCCTGTTGTAGTGAACTCAAGGCCTAAGACTTGAACACACACACACGCACGCACACACATGCACGCAGCGCACACACGCACACACACGCGCACGCACACACATACACACACGCACGCACACGCACGCACACACACACACACACACGCACACACACACACGGCCACACTAAGAACCTCAAGAGACAACCTGAGCAGAACTCTTCTAGACTATGCTACTATTTTAGTTAGCTTTATTTTGTAACTTATTTTTACATATTTTACTTAGTTTGGTTAGCTCTAGTTGTTGTGACCAAAACACCTGATAAGAAAGAAGTGAAAATGGGTTCAAAGGTTCAATCCAAGGTTTCCCAGGCAGAGAGAGAGAGAGAGAGAGAGAGAGAGAGACAGAGAGAGACAGAGAGAGAAAAGAAGAAGGAGGAGGAGAAGGGAATGAAGGGAAGGGGAGGGAAGAGAGAAAAAAGAGAAGAGAGAAAGAGAGGAAGAAGAAAGAAAGAAAAGAAAGAAAGAAAGAAAGAAAGAAAGAAAGAAAGAAAGAAAGAAAGAAAGAAAGAATTAAATAAATCGTGGACAGATTTAGTCTCCATACCTGCCTACAGTTATGAACCAGCAAGTTCATTGAAATTATTAATCCATCAATGCACTTATCCAATGATAAGCTAAGAACCCTGATCAGAACCTGTTCAGAACCTCTGGACATTTCCAACACACCAGCTTTCCTGGGCAACATTCTGGATCTAAACCAGGAGAGCCACAGGCAGGGAGTGTGTTGTTAAAGGCAGCTGACCTGAGAGCCAGGACCGATGTGGCGCTCGGTCACTGGTGGAGACAGGTCTGTGCTTCCCATACAACCTGACCACTTCCAGGGCGACTTCGCATCTGCGCCCCTCCGGGAAGATCACAAAGCATGGTGGGTGCTAACACACAAGCACACTTCTCTGCCTCTGAACTGTGCTTATCTTAAATGTCATCTTGCCAGCTGGCGCTCTCATTTCCTCGCGTGGAGCTAAAATGTCAGGCCACTTCCGATCAGCCCCTTCCTTCCACATGGCAGCCGAGCAGCCTGTCCTCTGGGATGGGCGCTCGATCCTAGAGCTTTGATTCTTGATTTACAAGTTGCTGCAGCAAATCTAATGGATGCTGTCTTTAATTACATTTTACAAGCCCCGAGTACTGAGGGATGCCGTGCTCACGGAGACAAAGCTGAACAAGCTCACAAATATTTAAGAGGCCAGAGAGGCTGATTTTCACAAACCCTCAGCCATGGGTGGTAAAACTGCATGTCCAGCTGTGCCATTAAACCTTAAATACAGACTCCAGGAGCTTCTGGGAATGACAGCTCATCCTACTGAGGCAAGGAAGTCTCTCATGCATGGCAGAAAGAGGGGGCAGCCAGAGCTGGCAGCGTGTAAAATACCAATCTAGGAAATCTCAGGCAAGGGAAAAAAGGGTAAAAAGCAAACAGGAAATGACATAGAAGCAGTGTTTCGTGGTTTCTATGTAATGTCCACAGAGAAATCATTTCTTTACAATATTGGTGATGCGCTCCGTGGGTCAGCTGCACAGGACCCACTCTAACTGCACGCACATCCAGCGGTGAAGTCGGAAAAGTAGCAAATTTGGGCTTCTGTGCTCAAAATCCACTCGGGTCAGTGGTGGGCCTTGTGAACAAGTGACATTTTAAGGACCCATGGATAAAAGCCCCACGGCACTCTTGGGGAATAGGAAAATGGTTCGGGGGCAGAGGGGGCTCAGGGCTTGCTCTAGGGCGGTGAGCCTGGGTGGTTTAAATGTCACGCTAGCTGGGTATCTGGTGGCAAGTTACAAAACTGCAAGCCTCAGTTTCCCCATGTGTGAAGCAGGTCCACAAAACAGTGGCTGTCCCAGAGGCATCATAGACAGTAGGGTACATTCCACAGGGCCGGGCCCACCAAGCATGTCACGCCTGCTTCCTTCTTAGCTCCACAACACAAACAGAGGGCATACCCCCAAGGAGTGAGGTGAGCACCTTAAGTGAAAAATGAAATAAACTCTTCCCTTTGAAGCCGAGATTTAAGCAAAGATGTCAAAGAACCCTCCAGCGTTGTCCAACCACCTCTCTCCAGACAGCCATAAATAGCTGGCCCCATTGGGGGGAAGCACAGTGAAACACCCAATTGATGCTGCAGTCACAGTGGCACTGCTGCCCGTCCCACAGGAGGGGCAGCCTCCGTGGGGAGAAGGGCTCCACTGGCTCCTGTCACTGGTGTGGGATCTGTGTCTGCAGGGCTCCCTCTGGCTTTGCTTTCCTACAGTTCCTGGTGACCCGGGGTTGTGCTCCTGGGCGGTGTGTCTGCTGTGAGGAATGGGGGCGTGTTGCTTCCAAGGGTTGGAATCTCTGCAAACAGAAGAGCCTTACAGCTGGTTGAGGTGGTGCACACCTGTAATCCCAGGACTCGGGAGGCTGAGGCAGGAGGATCACAGGTTCAAGATCAGTCTCAACAACTTAGCAAGACTCCAACAAATGTTATAGATATAAATATCCCTTAAAGAGGTCATTTATTAATAGTCAGGGTTCATATAATTGAGTCATCGGGGTTAAAACTCCAGCAGTGGATAGATCCATTATAATGGCAGCCTGGGCTGGGAGGTCGCGGCTGCAGGGGAGAGGTCCCCAGGGTGCAGCTTTGGGGACTGCATATGGTTCCTTCTCGAGCACTGCCTCCCGCTCCAGCCTTCATGATGTGAGGAGCAGACAGAGTCACCTAGAGGCACCGCGGAGGCAGAGTATGCTGTGCTTTTGGGACAAACCCTCTTGGTGTAGGATGCCGGGAGGACAAGCCTTGGTTTCCAGGAAGTGGAACCCTGGTGGGAGAGGCCACCGCTTGCCTGGTGTCCTCAGAGCGGTCCCAGCAGTTGAGACATCTGTGGAGAAGTGTCGTGTGGGGGATGGAAGTCTGCAGACAGCGGGCCCATCCTGGACTCTGGGAGCAATGGGCAGAGGCCACAGCCAAAGCCCCTTGTTATGGAAAGAGGTCAGCATATAAAAGTGGAAAGGGGGAGGCAGGAGCCTGGACCCTGCTCTGCTCTGGCCAGGGCTAAGTCTCCAGCAACACCTGTCCTCCGGGGCTTCCTCACCTGCCCTTCCAAATGCGTCTTCATGTAGGAGGTTTCAGCCATGGCAACATCGGCCTGAGACACACAGCTCTACCTCACACTTCACCCTTGAGGGGCGGCTGGGACTCTCACAGCCTGGTGAACACCTCATCACCAAAGGGAGCCACGCCCAGAGAAGATGAGAACAAGGTCACCATTGCTAAGGATTTATTTGTGGGGGGTGGGGGGACAAACAATGAAAAAGAGGAAAAGCCGTCCAGGAAAAGGGAGACATGCTAAAGACTGAATCAAATGGCTAAAATTTAAAAAAAAATTAGCAACAATTCCAAAGGCTGGAACCTCCTACACTGACCTACACTGCAGTTTCTTATTAAACCTCACGTGCGGTTACCATTGTAGCCAGCATTTGCACTCCTGACAACTTATGTCACAGAAGTGAAGACATCTGTTCACTCAAAGCTTCTGTGTGGCCGCCTGTAGCAGCGTTATCCATAACAGCTCCAGACTCCGAGAAGCCCAGATGTCACTCAACGGGAGGATGCTCAGAAAACCACGGTCCATCCGTACCATGGAAAACCACTTGGAAATGAAAAGGAACAGAATAGGAATGTGCCAGCAACCTCAACTGGACTCTAGCAATTAAGTTGAGTGGAAAGGGCAATCCTAAAGGTTACATACACATAACTTTATTTTGATAACATTGTGAAATAAAAGAAAAATTAGGAAAGAGAACAAGGTGGTGGCCAGGGGAATGGTTGTTGGAAACGAGAGGTAAATGGGGTTTTAAATGGGCCCTAAGAAGAATATCTGTGGTGATCTAAACGCACAATACCTTGACTGTGCCAGTAGACTCAAGAATACACGCATCTGATAGGATCAGATAGAACTAAATATAAACAGTAATGAAGATGCAGCGGGACACAGACTGTGACACCACGCTGGGTTACGTATAGTGCAGTTTCTATAAAATGTCATCAGAGAGGAAAACGGGGTCCGGGGCACACTAGATCTGTCTGTATTATTTCTCACAACTATGTGTAAGTCTACGATTATCTTCATATAAAGTGCAATAAGAAAAAAACCAAAAAGAGGTCAATAGAAATTTCTCCTAAAAGAAAAAAATACATCCAGTAGAGCCACGCCCTATGACCTTCGTTGGAGAAAACTGCTAGAACACTCACCAAAGTCTTCCTAGGAAGATGATCTACAAGGTGCACATTTAATATGTCATGGAGACAATGCTCATGAGTTAAAAACAGTCTGAAATCCGTGAAGGAGAAGGAGAAGTCCCTCCACACGCTTTGTGAACGGCAGAGAATCACTTTGGCTAACACGCAGGTTATAACAGGGTTAACACGGGCTAGGCGGTGGACGGGAAGCGGGCCCCTCCTCCTGTGAGGACGGCTGAGGGACTCACAATCAGGTTGTTCCTCTCCCGGGACAAGTCCCAGCTCCTAGTGCCAGAACTCCATATTGGCACAAGGGAATCATCACGCTCTCCACGCCCTTGTCCCCAGATCACCATGTGCGTCACCGAGAGGGGGAGGAGGGCGCTTAGTGCTGAAGCCGCCTTCCTACACTTACTTATTCTGCATCATGGTCATAATCACCCAGTCGAAAGGGTAGACGTTCTTCCCAATGAGGTTCTTAAACATGATGAACGTTTCCATCAGAAAATCCTAAAATAAAAACATAAATTAACAAAACCCACAACATTGAAATGGCCTACCAAGAAAAGAGGCGAAAGCTACCCCTTCCAAGGAGAAGCGGGAAAGAGGAATTTATAAAAGACTCCATTATTTTTAGCTGAATGAAAACATTCTAAAATGAATGAAGATATATTGCACGGGAGCTGTGGGTCAGCTCCTGGTGTTGATCAGGGCTCCTCCTGCTTAAGACAGTTTTTCAAAAAGATATGTGTGTATATGCGTGTGTATATTTATATATGTATATGTACATATATGTATAAGTATATTTATATTTGTGTGTGTGTGTGTGTGTGTGTGTGTGTGTGTGTGTGTATGTTACTGGGGATTGAGCCCAGGGACATTATATCTCTGAGCTATACCCCAGCCCTATTATATTTTTATTTTGAAACAGGGGCTTGCTAGGTCGATGAGAGTCTCCCTACGTGTTGAGGTTGTCCTCAAATCTGCAATTCTGTCTTAGCCTCACAAGTCCTGGGATTACAGGTGTGTGCTGCCATGCCCAGCTACAAGGATATATTTTGAAATAGTCCCTTGGTATGTGTCTCCAATAATAAAAAGAAAAAAAAAGTAGATACCCAAAGGTTATAAATATGTATTTATCTCTTTTCTGCTTATAAGAAAACATGTTTTTCCCAAACTTAACAGGCCAGCAGTAGCTTTTTTTTTTTTTGCAATTACTCTAAATTCATTTTTCATTATGCATATCTCCCATCAGATCAAATAAAGGATATTATGGGTATTATGATGCATTCCTTGTTCTTTTGTAATAAAGTCATGTGCTGACCATCCGCACAGTCAGCATGCTCTAAAGTATTTCAGCAGGTGGCTTCTTTGCTAAACTCATCTACGCACCAGCTCCATCCTCCTGAGCCAAGAGCTGATTCCTCTGAGGTCTCCCAAGTGATTCTCTACACTTTCTAGTTTGATTACAGGGGCAACGGGGTTCAGTGCATGTCCCAGCACCCTACCCTGCTTCTAGTCTGATGAGAATGCCCTGGCAGCAGGAAGGGGTACAGGTTCCTAGAGGCTCCCACTGTGCCTTTTGGAATTAGGATGCTTTTCTATTATGAGGACCTGACACTTGTTCTTTACCACACTGAACAAAGTAGGTGGCTACCCTGTGTTATAATTCAGATATGGCTTTCCCCTGAGGAGCTTATGCATGGATGCTCAGAGTGAAATGGTTGCACCGTGAGGGTTCTAATGCCATCAGTGGATAAGTCTGTGGTGATGGATTAACTGGGTGGTAACCTAGGCAGATGGGGTGGGGCTTGAGGAGGTGTGGCCCTGAGGGTGTGGCCCGGGAAACTGTGCATGTGTCCACAAACCCTCTTCACAAGATCTCTCTTGGGTCTGGCTTCTGTGAAAGGAGAGCAGAGTCCTCGTTTTTGTTGTTGTTCTTTCTCTTTATACTATTCATATTCATTCTTTCTCTCTCTCTCGATTTCTCTATCTCTATCTCTATCTCCATCACTCTCTCCTCCCTAAGCTGTGCCCTGAGCTCTGCAGACTTTTTCTGACCTACCATGGCTGGAACACCTGAAATCTCCAGAACCGTGAGCAAATCAACCGTCCTCCTCTAAGTTGTTGTGGTAAGGTGTTTTTTTTTTTGGGGGGGGGTGGTGACATAGCTGTGAGAACAGTGACTAACATCCTTAATGTCACATCTCTGGTACCCCGTGTGCACTAACGGCTCGCGTCAGGACAAAAAAAGAAAAAGAGGCAACAGGAAATTGACTTAAAAAATAGGCCATGGTCAGAAAATGCCAAATGAATGGCTACTCCTTATTTACTTAAGCTATCGAATCATAATTCAGTAGATTGAACTGAATTGGGTGCAGTGGCTGTGGAGGCCAAGGTAGGGCTTGAAACTGAAGCAGCCAGGAAAGCCATTCCCAATATGGGGAGTTCTCCCCCGGCACCATTTGCAAAGAGGCAGGTGACGTTTAATGCTCACCATCCATCTCTTCAACCTCGATAACCACGCTACAATCCTTCTGTGGAAGGGCTGGGCACAGCCAACCAGGACTAAGTGATGGGACCACCCTTGTATATTCTGGCTCCAGAGGCCTCCAATCCAGGAGGTGTGAGTGACCTGGGCAAAGCCAGAAGGAGGTGTCCATGCAGATGTCTTCTAAACCCTGATCATGGAGACCTGCCCGGTGTCCTCTGCCATACAACTGAGTTTCCCCCTAGTATAATGATGGAAATTTCTATTTCACTCCACAGTCTCCCTACATTGTCAAGAGTGTCCCCTTTGGGTGACCGGGCTGCACACAGTGCTGGCTGAGTGCCGTCCTTCAACCGCCTCTGTGTGCGTAGGATTGCCAGCTTTCTGGTGATAATTCCTTCAAGTCTGATAATCGCGATGCAAGGTCTGGTTTTTATTATGCAGGAAGAGAAGCATCTTTTCCCAGCGCCTTTTCTTCTCCAGGAGACGCAGTCCCATACTTCATTAGCATGGCTCAGCTGTTAAGTTTTGAGACTTTGCTGATCACACAAAATGCTGCTGAGAGCAGAGGACGAAGCTTTGCAAGGCTGCCTTGTGTGTCTGCACAGTTCCCTGGCCATGGTGGTCCCCACTCCTGCATTTGCCAGGAGAGGCTGATGCGGCTCCCTGGCTGTTTTGCCAGGGTTTGCAGTAACAAGGGATGCTCTGTTCCATTATCCAAAGCTGGGGCACTCCTGGTGTGTATTTTTGTTATATCATTCACAAGACTGTAGAGAATAAGTGGCACCTCTAAGAATAGCCGCCAGTGTATTTCAGAGGCAAATTCTTCTGATAAAGCCATCTGCTTCTCTCCATCCCCAATCCCAACTTCACTAAACAGGGATCCTCTCTCACCTGACTGCACCGGGGCTCTTCACCCTAAGATGTCCACTCCTGACCTTCTTAGTCCACACACTTCACACAGTGATTGGGGGGGTGGAGGGCACTGGGGATTGAAGCCAGGGGCATTCTTCCTCTGAGCTTTTATTTACTTTTATTTATTTATTTTATTTTGAAACCCCCACCTTTTTATATATTTATTTTGTCTTGAAGTAGGGTTTCACTAAGTTACTGAGGGCCTCATGGTGTTGTCAAGACTGGCTTGGAACCTGCAATCTTTCTGTCTCTGCCTTCCAAGCACTGGCATAACAGGCAGGCGTGTGTCATGAAGCCCGGCTTAGACTGAACTTTTCAACTACAAAGCCGATCAGGTCACCAACAATCAGCCAGTCTTGCAACAAACTCAAATCTGCAAAGGCTTCCCAAGGCTGCTAGACTAAAGATGAAGCATCCTGATGATCAGAACTAGGAAGTGACCATGCTGCTGTAACGAAGGCTTAACAGTGACCGACGAGAACTGCCCAGAGGTTTCCGACCCATCCGATGGAGGGCTGTTGGGATGGGAGATGTATCCACCTTGACATCTTGATGGATGTCAGTTTCACCCAAGAGATGACCTGATAATTACTACAGGGAGGGGTGGGTCTCTGCAGTGGGGCCATTGCACAGTCACCACCTTGTAATCAAGTGGTCCCGCAGCATCACCTGTGTGGGTCAGCAAGCCGTGCTCAGCCTCCGGGGACACTGTGGGAAGAGCTTCACACCAGCTCTGATACACTCTGGCCAAAACTCTCAGCCCTGATTTCAGCCAAGTTTCCTGTTATTAGGACATAGGGGAGGAGGGCAGTGGAGGATAGAGAAGCCAGTGGAAAGGTTTTATAAGGCAAATTTCAAAACATCTACAAGAGGAAACAGTCTACCAAACTTTGGCTTGGTCTTGTAAAAAAAATATGTTAAAAAAATCATGATGTCATGACAGAAGAAAAAAAAGGTGATGGTTTATTGTAGAAAAAGAAAGAATAAAAAGACAAAGCAAGAAAGTCAACATTTAAATCTAAGTCAGGTGCAGTAACTCATGCCTGTGGTCCCAGTATGTGAGAGGCTGAGACAGGAGGACTGCACATTTGAGGCCATCCGCAGCAACTTAACAAGATCCTGTTTCAAAAATAGGGCTGGGAAGCCAGGCATGGTAACACGACTTGTGGTGCCAGTACTTGGGGGGCTGAGACATAGTCTCAGGTTAGGGGTGCAACCTAGAGAGATCCTGTTTCAAAAAACAAAAATTAAAAAGGTTTGAGGGTATGGCTTAGAGGAAAAACACCCCTAGGATGAACTGCCAGTACCACAAACAACACACACAAAAGGGCTGGGGTGTAGCTCAGAGGTGGTGCTCCTGGGTTCAATTCCCGGTACAAAAACCAAACCAATCAAACCAAACAGAATGGGTAAGTCTAGACAGCACCCTAATCTGAGGGATCCCCTAATTAAAGGTGCACATGGGAAACAGGGAGGGGCTCTGAGGCTGAGTCCACTGGATGTGCATAGGCAGACACACGGTGCACTCCTGCCAAAGAGCTCGCAGCTGAAGGACGCGGTGGTGGGATTGCCATTTCCACTGCACGATCCTTTTAATGTGTCAGTATGCTTGAAATTTTTCACAATAAATAGGGCAAAGAATACAAGCATTGCTGGAGAAATCCGAATAAGGTCAAAGGATCATGTTAATGTCAATGCCCTGGTCTCGATGTTGTACTACAGCTCTGTAAGATGTTACTGTGTGGAGAAACCAAGTGGAGGGTGGGCAAGAGCTCTCGCCTCTTACAGGTGCAAGGGACACTGTGCTGATCTGAGAAGCCTATCCTGAAATTAAGTGTTCATAGTTCTTTTATAAAAAAAAATAGTGGGAAATAGCCATGAAATAAATAATCAAGTAAATGAGGAAGACGAAGCTTCTTTGCAGGGTTGTGGAGGAGCTCCTATGTGGCTGACCATCCCAAGCCATCTCTGAGTACCTCTGTGGGGTCCTCTCCCCCCAGAACTGGGCCTCCATGGGCACTGTCCTGTCTCTGATACCTTGCCCTGTGTGTGGTCCCTGGACTGGACAGATGTTTACTAAAGGTCACTGTGATATAATATTAGGAGATGTACTTGGTATCTGCCCAGGTTCCTGGAACAAAGTACCAACACCCCCTGAGAATTTCCTAAGTGATTGGAGAGCCACTATATGTCACTGTATTCATAACAAGCCCCTTTTGATCACATACACTGAGTTGATGCTAACGAGAAGTAGGGTTGGGACTTTCAGCCCCACCCACCACCAACTGTGGAGGAGGCTGAAGATCATACGGGGGGTGGGGGGGGGAATCGCGGGCACAATTTTATGAGCCTCTGGCTGCTGACAAGATAGAGGAGATGGAGGACAGAGGCCTGGAGAGAATGTGGACACTGCGGCCACCCCTAATACCTTGTTCCATGCAGTTTTTTTCCTTTTGATGACCTGAGTCACACCCTTTATAATGAACCAGAGCATGTGAGCCAAGTGTCTCCTTGAGGTCTATGAGCCACTTGAAAAAATGGTGAACCCTAAGGAGAGGTCCATAGGTTATAGGACCCTGCATTTTTAGCTTGGTCATAATTATGGGAATCTGGACTTGCAAGAGGACTTGGACCAAGCCCAGTAACCTGTGGGGCCTGATATTAACTCAGGGGGACAGAGGGGGAATGGAACCAAACTGTAGGAACTAGTGGCCAGTGTCAGAGAACAAGAGTGTCAGAGTAAGTGTGGGAGAAACCTCAGTGCTGTGGTCACCGGAGAGTTCTGCATGGGAGTGCCAAGAAGCATGCTGTTTTCTCAGAGCCCCTGAGTGTGGGCCTGGGACAGGTGGCAAGACAGCAATCTCCCCCAAAGAGTCCAGAGTCCTCCTTGTCCCTTGCGCCTGGCTGTAGAGGCACTACACATGCTCTGCTTCATTCCTGGTGCTGAGACTTGGATTCTGGATAGCAGCAGGCACTGCATGGAAGGTCAGTGTCCCTGGCCACAGAGGTCTAGAGTCAGCTGGTGGCTCAAATGTCTGAGGACAGGCATGCCTCTGCTTCTAGGAAGGTGGAGGGAAACACACCCATTTCTGTTTTCTGAGTCCATCTGTCCCCCATGCTCTATTCTCTCACTGTCTTGGGAGCAAAGGGCTACTTGAGAGTCTGCATAAGCAAGAGCTCTGTGGCAGGTGAGTGTGGTGTTAACAAGCACTGCTGTTTTGTACGGGAATGGCTGGTGCAACCAGGAGCGGTGAAATGTGTGAACCTAAACAAAGCCATGCTTGTAAGAAGGAAGCGCATCTCAAAAACATGGTGTACGTTATTTTTCTATTGGCAAACTAATTGACCTCCAATTCTTTCACACAAAACAATCCTATGATTATCAATAGTTGCCACATCGGTCGAAAAACAGTCAAATACTCTCTATGTCTGGTTAATGGTAAGGGACATATTTTTACAGAGTTTCTGATGGATTAGCAATAATAAAAAATGTTTACCATCCTTGCAGTATGAATGTGGGATAGCCAAATCACAAATGCCATTTTGTAATGGAAATCAAATTGTCCGCAAATAATTGATTTTCCGAACTGCTGTGCGTAAGGGGAGGATCCCTTGGGAAATTAGGACCCACAATGGGAAGTAAATGTCTGATTCTCTGCTCTGAGCAAGAAGAGAGGGCATATACTTGGAATTCATCAAGTCACAGTAAATTTTAAATACCATATTGTATAATCACTTTTTATAATATTCTGAAGTTTTAATATCAATGGCCCCACTTAATAGTTCAGATTTAATGTTTATAACAGTTTGCCTATGTGAGTTTTGGCCATGTGACTGTTCAGATAACGCACAAATGATTGACTAGATTCCTTAGATTTTAGGATGAGTCATTCTTCTCATTCTGGAAACTTTGATTATTTAGCCTGGAATGTTTATCTCTAAGATTATTGCTATAGATCAAGCTCAGGCTATTCCTACTATTGAGCAAACCAGGCATAGGGACATATTTAAGATTCCATTATGAGACTAAATGTTGTAAATATAATGTCTGATTTCTTATGCCAGGGTTTCAGATAAATCCTAGGATATAATGTATATTATGTTATAATACAAGTATGTATATATGCCTTTATTATAAAACATTCAAAGACTACTCAAAAGAAAACAAAATAGACACACAAACATGCTTACTTTCATGTAACCTGATTTTTAAAGGAAAACTGCTATTATCTTAAGGTATAGATTAATTTTTGCTTGTTTTTGAAGTTTATGTATTGATTGATCGAGCTACCATCCATCCACCCATCTACCCAACCATCCATCTATTGTGGCAACAACTAAGGAAAATTTGTTTTAGAAAGAATCTTTTAGAAAATGGCAACAATCCTTCTCTTATCCTCATTCCTTAATAAGAGAGCTGTGATGCACAGGATGCCAGCAGCACGTGCTGTGGTCCTCAGGAACCCACGGGTGTGCCCCAGGGACCCATGGGTCCTTAGAGATGCTGTCAGTCCCACCCACATCACACCAGGGTCGCCGGCAGCTTTACAGTGAGCATCAGCCATCTGGCTGTGTCACTTCAGTTCAGTAGGGAGGTAGCTCCCAAGTGATAAATTTCCCTATATTATGCTTTTCTTAATGGCGTTTTACGTAGTTTTACTGAGGATGACTAAGGAATTATTAGGAGATGTGCGCCGATGATTAGAGCTAATTAATAATGGAGTAGAGCAAGACTGGAAAGCCTGGCAGGCTTTCTGAAGTTGAAAGTCACTAGTGAATGACAGAAGTTAATGACCCTCCGTCCACGGCAACATCAACAATTGCCAATGATCCCAAAGCTCCACAGAGGACACTGACCTTTTCCCTGGGCTCCAATTCTGAGTCATTCCCAGGTCTACACCAGACTCAAAACTGTGTGTCAGTCAGGACCCTCCTCATCCTAGGAACAAGGCTTTGGTTCTAAGTCAGTTGCTCAGAGGCACCTTCCTATGCAAAAAGTATGATCTGGAAATACTGACAATCGGATTCTGCTAACAGTGCTGGCCCCAAGGACAGGGATGTGAAGCCCTTGAAATACTCACCACCACATCGGTCCTCATCTTTCCAAAAGTCTTGATCAAATGGGCATAATGGTAATCTTCCATTTGGCGCAGAATTGCTGTCATGCAAGCCACAAAGTTGCCCTGTAAGTATATCAAAAGACAGAATTAGATGGAGAGAAAACAACCTTCAGAGGAATAGCTGATGTCACTCAAGAGCCTGGCATTAAAAGCTTCGGGGAGAGGCAAGGGGCCTGGTCGGTGCCCCAGGTCCTCTGTGCCATGTGCAAAGCTGAGGAATGCACTGCCCTGCACACTCCCAACCCCAGGATTTTCATGGTGGTGTTGGTGGAATACTACATTCCTTTCACCTTAACTCCATTAAATGCTTCTTGACATGAGATGGTTCAGACTAGAAAGAACCAGCCTTAAATAGCTGTATGCAGTATGTCTCTATCACTCTGGACTACATTACTATGTGAGACTGCGATGCACCAAGGAAAGTACATTCAATATATTTTTGTCTAAAACAGGCAAAAATTAAGACAGTATTAAAATCATGGTCACTGCTACTTCCTGTGCTACTGCAAACAGCCTCCCTTTATTACTAGTCAAACTGTGTGCACATCCTCTCCTCTTTGGCCATGGCAAAGAGAGGTCTTTTATTTCTCAAAATCTGCCTGCATCCCCCTTGGCCAATTTAGAGGCAATCACCACCGACTCCACAATGAGTTATGGTCCAATTCTCCTTCTGGAGAAGAAGGAGGGGGGAGGCGGGCTCATCGGCATGTCAAGTGGGAGAGATGGGAATTCCTCATTCCACACAGAGCTGGCTGGAAAGGAAGAGAAGGGGGAAGAAAGGAAACAAACAAAACCCAGACGTTGAGAAGGGAAAGGGCCAAAGCCCTTGGCAAATAGTTGTGGCCAGCGTGGATGTGGCTGTGGGTGTGCACATCTGCGTGTGCCCAGAGGGGTGTTAGCTCTGATGAGTGCCCTGATGCCGTTAACCGCGATTTCTCACTTCCAGAGTTGGAGGCTAACAGCACTACAGTGCCTTCCTTGCTATTAAATACACACCCTTAAATTAATGGCATTTTAGGAAACACAGGGCATATATATACATATTCTCCCATTAAACTAGTACACGTCCAGCGGAATTCCAGGATGGGACACTGTCTGAGACATGTCCCTATTTTCCCCCTAGTAAATGAGCTCTCAGACTGCATTCTTTAACTGACTCTACTTTTTCCAGCCATATATTTGAATGTCTAAATGTCTTTCATAGTAATTTGGAATACACACTCTATAGTGAAATATTCAAGTCCAATGTTCTCCCTGATCCATTTTATATCTATAGTAGACATACATGCTTCCAAATGGGTCCTCAAAGGACACATCACACAAATTGAACAAATACAATCACGATGATATGATATCTTCCATTTGCCCAGAAATGTAAATTATCTGTGAATGATGATAATTGCTGAGATTTAGGTTCCAAGTTGGTGATGTTCAGGGAAAGAGCTAAATAATGCTTGTTTTGCATTGGAGGAACAATTAGTAAAATGGTAAAATGCCTATTTATGAATATGAACTTTTGAGATACATAAATATTTGGCATCTGGTGGGGCTCAGGAGCAGTTGTTTGTGAATCTGGCTTACTTCTATGAGATGCCAGCCTTTGGATGACTGTCAATAACAACAGTATTTGCTAACCCAGCATAGTCCAAAGGCGGTGAGAAGCATGACCTATTCAAGCACAGGGTGGGCTCTTATCCTGAGCCATTTTATAGGCTTTAAACTGAGGCTTAGAAGACTCACTCTGCAGGGAGGAAATGCACAGTGGGGTATGCAGACAGCACTCAAGGGCCATAGGCAGGGACTTGGCATGGGACCTAATTTCTTCCACCCTTATGTAGGTGCACATGCGCATTCTAGCTCTGTGGAACCTGCAGCTACTGCTGATGACCAGCGGGAGGTGGAGATTCACTTCCTCCCACTCTCAATCAGCAGAGAGGGCCAGATGACAGGAGGAACACACCATAGCCCTCTGCCCTGACATCCGCCCAGACTCAGCCCTCAGTGACTGGGTCTCCTCCCTGTCAGATGTGGCGCTCTTCCAGAGCAAGCAGAGCTGCATAGCAATCCAGGTGTATCTAGGAGGCACACAAATTAATTTCTACAGGTACAGACGGTTCAACAATGGAGACGTACACGTTAGAATCGCTGAAATCACCACGGTACCTGTTTATAATCAGAAGCAAGATACCGACGCATAGAACTTATACTGGCCGTTGGAGAGTAGAAAGAGAAGAAGGGCTCTGAAGGGCCTTTAAAAATGCTGCAGGATGAGCCCAGAGGGGCGTGAGTGACAAAGATCAGGGCACCAGAGTCAACCAGAGACTCAAACAGGTGACACCACCGTCTTCCATTAGGGACCAGGTTGTCATGTCATGCTGAAAAATGCATGCAGTTGCAGAAGACGGGAACTGATGTGATATCAGAAATAAAGAATGAAGAGTCACAGCCACAGCCACAAAGCAAGTCCTGGGGAGACACACATGGCCAGTCGGGATGTCTTCTCCCTGGACAAGAATGGCATCCAGAAGGCGGCCAAGTGGCCCCTTATTTAACAACGCCGGGGACTAATTAGAGCGGCCCGGCGAGGGCAGAAGGACAAGCCATCACCATGAGTTAGAGGAGCGCTGCCCGGCAGAGCGCGTGGGCTCTTTACTTAACCCAGGGAAATGGGCCAAAAGCAATCTGTACTGTGTGCTCGGCACTTGTAGAGGAGGCTGGTCTGCCATTTCAGACCTCTAAGTTGGAGCTTGAGGCCTCACTAGAAAAGGGGTAACACGTCTGTTAATATTCACAGAGATGCCTCCTCTTCCCTCCCTGCCCTTTGGGAATGGAGTCTTCTCCTTCGGATATCGGCATTTTCATAAGGAAAATATTGCCAAAGCCAAGAAGCTTTACTGCTGACAGACACACAGCAGACACTTGTCCAGATTACTTACTTGTGGGCTACTAAGGATGGGTAAAGCGGGTATTTGGGGAGCTCTATTTGAAACCACTCCTACATTAGGAATAGAGACAGGGGAGAAGTGGGGAAAGAAATCTTTAGTTCTGCAGGCTTAGAAGAAAATTACTGGATATTTTAACTGATTTATTTTAAATGCATTTAGGAGTCGCAAGGAGACTTTATGTTCAAAGAAGGTGTAGGCTCGTGGCAAAGTTTGTCCTCGACTTGAGCCTGGGGACCAGTATCCGGCCCCGGCTGCTGAATAAAGCACATTACCTAAATAAAAATAAGACGCGTTCCTATGACTTCAAAGCGATGCGGAGTACGGCAGAGAAGTCAGGCTGCATTTGCACAACATTTCAAAACCAGGACATCGAATGCCTAATAAACAAAGAACGCGAACCTCATTAGTAATCAAAAAGGAAAATGATGTATCATCATTTGCCTGCCAAAATAGCAAAGAGGTATTTAAGAGATCATAATGTGAGCAAGGATACTGGGACTGAGGATTCTCAGACGCCGCTGGTGAGAGCACAAATTGCTATAACCTTTTTGAAAAGCGACTTGGCGATAGGTTTGAAAAGTCCTGGGAAGAAAATGCTCATCTTCTCAATAATTCTGCTTCTAACAACCTACCAAAAAAGTGGTTCATAATAGGATATTTTATGCCCAAACACGTCCATTACATCACTGAAAATATCCAAGTGTTCAAAGCAAGAGATTATATAAGTAATAGGATATTTTGTAGGGTTGCAGGATAAAGCACGGGATGTCTAGTTCAATTTGAATTTCAGATAAACAACAAAAAGCCAATATGAACCAAACACGGCTTTGGAAATACTGCAAGAGCTCACGAGGAACAGGAGAGACATGTTAACTGTTGTTTTCCTCAAGTTCGAGTTGAACTGGTTGTCCTGAAATATTAGCTGTTAAATGCAGCAATTATATTATAATCCAGTCATTAAACACGTGAATATGAGACACTTTAATAACATGAAAAAATGTGTGAAGGACAAAATGAAAATATTTACACACGCACATGCATACCCATGTGCGCACAAACACAGTTCAGCAATATAAAGGATTATAGTATAGTAGAAATCAAACCAAAAAAATGTCTGGGGTGGGGAAATTCCAGGTAGTCAGCCAGGCAAGGCTCAAGAAGCCAAAATTACTTTTTTTGTGAGGGATGGGAATTGAACCCAAGGGCATTCTACCTTCAAGCTATACTTACACTCCCAGCTCTATTTTATATTTTATTTGGAAACAGGGTTTCACTAAATGGCTGAGGATGGCTTTGAACCCTGCAATCCTCCTGTCTCAGCTTCCCAAGTACTAGAATTTCAGGTCATTACCACCATATTTGGCTCTAGATTACTGTTATAAGCAAATATGTAAATACTTTAAAATCTGGTCCTTAAAGTAAAAGATCTCATCTGGGATGAGGGCCGACTTTCTCTAGCCTGCTTCGTTCAGTTATTAGAGTCTTAGCTTCTTGC
Source organism: Muscardinus avellanarius (assembly GCF_963383645.1). Lineage (NCBI taxonomy): Eukaryota > Metazoa > Chordata > Mammalia > Rodentia > Gliridae > Muscardinus > Muscardinus avellanarius. The sequence goes on along the minus strand of NC_137789.1, from coordinate 157,551,546 downwards.
AGGGCCCCTGAGCAAATGGAGCCCTGGACTGCAATTGGGGCTAACCCGAGAAATCCCCTAGAGCGACCATCAGGAGGGCTCCGGTTGTAAATCTCCTTAGCCCCACAGTGCGCTAGGACTGTACACAGGTGGAAGAGAGATGAACAGGCAGAGCCGGGCACAGGTGAAACAGAAGACAGAACTAAGGATACAAAGAAGAAAAGACAGGTAGAATTGAGAGCAGGTAGGATGGGGCCCTGGAGACAGAGCAGGAGATATTTTCTATCAGAAAAGTTCATTGTAAGATACTGCTGTAGGATATAAAACACTAGGGGAGAGGGAGGGAGAAAGAGAGGGAGGAAAGAGAGAGAGAGAGAGAGAGAGAGAGAGAGGAGAGAGAGAGAAAGAGAGAGGGACAGAGAGAGAGAAAGAGAGAGGGACAGAGAGAGAAGACAATGACAGAGAGACAATGACAAAGGTAGAGGGATGCTGGAGATTAGAAAGGAGACAGGACAGATTTTAAAGAACACTCCAGTCAGTTGTGCCTAGTTTAAAGTCTACAGGCAAATATAGGAATTGGAAGAAAGAGTCCCCAGGGTTTTAATTCTCGGTCATGGGCCCTTCGTGAGGGCGTCGTAGCCCATGACTTGAAGGGGAGTATGCACCTGCCCTTGGCAATGCCGTGAGCCGATCGCCCCCCGGAGATGCCACTTCCCATGCAGCCTGTGTCTGCTTCCCCGTGAAGTGTGGCACAGGCAGAAATATTAACACTCGTCTGAGTTCTACAGAACCCATGTGTCTTTGTGCAGCTGCAAAACACAGAACCCACTGGAACAACAGGCAAGGTACCAAGGAGCCCCATCCTGAGGGGCAGGCACCAGATTTGAATAAAAGAGTCCCAGTGACGGCATGGAGCGCAACTGGATGGCTTCCAGTGGAGTCCTGGAAAAATTTAACCATGTTCCACCAAGACAAATATTTGAAGAGGGCCATCCACTTTGATGTTCAAATTTCAAACATACTGATGAAACTAACCTACCCCATAACCGTCATCTAAAATTAAGGGCAAAGTAATTGTCCAGCGATTAAAAAAAAATGATACTAAACGATCCTGGGGGAAAAGCGGTATCAAAAATGAGAAGATAGGAAACTTGGTGAAATCTGAATGACTTTCTCTTTGGGAAGTCTTCAATCCAAATAATCAATTACAAAAGCAACATTATGAAAACGAAATATAGGAAGAGATAATGTAATGGGAGGTGAGTCCTCCACTTAAAATGGAGCAGTGACATGCAGTTACTCCATATGGCTAAACTATTTATACAAAAGAGCTAAGATGTCTGGCGAGCACAGGGGCCCTCTGTGTTCTAGACGAGAAGCTGGTGGTGAAATGTGCCTATGCTCTATCTTCTGTGAGGAAATTAAAAAGAGGAAACAAGGAAGTTAAAACAGCACAAAGAAAATCCCAGACTGTCCTAAACTAGACCAAAGACTCCTCCAAAGCTTGCACAGGGATGAAGTTTACAGAAGTAGAAGCGGGGGGCCTCGCACATAACCAGCTCAAGACCTCCGTCCCTGATTCTTTACATCTAACTGAAAGATCATCCTTTTTTTTTTTTTTTTTTTTCAGTACTGGGGATTGTACCCAGGGGCATTCTAACTCTGAGCTATTCCCCAGCTCTGTTTTTCTTTTTATTATTCTTTATTTAAAAATACACAAACCCATAAGGACTAACGACCAAGAGGAGATGCAACTGAAATAGAAAATATTCTGGAAGCCCAATCGGGGACAAGTGGTGACTCATTGATCGGGATGAGCAGGTGAAGCCTGTTGATTGCTGGCTCAGAATCCAAGGCAGGCCAAGAAATCAGAGGTGCCAACGTGCTCAGAAAATAAGGCTGCGTGCGAGGCATGGGGAAGGGGCACGAGTGCTCCAACACGTGACCGTAAACCTACTGCCCGCTCCCGAGGGGGCCAGCGGTCAGTGGCCAGTGAGGGGCTCCCTTGCTCAGTAGTGGGCAGTGGTAAGGGGGCCGCCCGGCAATTAGATCAGGGTAAAGTTAAGGGCTGAGTTTGTGTTTTTTTTTCTCGTTTAAAGATAAATAAAATCTTATGCTGTTTCCATTCAATGTGTGGTTAATTTTCACTCATTATGATTCCAAATTATTGTGATTTTTCTATTTTACTGAGAACCAGAGAGCAAGGAATACTTGCTAAAAAATAGGAACTACACAAAACTGAACATAGTATGGTTGATAAAGCACGTTAATGTCATTTATTAGCTCCTTTAAACTACTAGCAACAAAATCAAACCTGCATCTTAAATTTAAATGAAGTGCTTGGTTGAAGTCATAGAGTGCTAGCATCTCCTATCATTTTAGACACTTTAAAGCAAGAAATCTAATTTTGAAAACAAAATCAATTTCAATTTTACAGGGGCAATAATTGTAGAAAGATGTTTATAGGACGCATAACAAAAGGGATTACTTAGATATTAAGTTATCCATAATGATTATTTGCTACTTTTTCAACATAATAATTTGAATACCTACTCACATTTGTTATGAAGGATAAATATATAAAATATATAAATTATACTTTATGGCATAATGAAAAATATATACTTGGCATGCAACTTCTTAATATAATTTATTTGATGCTAACACAAGATGGACAATAAACCAAAAATTTTTGTAGTTTATTTTACAAGCTCCATAAATCAGGTAGTATTAGAGCCTTAGAGAGTTTAGAATTTTTCAAATATGATCACATGATACACAGAATTATAAAACATAATAGAAGCAGGAGTAATTTAGTATTAATCGACTCCTATTGAAGTGAGGATCAATAAGCCCACACATATTTAGAATTGACTTCTACACATAAAGGACATTATCACCATCATATTTATAGATTAAGAGCGAAACTCCTTCTTAGGTAAAATGGAATGTGTGGGTCATAAAAGGATATTAGCCTAAATTTTATTCACATTGGTGAAGTGATGTAGTCAGGAGGAATAATATCATACCAAGTGATAAAAAGAATTAATGAGTTACAGAGAAGATAGGTAATTTGAAATATGAGATAATTGCATAGTGAAACCCATAAAATGTGTTACAGCGTATGTATTATGACTCTCTCGTCTGTCCATAACATAAGCATATATGGTATATGGTTGTATGTTCCAATACTATCATCACAATAGATTTTCTGCTTAAAACTACATAAGATACCAGAGTCATCTGGGTCATTAGTGCCTTGACATTTATTTTCAAAATCGCTTGCTAGGGTGGGGTGTGACTCAGTTATAGGGACCCTGGGACCACTCTGCAGGAGCGACTGGCTGTCCAGCAGGCGTGTGAAGGATGAAGGGCAGATATATTCCCCGGTGTTCTACCCCCATCCCCACTTCACCTCACCACAGCCCTGCAAGAACTGAAAGGTCCTGAGATTCTACAGAGAGGGGTTCACCTGCCAGATGTCGTAGGAGACCCAGGGGAGAAAGCTAAAAGGTAAGATTTAAATTGGGCTGGGAGTGGTCAAGTGCCAACATCCACTGAGTACACAGCATTGAAAGCACTGAGTTCCCGGAGGGAAGCCAACACACTGGTGAAAAGTGAATCCACCCAGAATGAGCACTCAGCAAGCCCAGACCAGTGTTGTCTTTCAGAATAGCAGAGCCATGTCAAGGCAAGAGGTAAGGAGGGGCTTGAGGAGGCACCCCAGCCACATGTGGAGCAGCCGGGACGACCTGAGCATCAAAATGGACCATGCGAGCAAAGGATTCTTAACACCCCCAGTGAGGAGCAAAGTCAATGTGTCTATCTAGATGCACATGCCAGTGGTGAGCAGGGCTGGGTATAAAAGCAGAGCTATTTCCCACAGGATCTGTAAACTGAGAAACATTGAAAGAAGAGGGGAATTCTAAATTCACACTAGTTTTGACTCTAAAGAAGCAGTGGGTCCACGCAAAGGTCCCTAGTAGGCACTAAAACCATTAGGTAAAGGTTTTGGGAGACCAAGATGACACAGTCCATCTGAATGTCTTACGCCTAGAATTTTCCTGATTCTACAGCTTGGACCTCCAGTTGAGATGACACACTAAGTTCATATTATCACCTAGGTGGTCTCTTTCGCCAAAAATATTCAATCATGAGGAAACAAAGAGATGCATGTGACAAGACCAATGGTTTGGATCATAATAATGAATAAGAAAACGTCACAGGACATAGATATTGCATTGCATTAGGGAATCACTTGACTCTTCAGAACTGTGGATGTTGTTAGGACTGGGCGACAGAACTGTTCGAAGGAGCTCGCGAAGCCATTGGGGATGGCAAGTCACAAAGTCGTCATCAATTTTTGGCTGGGCAGTAGAAGCTTACTTTACACATTCACGTCAACCTGTAACGGAGGAAGCTGAGGGATGATACTGATCCCACACGACCTTAATAGGTAATAAGACTCGTTGGCAGTTACTCGGGTTTTCCTGTAGTATTGCTTAAACGGTTCTGCACTACGAAAATTTCAAAATAAAAAGCTGAAGGAAGAAATATCTACCAACAGTTGACTGAGATACAAAGACATGACAGCAGTTAATTAAGAAACAATATTAAAAATGTCTTAAAGGGGAGTTATTATAAACTACTAAGGCTGGACGTGGTGGCGCACGCTTGTAATCCCAGCATTCGGGAGACTGAGACCGGAGGATCACGGTTCGCGGACAGCCTCAGACACTTAGTGAGGCTCTCCGCAACTCAGTGAGACCCGGTTTCAAAATAAAGAATAAAAAATAGGGCAGGGGGTGTGGCTTGGAGGTTGAATGCCCCTGGATCCCATCCCCAGACCTGCATAAATAAATAAATGAATGAATGAATAAATAAATAAATAAATAAATAAAAGAAAAAATTAAACTGCTAAGAGAAATCTAAGGAGAAGATATCTATTTTCCAATTACAGGACTATTAAGGAATGGAATATAATAACAGGACTAAGAACAATTATTTGGGAATCTTAGCTCACATCTGAATGGGAGGGGGCAGAAGAGATACAAACAGAAATATTCACTCAACAATATTTTTCAGGGGTGGAAATGTAACTGATTCGAGGGTTTTATTACTTTTGCTTATAAATCCTCACCCTACGTATTCTTCATAAATGTAAGAATGGTTAATTATTTGAATAATTTTGAGTACAGATGTACTCTGCCCTTAACAAAAATACTCTATAGTGAAAGTGCCAAGGAACAGTCCACAGGTCCTTTTTTCTCTACCAAGTATGAATCCCTACTATTGCCCTAGCTTCTTCAATCCTTTTATAACACTTAATATCTTAGAGTAAAAGGTTTATAGGTACACGATAAAATTAATTTATAAGTATAGAATTAAGGCTTCAGAGGCGGACAGAATAGTCAGTTAACAAAGCTAAGAATGCTGGATGAGGTAGACCTGCTATTTGACCTTCATGAGCCTCAGTTTCCTTGCCTGGAAAATGGGAGTAGAGGTTCTAAAATATGGAATTAATGAACAGTTTAAATTAGATATGAACTTAAGGATATCAGCACAGTAACAGGCTATATAAATGAACATGGGTGGTAGTGGTAATAAAAAATGAAAAAATACAAAACCATACACAGATGAATATTTTAAAGGCACAAAGTTTTTATCAATGTAAAAAAACAACTTGAGAAGAAAATAAATAAGAACCCAAACTAGTGGATTAGAAGGATCAAAAATGTTAAGACCCTAGGAGATCTACTGTTTCAAAATGCGGCAAGTATTTATGCAGAGATTAGCAATCTGCTTCTAAACTCTATATGGATAATCAAAACACATAAAATTGATGATAATATTTGAAAAGAGTTGAAGGATACACCTTACCTTATTTTGAGACATTATATAAAACAGATATCAAAGATTACTTTTTACCAACTTTTTTTTTTTTTTTTTTTTTTTTTTTTTTTTTTTTTTTAGTGGTACTGGGGTTCCTGGAAGCCCTTCTACCTCCGGGCTACACTCCCAGACCTATTTTTACATTTTTATTAGGAAACAGGGTCTCCTGAGTCAGCGCGCGCAGCTGGCTTTGAACCTGCGCGATCCTCCTGTCTCTGCCTCCCAAGCACGGGGATTACAAGCGTGCACCACCACGCCCGGCTTTTACCAACTTTTTAACCAATGAGCCAACACTGTTCAGAGCCCAAGGAAGGAGGGAAGGAGGAAGGAGAAGACCAATCTATACTTTATGCCATATACAAAAATTAAGTAAAAATGTACCAAAATACTAAGTACATAACATAAAACAACAAAACAAAATGTCTTAAAGAAAGCATAGAAGGAAAATCTGTGAGACAACAGAAAAAAATGATAGATTGAATTTAATCAAAATTAAGAACTTTTGATCTTTGGAAGATTATAAAATAAAAGTTAAAAATAACTTTGCAGGATTGGGGAAAAAAACCCTAATTAAAAAAATATCAGACAAAGGGCTCCCTCTTGGAATATATAAATAATTCTCAGAAATTCATTTTGGAAAAAATGTAAAAAATTATAAAAGTTTTGAGGGGACACAAATGGCTAAGACACAAGAGAACATATTCAATGTCCCTAGTCAAAAGGGATATTGAAATGTCAATAACTATTAGAGGGACTGAAATTAAAAACAAAACACAAGCAGTAGAGTACAGCACTCCTCACGACTGTTTTGGAGAGTTGGGGCAACTGGAACACAGTTGGATGGTGTCATTCACAATTAATCTTATACCTACCATATGACCCAACCATCCTACTATCATGTCATGTACACAAGAGACTTGAAAACATATACCCACACGAAGACCTCTGTATGAATGTTCAGAGGAATCTGTAAGTGCCACACTTGGAAGACACCCCAAATATCTACTTCCTAGTAAATGGACAAGCCAATTGTGGTATATCCATATGACGAAATCCCACTTAGCAACAAGAAGGAACCAACCACTCCTAAAGCATAGATGAAACTCAAATACAGGTGAACAGCTGGACACAAAGGTTTATATACTCCATAAATTCATTCATGTGACATCCTGTAAAGGACCAGTAACCGAGAAGACACTGATGGTAGAGGACGCAGGGCACTTTTTTAAGGGAGTGGAAATAGTTCCTATTTTGTGTTTGGTGGTCGTTACACTTCTGTACATATTGGTCAAAGTTGAGAACCAAAAATGGTGGGTTTCATTGAATAACCTTAAAAAAGTATATAAAGAAAAAATTTTCAAAAATTACAATTTCCCATAAGCCATGTGCAATTAATATTGGTAATTCAGAGGATTAATCCTTGTCTTTCACATCCATCCAGACAGACTAGTTTTGATTTAATACCTTAAATGTTGCAGCGTTCAAATGGTTTTGCTATTCAGCGTTACACATTCTCCTTACTCCTGTTTTTCACATTTGTCTTGAGTATCCATGCCAATTCATTCTCACATGAACTTTAGAACCACATTTTTGAATTTAAAACAAGCACCATTGGGATTCAAATTGGAATTCCATTGAATTTGTAAATTAATTGAGAAGGCGAACAATATCAGCTTTCCCATTTAGACACAGAAACTGTTTCTACATTCATTCAAGTCTATTTTTATGCCATTCAGAGATATTTTGTGGTTTCATCATATGGATCTTAAATAGCTCTTGTTATTTGGGTTTCTATTGAGAGGAGTGCTTTTTTTCAATATGCATTTAAATGTTCTCTATCTCCTTTCTTTTCTTTCCTTTTTCTTTCTTCCTTTCTTTTGTATGTTTAGGAAAATTGTTGAGTTTGATAGGTAGGTTTTGTAATTGAACTCTCAAAATCCTCTTATTACTTACGACAGGTATTGTTGTTGTTGGTGGTGGTGGTGGTTTTTCTTTGGGAAGAGTTTCTACATAAACCAAATACCTGCCAATAACTTTGTGTTGTCTTTTTTAATCACAGTCAGTCTTATTTTTGTTTTTGGAGCAACTACACAGGAACCCTATTAGGGCAAGGTCAAGTTAAATAGCAGCAGGATTTTGTTTCCTTAGTGATTTTAATGGCATCCTTTAGGGCCTAACATGTAGATACTATTTTGAGTGATAGCTTAAGGTAGACCTTAGGAAGCAAGTATTCCTAATCTAGGGACCAGCTATCACAAAATACATCAAGCTAAACAAATATGGTTACAGAGTTTGGTCATTGAAGAGAAAGTAGATCAATAACAAAACTGAGCCTCCAAAGGCCCATCATATGGATGCTTTTAGATTTTTGTGAATAGGGTTGGAATAATGCCCCAAAGGCATAATTATATCAAGCTAAGCTATGATACACAAAAATTGGGAGATGAGTGTTTCAATAACTCTCTCTTGATCTACCAAGTGTCTGACACAGTCTGGAAGTCTCAGGAAGGCATATTCTAGGGGGCTGAAGAGACGGGGCCTCTTGGCTGCTGAATTTACACATTAGTTTTCCTGTCACTGCTGACCTTCACTAATAGGAAGACCATCTGGTACTTGCAGGAAGTTTAACAGTCATGTACTTGGCCAGTATATTTGAAGGTATTTTCATATCCCATTTTGTGAAAAAAGAAAAATTGCTCAGATGTTCACTCATTGAGAAAAATAGTCCAGGAGAAATCAGCGCGAACCTCTAGCGATTTATTCCATGTCATGTAGACGTTACTCATATTTCCAATTTCCAACTCATTATTTTTACATAGACATAATGAAAATATTAGAAGAGGCCATTCAACTAATCTTACTGAAATTTAGAGCTGCTCTTTGTAAATTAGCAAATAGACATTTAGCATTGATCATAATAGTAACTATCATAATTTTAATTAGAAAATATAAAACATTGCTTTATTGAGATTAATCTCTTTGAAAAAAATCCATATATTTTACAGATTTTTTAATGTATGACAATTACAGACATTTCAGCTAATTTCCACAAACATAAAATTAGAAAGGGATCGTCTCAGATCCGATCTGTCTCCCATTACCTGAACCCAAAACTCCAGTCACAAGTCACATAGGAAAGATGCAAATCGGAAGTCACTTTGCAACAGATGTTCAGCCAAGATTTCTTTATTTTTTATTAATCTTGCTTAGACAAGATCTTAACAGCATGTAGTGGAAGGTAAATCCACAAAGTGGTACGGTAATGACTAATTTTAATTACTTTCCAAAATCACTACTTGTTTGCAAAATCGAGTATGTTTTTCACAAGCTAATTATCTGGCTACACAGTTAAAAGTTTGCAAAATGGAATGTTCCTCATTTCTGTCTAACAAGAAGCTTGCAGGATAATGAAGGAAGGCCCCCTTCCTTTGAATTTAAATCAGATGCATTCGTGTCATAAAGGGCAGAAAGGAGAAATCCAGGCTGATCTGTTAAACTGGAAAAGCCAATAGGAGGCATTTGTTTGCAAGAATCAGAAACCTCAAATACTACCACAGGGACGTTCTGGTGGGAATATCCCCATCGGTAGGATAAAATCGTTCTAAATAATGAAAAGAAAAACTGCAGCTCTAATGTGACCCATGGAGAAGTGGACGAGGCCATCCGTGGGCTGCCCCAGCTCCCGACTCAACCTGTCCCTCTCATAATTCGGCCAGGGTGCCCATGTTGGATCTGTGCCCCTTAGGACTCTGCTTTGCCTTGTCCCGTGTAGAAGGCTTTTCCCCAGGATGCCCACCTGGCACACTTCCTCCCTCTTGCACAGCCTAAAGCCAAAGCCGCCATTCCCAAGGGCTGCGCTGGCCATCCTCCCCATGCAAGGCCACCTTCATCAAAACTACGTCACCATCTCTCCTCACTAGAATGCAAACCTCACAAGGACAGCTATCTTCGCATCGCTGGATGGTGGTCCCTAAGCCTGGGTGACAGCCGTCCCCTGGGAGGCACTCAATGACTGCCACACACCAACAGAACCACACAACTGATAAGGGCTTGATATCCAAAATATATGAGAAACTCAATAGCAAAATAGTAGATAACCCAATTAAAAATGGGCAGAGGACTGAATAGACACTTGTCCAAAAGAAGACATACACACGGACAATGTGTGTATGAAAAACCTGTTCAGAGTCACTAGTCATCAGGAAAATATAAGTTAAAATCACAGTGAGATCTTACCTTGCACTGGTTAGGATGGCTGGAATAAAAAATGAAGAAAAAGAAAAAGGACAACAAATGCTGGTCAGGATGCGCAGATAGGGGAACCTCTGCGCTATTGGGGGAAATGTGGAGTTGCCTCCAAAAATCGAAAACAGATCTACCACAGAAGCCGACAACCCCACTACTGGGAATGTGTCCAGAGAACGTGAAATCGGTGCGTCAATGAAATATCCGCACTGCTATCCTCATTACAGCCTTACTGGTAGAAGCCAAGATACAGAATTAACCTTAGTTTTCCATCAGCAGAGGAGTAAGAAAAGAAAATGTGGTCGATGCACAATGGAATATCATTTGACCTTTAAAAAGGAGGAGAGCGTCTTGTTTCCAGCAACAGGAGTGAGTCTGGAGAGCCTCGTGCTATGTAAATAAGGCAGGCACCGAATGACAGACTGCATGGTCTCGCTCACGTGTGGACGGAAAAGCAAGGTAGAAGGGTGGCCACCAGGTGCTTAAAGGATGGGGTGGGGCCACCAGGGAAATGTTGGTCAAAGGAGATGAAAATCCATCTAAACAGACGGAAACAGATGCAGTCCAAGAGAGATATTACGTCATGGTGGCCTCGTTAATAATGATATTTATATACATGAAAACAACTGTAAGAGAAAGTTTGACATGTTTTTAGTTTTTTTTTTCTTTCTTTTGCAGTACTGGGGATGAAATCCAGGGGCATTCTACTTTCGAGCTACACCCCCAGCCCTATTTTTTCTTATTTATTTATTTATTTATTTATTTATTTATTTATTTTGCGGGTCTGGGGATGGAACCCAGAGACATTTGACCTCCGAACTGCATCCCCTGCCCTGTTTCTTATTTTTTATTTTGAGGCAGGGTCTCACTGAGTTGCAAAGGGCCTCACTAAGTAGCTGACGCTGGCCGTGAACCGCGATCCTCCTGTCTCAGCCTCCCGAATGCTGGGATTACAAGCGTTTGCCACATTGCCCAGAGGTTTGTTCTTAGTTCTTATCACAAACATGGCAATATGTGAGGTAATTCACATGCTAATTAGCTTGATTTAGCCATTCTGTACAGCATGCATGTTTAAAAACAACAAGTTGTGCATCATACATATGTGCAATATTTACTTGTTGATGTAGAAAACAACAAAAAATTGAGTTGCCACAGTCAATACAATTCAACAGCCACATCCCAGGGCCAGGAAGAGTAGGGTTTCTTTCCCTATGGAGCAGTATCTGGCACGGTGTGCAGACAAGCCAGTGTAGATGCATGTTTCCATTAAAGGGCTACTTGAAGCTGGTTGAGGACAGAGGGGGAGGGCAGAGAACCCAGGGCTCACACCCATTTTCTGTCTGTTTCCTCTGGAGCCAGACAGCGCTCAGGACAAGCTGAGGATGAGAGATGGGGCCCCTGGGAGCACGGAACGTAAACCCTGTGACTCGCAGTTTACAACCATCCCAGGATCGGGAGGCCTGCCCTGGAATCTCCACCTGCTCCTCGGTCGGCAGAAGCTCTTACACCAGCCAGGTGTCCTCACCTGCTTAACGTGTTTGCACTGGGGTGCCTCTGAGAGAGGGTGTCCAGAATGGAAGTTCTTTTTTTTAAAATTTTTTATTGGTGCATTTTATTCATACATCATATTAGGGTAAAAACAGAATGGAAATTCTAAAGCAGAGACCGCAGACTAAATGCAGCAAGTTAGGAAGGCGGCTGGTGAGGGCACCGCTCACAGGAGTGGTTGTCAGAGCAGGTGGTGAGGGCACCGCTCACAGGAGTGCTCGTCAGAGCAGGTGGGGCTGAAAGGAGGGCTGACAGCCAAGGTGACCACGTGGGGGATCACCCGAGGCTGGAGTTCCAGGAACCCCTCATCTGCTTAATAACTAGCACCCTGCTAGTTATTATAACTGATAGTTTAATAACTGCTGGCCCTGGCTGCAGGCCAATCCTGTGCTGGGGTTCAGCTGAGTGGAAGTGGGCACGTGGTCCCTGCTCCTATGTCTAATGAGAAAGACCTTTAAAGAAGCAACTTTCCTTAGCACGACAGCAGTGATGGGGTGACTCAGGGCTGCAGGAGAAGGTGACAGGGAGTCCAGCCAGGAGAAGGTGGAGAGGGATAGGCAAGGAAGACAGGCCCAGAGGCTCTTCTGGACTGAGCGGAAGAGCGAGAGTACCACAAAGGCAGAAATAGGAGGGCCTGGGCTCTGAGCAGCCAGTAACGGAGCAGGTCTGGCTGGCAGCAGTAGCCAAGGCTCTTTTATGTTGGACCCTTCATCAGATGCCAAAAAGTCATTGTAGGGAGGGTTGGCTCTCGAGAGGGCAAGAACAGAATTCAAGTTTATTGGCCTCCCCCGTCCTGGATCTCATGCATAACCCTTCCACCTGCAGACCCAACCCTCCTGCAGTCCGTGAGAAGCTTGGTGTGATGGGGACAGGCACCTGTCCATTAGGGAAACACCAACTTTGGTAGTCACTCAGAAAGCAGCACAACTTATGCACTAATTCTTACCAACACCGGTTTTTATTTGATTTTCTATTTTTGCACTCTTGCGCACAAATTCCATTCCTGGCAAACTCAGCGTGAAAAGATAAAAGGGCAGTTGTAATTTTCTAAGCTATACACCAAACCACTGGCACTGAAAAGGCTAAGCAGCCAGATCATTCCGGAGCAACCACATACCTGGATGGAAACCCTTCATCTGCTGTGTAGGTAACTAGATAGAGTACAGGCGCCCCTCATTGGGGCAATAAGACGTGAAGAATAAGCAAGGAGGTCACCTCTCACCCTTCACTGTGGAGCCCAGTCACGTCTCCGGGGAGGCTCAGGGAGCACCGGGGCTTCAGGTCAGGGGCACAACAAGGGTTAACCAGCCCCACCCTGCCCTCTGCAGAAAAGTCACTGGGGGCATCGCCCTGCACCTGTAGCCTACAGCCTGGATAGGCAAGAAGAGACACACTTGGCTTCATTGACTAAAATGGACTCATTTTCTGTCTTTCCCAGTAAAACACTGCGCTATGAAGACACTGTCACTTCTGTAGTTAGAAAATTTAATTACATGGGCCCCGTGTTACAAGTTACAATTCTTGTTCTTCTCCCCATAAGTTACAGTTCACATTTTTGACAGGCAATAATGTATGTGTTCCAAACCATTCTAATTCGGATTTACTGGAGAGAAGAGAAAAGAACTAATTGGTATAAAATGTGAATTGGAGGATATCTTTTTTAAATAGATGTTATGCCTACATAGTAACTTACTAAGAAGTGCATTTGCAAAATCACAGACGGTGATTTTCTGATACCAGCATCTCATGTAATGAGTTAGCATGCCATTTCATCCTATCCTGAGGGTCCAGGAAGCATATTCAGGTCCATGCTAATGTCCTGGAGAAATCTACTGGTTTGAGCCTATGGATTTCGATTGCCTCTGTTCTTCCTTGCCCTCACACCCAAAATCCTACTTCAAATATCTACTCAGGAAGCTGAGACAGGAGGATTGTAGTTTTGAGGCTAGCCTGAGCAATTTAGCAAGACCCTAAACAACTTGACAAGACTCTGTTTTAAAATACAAAATAAAAAACCTGGTGGTGTGACTCAGAGGTACAACACCTCCAAGTTCAATCCCCAGTACCTTCCCCCTCAAATTCACTCAAATATTTAAGCTGTGTCGAACATATAGTTAAACATTAGTATTTTTAAATAGTCCTTTTCCATTTTAGATTCCATGTCCCAAAGTTGACTCTGGATATAATTAAAACAAGATCTTGTTAAGGGATGACTCATGGAAAGATCTGCTTGTCCACTGACAGAAAGTAAAGTAGTTTCTAAGGAGCACATCCAGGTACAGCCAAGCCGTGGGCACACACACTCAAACCTAAGAAAATGCCAATGCCTCTTTCTGCTGAGCGTATATTCCTTATTTTGATTGGTTATTAACATAAACCAATCCTGGAGCTAAGCACTAAAAAACCCATGTCCACTGGGTTCTCATCAATACCCTGCGTGAACTCACTCCACGCTATCCCCTCCCTGCTGGGATAGACGAGGAACCTCTCACTGTGCAAAGACTTCTTGGGTCTCCTCCAGGTATGAGAGGATGCTAAGGAAATGGACCAGTGTCATTCAAAATGCCACTTCCTCCAAAGAAATGCCACTGTATAATAGAGACACACATTGCTCCCTAATTAGGAGCTTGTACGGATTCTCTGTGTCTTCCTGTTGGTTCATTAATGAAGAATATATATATATATATATATATATATATATATATATATATATATATATATATGTTTTTCCGGTGCTGAGGATGGAACTCAGGGACATTCTGCCTCTGAGCTATATCCCCTGCCCTATTTTATTTATTTATTTATTTATTTATTTATTTATTTGGTGATACTGGGGTTCCTGGAAACCCTTCTACCTCCGAGATACAGTCCCAGACCTGTTTTTTATATTTTTTATTTGGAAACAGGGTCTCTTAAGCCAGTGTGACTAGCTTCAAACCTGCACGATCCTCCTGCGTCCACCTCCCAAGCGCTGGGATTACAAGCGTGTGCCGCCACGCCCAGCTTTTATTCTTTATTTTGAAACAGGGTCTCACTAATTTGCAGAGGGTCTCACTAAGTAGCTGAGGCTGTCTGCGAACCGTGATCCTCTGGTCTCAGCCTCCCGAGTGCTGGGATTACAAGCGTGCCCACCATGCCTGGTGATGAAGACTATTAACATTGCGCTTCCTAAGTAGAAATGGAAGGTACATTACCATAATGGAATTATTGAGCTCAAGAAAACCCTCATTTAAATACTACTATGTTGTTAAGTTAAAAGACATTAATAGATAATCTAATTAATTGAATTCTAACTTTCTAAATAATATGCATACACAATTTAACAGTTAATTTGCTTTTGGATACATTTCTGAGAGACTACTCTTTCAACAAATTCTTCAGCTGAAATACGAATCTCAAAGATGTGTATGGACAGGCAGAGAAAGGAGGCCAGGGCCGGAGGGAAGAGCTCCAGGACTGGTGTGCATGAATGTTTTTTATCAACCTATACCCCGGTGGGATTTAAAACTGCAATGATCCAAGGGAAAATATAAAAAAATCTTCAAAAGATACAGATTTGTACAGTAGTTAGTATTTTAAAGATCATTAAGCTACAGAGTCAAACATTTTTGTAAGGTCAAGACAGGTTCCAGCGCTGACTTCTGGGCCGTGAGCAATGCACCATATGAGGATGCTAACCATGGGCCGAGAGAGGGGCACGTGGGAACAGGAGGTATAGTCGTTCCCTCTTCTGCAAAAATCTAAACTGATTACTTTCTTAGAAAATAGGAGAAGTAAAATACTGAAATAAAAGAAAGCAGTCTCTATGTAAGGAGATCAATTCATCTCCCAAAGAAATTTGTTTATGATGTTAGAATGACAATTTGACACTAATTCGGGCATTTTTTTAAACGTGGATTCAATAGGCTAATGTTTCAAAAAAGACGTTAAAATCTCACAAATCCGGTGCGCTACACACGTCTGTAGTCCTGCAAGCTTATCTTCAGAGACAGCAGACAGCAATGATATAGGGTGTTTTCAGATATGTCAGGCTCCCATGAAGAAAGAGTAGTTTAGCAAGCTAATTACACAATTGCTCTTTAACGGGCCATTGGTAAGGACAAACCCTGATTAAAAACAAATGCTGGGGATTTCAGTGTGTATAAAGCTCACAGCTTGCCAACCAGCAAACAGGTCCAAGGGTGCAGAGCAGGAGGCAGAGAAGGATGCTGCTAAAACCGCATCTCCTTGACCAGATTCCACTAGGTTAAAGAGTCCCCGCCCCCTCTTAGCACTTTGTTAGGCCGCATGCAGCCGGCACACTAGGCATCACCTCACTGTCCTCTGAGTGATACTAATGCCTCAACTGTGCTCCAGAGAAAAAGGAGAAGCATCAAAGGATGCATAGTGTCCTCTTAAATGTTCAGCATCGATACATTTTAATTGAAATAGCACTCGGTTCTATATTCATTACGGAATTAACAGAAGAAAACTCACCAAAGACTAAACCATAAATCGCAGGTTCCACCTGAGAGAAGATCTGGTGCCACACCGCTCCCATGATTCAGCTTCCTGCAGAAGGTGCCCAGAGCTCTGTCCACAGCACCCTGACCAAGCAAGGGACTGTCCCTGGGGAGTGCGGCACGTGAGTCACAAATCAGGTGCACGCCACTGGTGTTGCAGGGCAGCCACGATGTTGATGTACAGAATTCTGAACCAATTGGAACAGACCAAAGGCCACACCTCAACTGTCATTTAAAGCAGGGATGCACTCAATACGTGGCACACACATGCCTCTTGTTGAACACAAATGAGCACAGAATGTTGCTGTGGTTATTTTTTCCCCCAGTGCTAAGCATAAATGTTCTCCCACTGAGGTACATCTCCAACACCAAGAAGAAAGCCAAGGTGAGGCCATGTCGCACCTGTGCCAAGGATGAGCTGGGGGCTGTGCTGAGTGTTTCAGAGCCAGGCAGCTCCTTGGATGGGGTCATACTTGGGGCTGGAAACATACAAGCTGAGAAGGAGATTGCATAGCAAGAAAGGCTAGTCATATCAGCCAATGGCCTCCAGTCAAATTCTCAGAGATGCAAAGGGGAAAAGTGGTTCTATGTACCAGGTAGAGGAGGGATGGGGAGCTTTTGTTTAATGTGGACAGAGATACAGTCTTTCAAGAATAAAGAGTCTTAAGAGATAGGTTTTGCAAGAATGCAATTATACTTAAAACAACTTTGTTGCACACTCAAAAGTGATTACAATGGTAAATCTTATGTATATTTTACCACAGTTGAAAACTTTTTTTTCCAAAAGAAAATCTGCCCCAACAGGAGCCAGCGTGCCCACTTGGATAAATGGCCAAGAGGTAAATGAGTTGACCCCTGAAAGATGAGGAAGTTGGTGAGAAGCCAAGAGAGCGGTCTGAAATAGCACCCACTTTCCAGGACCCTCCCTTCAGCAGTGCTTCTCTGCACATGCCAAGGCTGCGTTCACAGTCCTGGGCCTCACTGGGCACTTGCAGGAAGCCCAGATCAACGGAGATGAACCGGCATTTCTTCTTGAGCCAACTGTCCTATTTCCACATCAAAGGAAAACCCCAGAACAAATCAGAAGGCTCCAGTTAATTTGAGGAATTAAATGAACAGATTGCTAGAAGTCAGACCCTGGTAGTCCCAGTGAGTCCCCTCCAGGATCCAGGTGTTCCACTGAGAAGAAATGAAGAAGTGAGGGGATCACGGGGCTCCTGCCTCCGGGGGTGAAGACCGTTACAAAGGCGGCTTCATGAGGCGCTCACTCCCCTTTCCCTCCATCTGCCTGTGGGGACACAGTATCCCCAGATCTGAGGTCTCAGCAATAGGAGTCATCTTGGAAGCCCACAGCAGCCCTCAGCAGGCAACTGAACCTGCAGGCACTCGAATCTTAGAATTCTAGCAGGTAGCCTTGTAAGAAACATATCTATTCTTTATAAATTACCGAGTCTCAAGTATTTTGTTATATTAGGGCAGAAAGGACTAAGAGAAACCTGAGTACTGGTTTACTTTGATTGGGGATTAAGAAAAACTACTGGGAAAAAAGAGAAACACTGAATTTAATCTGGAACCAACTAAGAAAGTGCATACAGTCGAGTGGAGATTGAAACAACACTGCTTTGTCTTAAAAAAAAAAAAAAAACTATAGGGGGTCACTGTCCAGGGAATATTCTTGGCTGGTAGAGTCAGAAAAGTTTCAGTCATAGGTTTGGTGGAGAAAACACTGGACAGGTTGAGATTCAAAATACTTCCACTCCAGTCTTGACTCTAGATGGCAAAGCTACACAAGTCACCAATTTTTATCATTTAAAGAAGATTCCCCATCTACTACCTCCAAAAAAATCTAAAAAATATAGAAAGCTACCCTGGGGTTCACTGTCATCATTAAGACTTGAGGCCTCCACTGTGGCTCCTCGTGCTCTGTTGGTAATGTGAGTGACATGAAAAGGAAGCAGATATATTTAGACAGAATTATATTATCAACTGCACCATCTCGTGTATACTACTGCATATGAAGTCAAATTACGGTTATATTTCTATTCAAATAGTTTAATGAGGATTTTCTTAGATTAATGAGAGTAATTACATCCTGCAATTTTTATATCTCATAAAAATATTATTCATGTGGCATTTTTCCCCCCTCAGACAAATGTTACTGCCATGCAAGAAAACTTTATTCTTCAATAAGAAAGAGGATTTTGAGCTGGTTCAGAATGCCAGTGTGTTAGCATCCTCTCTTGAAAGCATTACTTTGACATTATTTCCATATGGTTTTCAAAGCACAGAAGAAACTGCTAAATGAACTCAAATAATAACTGGAAACATGTTTCTAACTCTGTCTTTGCTATTTTTTAGAGCAGAATGTGAAATTCTTCATGCTCAGGGTCCCTTGTCAAAGCCCAGAACCCTTGCTTGACAAATTGCCACCACACACATAGTAGGTCTCTTGTCACTTGAATTGCAGCAAAGCAGCATATTATTACATTATGGAAATTATAACCCATACAAAGTATCCCTAATGAAATAAAACCCATTGGGAAATAACTTAAATCTCTTACACGATGCAGATTCAATTGGTGCAGAAACCAATTAAAAACCCACCTTTCATCTGTTAGATGGAAAATCGAGGACAGACTGGAGCCAAACCAAAAGGAGCTGGCGTGAGCAGGTGCCCACTGGTAAGGGCGCTGGTCTTGATAGTGGAAAGAGTGATGTGCTTGTTCATTCCCCCCTTCTCCTCTTCTTCTCTGCTATCCTACAGCCTCCACAAAGGCAGGAACCTAAGCTACTAAGTCCCTAGCAATCAGAACATGGATGCATGCTGAAAACTTCAAAAACATGCCAGAGCAATAAATGCGAAACACCTCAAAATGCCCCCTTCCCATGGTCCCGTGCAGCCAACAGCTGGAGAGAACCTGAGACCAGTGGGTAACTGTCTTCAGAGAGGAACAACAGGTCAGCGCGACACCTGACCCCAAAGATGGAGATATGATGGGTGCAGCCAGCAACAGCGAAGCCACTGAACAAGAGCAAGGTGTTCCTCCTCCAAAAATCTGCTCAAATCACCTGACTCCAGAAATTCCATCTGACCCCCAAAGGCTGCTATGATTGCCTCCCTGCGGACAGCTGTGGACATGCTTCCGAAGGCCAGACACCTTCCAGCAGCAGGAAAGAAGGTTTAGGAATTCACCAACCACAAGCCTATCCCAGGGAAAGCCTGCTTTTGTAGAAGACGCAACGTGGGTGTGTGCTATGGGGCTGGGTACCTTGACAGCTGGCAGGAGGGAATACGGAGTATTACCAAGAGGAAAATGGATGGGATTCAAGTACACTTGGAGAAATACATCAAGACCATTTACTGAGACCCAGAGATGGCTTAAAGTCAAGGTGACATATTGCTCACAAACATGCCAAACCACAACACTCAATGTATAAATAGACATTGAATTCTTTTCTGACTTATAAATGGCATTTCATTCTTCGCGTCTAAACTTTAAATTTGGTTTTCCGCTTTCACTCCTCCGAGTTCCCAAGCTGACATGTTTAAGTGCGTCTTCAAATGTCTTTGACTCAGCAACGCTGCGTATGAGACTCGATCCTAAGGAAAACAGCCTAAATTGAGAAATGTCTCAGAGAGAAAGATGTTCCACAAGGCATTGCCTATCCCTGGAAAAAGAAATCTAGCTATCTCAGAGTTGAAAACTTAGGAAAAATAAGGAATGCACTTTGGACTGATGCAATTTACAATTCAACGCAGGTATTATGAAGATAAATAATGTGAAAACAAGGGTTAGTTGTAAGCTATTAGACAGAAACTCAAGTGAAGATGTGCAGGGAGCGAGGAGGTGCAGGTGGAGGAGGCGGAAGGTCACATGGAGGTGAAGGTAAAAGGAACCAAAAGGAAAACCCCAGGGGAATTGGCCATGGGAGGCAGGGGGACTTGGAAACGCCCTCTGCAGAAGGGACGTCCAGCCATTCCACCCTGAGGATCATCCAAAGGGACCGAAATCAGGAAAGTATAGTGAAATATGCATGTCCATGTTCACAGCAGCACAATTCACAGTGGCCAAGTTATAGGAGCGACCTAGGAGTCCTTCAACAGATGAATGGCTTATAAAAATAAGGAACAGTGACACAATGGAATTCTAGCCAGCAATCAAGAAGAGCAAACTAATGTCACTTGCAGAAAACGGATGGACCTAGAGAACATTATGTTCACAAAAGTGAGGAGTCATATGTTTTCTCTCATATGAGAAAGCTAGGAGTCATCGGGATACCAGAGGGACTCCAGATCATGGAGAGACTTCAGTGGAGCCAGAGAGGTGGTCTAGGGGAAGGGCAGGGTCTGTGAAGGAATTACTTCCATGGACATATGTACATATGTGAGAATTCAGTTCCAAGTCAATTGCAATCCCCTGTCTGGGGAAGGAAGGCGGGGAGTCGGGAGGGCACCGGGGGAAGCTCGCCAAGGGCTGTGTGCGTAGATGTCACCATCGCTCTGAACTACTTTACAATGTAAGAAGACAATGCACCAATAAAAGTATTACAAAGAAAAAGAAGATGAAAGTAAGCGCCCAGGAAGACCTAGGGTCATGAACCGAGGATCACGGTATATGAGACAAACTCAGGGTGATGGTAAATTCCAGTTCTTCTCTATATAACCCTACACTGGGGGGATTACTGAATCTCCGAGGACAGATCTATGCAAGTGTATGTTTAGGGTGATTATGTTGGACTTCTAGTGTAGATGTTTAGTACAAAGATGCTTCCTGCCGGTTCATCACTGGGAAGGTGCTCACGGAGTGTCCACAGAGGCTGAGGGCTGCCCAGGGATGCTGGATGGGATTGCCAAGAGATGGTGAGACTCCGGGGCAGAAGAGTTTTTGGGAGTGAGAGGAAAGAAGACGATGTGGTGGTTAAAAGTGTGGGCGAAAGCTAGGGGAAAATGGGTAACCAGAGGAACTCCAGATGAGGAAGGAGATTCTCTAAATGAGCAAATAAGGCGACCTAACTGAGGGGATGGGAGGGGGAGGAGGAGACTCTGTAAAGCACATGATGTACTTAAACAAGCATACCAAAGTCAATCACTAAGCCAAGCATGGGGAGGAGGGAGGGAGGGAATGAGGCGGGATTGGGCAAGGCGTGGCTGGGTGATGTGTGCCTGTGTGTCCCCACCATCTTGTACCCCATTAAGATGTATGACTACACTGCACCAATAAAAAATTAAAAAAAGACGTGTTGGCCACAATGAGGTACTCAAGGAGGAGCTGGAGCAGTGGGTAGTACAAGAAAGAGGGAGCAGAGGAAAAGGAAAATGAATGCACTGAGTGCACAGCCATGGCGCGAGCAAGGTGCGGGCAGAGCTGGCTCTGCAGAGGACAGGACACAGCCCCACCCCCAGTGTAGGGGTGGAGAAAGGACGTGCACATACGGGCACTTTCCTTTCAAGGCCCGGCATTTCCCTATTTATCAAGCAAAACTGAAGCACTGGGAGCTCAAAGTGCATGGCCAGCCATCCAGGAGGTCAGCACTTGGAGAACATAGCCGGCCGCTGAGGCAATGGAAAAGTCCTGTCCTGCGAACATCTGCGTTCTGCAGTGCCACCTGGCAAAGCCCAGGGACTGCTGGGAGTTGTCCAGGTAATGGCCCCCTCAAAGCGTGAGGGTCCTGCCCTCCCCTCAAAGCGTAGAAAGAGCCCAGGCATCCAACCCAACTGAGTGATGTTGTTCAGTTCTGAGAGGCCCTCTGCTAGGCATGATAAAGTCCACCAATAGAAAAGCAGAAAGTCCCACCTGCTGTGAAACGACAGTCTTTGTAGGTCTGAGTCTTATAAAATCGGGAAGCTGGGTTTTTTCTTTATTTTGATACTTCAGAAACTTCACCCACCCTGAAAAGTCATGAGAATAGGCAACGTGTTTGAAACCTGGGTGAAAGGTACTTTTAGATCTGCCTGTGTTTCCTGAATGGCAAAGCCCTGGGGCAGCTGGGACAGGTGGGTTAACAGTGTTGTACTGGAGAAAGCTTGAATTTATCAACAGCAGCCTTTGTGGGCCTTTGTTGGGGGCCGGGGATCCTCTCATTCTCCAGCGGACAGAGAGGTGAGGTTGCCTGTCCAGAAGCTTGCAGTGCACAATCAAGACAGTTCCCAGGGCGCCCCCTCCCCCGAGTAGCTAGCAGGGAAAGAATTCAACCCCTCTGACCATGGCTGCAGTCTTCCTGGGGTGGCTGGCAGCGTTTCTGAAGATATGAGCTAAGATCTCTGCCAAGGAGCGCCTGGAGCACACATTTTTATGCAGGTTTCAGGGACTCATTTGTTTTCTTTCTAACAAAGTATCACTTCAATAAGAAGCCTGGTAAGACTCACAGAGAGCTATGTCTAACTAGGGTATGTCAACACCTAGAGAATGGTGGTTGCCCGTGTAACCAGGCCACCAGCACCTCACCAAGTGTAGGTGTCCAAAAGGCTTTTGAGTTTTCTTTTTCTCAGACGCAGCCCAAGGATATGGCAGCTTGCACACCTTCTAGAAAACAATTTCATCCATGAATCCCACAGTCGACCCTTTCCCTCATTCCTGAGGATCAAGAATACTATTACACTTGATTCTCATGAGTAAAACCTCCTGCCAAAGTGAAAATAAATTTACTGGAGAACAACATCTCCATCCATTGGATTTCAGCTGGAAGCATTGGTTAGATAACTTGGCAGCAAAAGCACCAGTGAATATTCAGGGCCAGGTTTGAATACAAAGAGCACATCTCCTATCACCTGAAGGTACAGGGTACTAAGAAGGAAATCTCACTCTGAGTATATTATTTTTGATGATTTTCACTATTGTTTTGTGGGTTGTTGTTTTTGCTACAAAAGCTGGATTGGGACTATTTTGAAAATATTCACAAATTATTCCATGTTCAGGTAAGAAGGATTTTCTCTGGATTTTTCCATGTAATTTAATTTATTTTAAAATCAACCTTGTGGGAAACATATTGTAAGCCTTTGAATAGGGTTTGGTTGCAAAATGCATCCATCGGTCATAAAGCATTATCAAGGCCATCTCATCTAACACTCTTATTCCAAAATCTAAAAAAACAAGACAGAGCTCTGTGTTCATAGTCCCACTATTTGCACCTGCTTAGTGAGAACTGAAGATAAACAGGGTCCGGAACATAACTGTGGCTTTGGTTCTAAGTCGTGGTGGCTGCCTGCATCTAGGTTCTGCTAGAGCTGGAAACTGAACCACACTGTTCCTCCATCCTGCGGCAGCACTAGGGTAGACAGGGAGGGGACACTCACATCTGCACCCTGGGGTCCAGAGAGAGATGCCAACTGACTGAGTGTACACCTGCGTGTGTCTCTTCTGATCCTGAGCTGGGCGCAATCCTGTAACTGTAACTCTGGTTTAGCACAAGAGAAGGAGTTGTGGTCTGAAACGAAAAATCAGTAGAGCTGAGAGTCTAAGCTTCCGGATTTCTGCATAGACAAGACTTCTGGAGGTTATGAAGAACTTGGAGATACTCTCTGACCAGGAAAACTTTCTTTGCCTAATGAGAAGTTGACCTTGAGGCACAGGTGCAGCTGGAGATAATTAGATGGATAATCGTGACAGCACTGTTCCCAGATCAAATACCAGTACCACCCAGAGAACATACATCTGTGGAGATATATTCTAACAAGTGGAATATTCTTCAGCAAGAAAGATGAATGAACTGCACTGCATCCCACCACGAATAGACTGTAAACCCACAGTGCAGAGGGCAGAGGTGCAAGACTCTGCTTACTTAAAGGGCAAAGCAGGCAAAACATAAAGCCCTGCCATCAAGGGACACACATATGTGATAACAGAAAAGGCAGAGCAAAAAGAGCTCACCCCCAAATGCGGATCAAGGTTGCATCCGGAGAAAGAGGGGGCGCTGGTGGGGGAGGAGCAGCCGCTCAGGGACTTGAGCTGTAGATAGCGTGTGAGCTCCGTTCACTCTTTTTAAACTGTGCATACATTTTGTACTTATTCTCTTATATGCATGAACAATTTTGATGTGAAAATGGGAAAAAGAAAGGACCGATGCTGGAGAACATGACAGATCAGTTGGAACAGGAGACACCTCTCTATGGGAAAGCGTTTCATGTGCACAAAATAGGCAAAGAAGCACTATTTCCCAAAGTGTGTTCCCCGGAACACTGGCTGTGATGTGCTTAAAAAAAATTGTGTGTGTATGTACGTGTGTGTGTGTGTGTGTGTGTGTGTGTGTGTGTGTGCCCTCTAGCTCTCAATAAGGAAAGTTGGAAAACATTGTAATGCAAAGCCCTATTCCTCTTTCTACAAATTTATGGTGCTCATTAACCTAATAAAGTTTCAGGAAACTCTGCTATAAGAAAACATTTTTTTAATTTCATTCAATATGCAGTTGTCCAATCTTAGATGACACATTCCCTTATGTAGCATTATTAATATGTCAAGAAAAGGTTTGAAAATACCCCAAGATTTGTCTTGGGGTATTCTGTCCTTGCGCAGAAACACACAAAAGTCCTCTAATGAAGAACAAACCATATCTTTCTGGGAACATTTTATACAAATCTTTTGAAAGCATTAGATCAAATCACTGCTCAGGGGGAAGGATAAAAAGGATTCATCTAGTTCTTTCTGCCTTTAGGATGCTACATGGGGGACAATGGTCCCAAATAACTCGCTTCCTAGGAGTTCCTTAAAGCCATGCTTCTGCCAAGAGAAATGGATATGAGTGTATCTGCAGTAAAGATACTCAGTACTAATAAATTTGTTCACAAAAGCTAGGGGAGAAATCAGAGCCGTCATATTATAACATATGAGAGATGCTTAAAGAATAGTCTGGTAGAAGAAAAGAAAACACCAAGCTCTCTATGGAGCTTCAGGGATGCCCACTGTCAATGACATAAACTCACTTGCAGAGTAACTTCAAGACTGACTGTAATTTTACTTTATAAAAAGCAAAACCACAACGAAAAACAAACCAAAGAAAACAAAGCAAGTCCCTGTCTGTCTCTCCTCTTCC
Source organism: Muscardinus avellanarius (assembly GCF_963383645.1). Classification (NCBI taxonomy): domain Eukaryota; kingdom Metazoa; phylum Chordata; class Mammalia; order Rodentia; family Gliridae; genus Muscardinus; species Muscardinus avellanarius. Next base: position 157,526,353 of record NC_137789.1, on the reverse strand, counting down.
CTAAGATATTCAAAGCTTCTTGAAATCCTAGGGCTAAAATATGTGCACATACAAAAGCGTGTATGAGTATACAGAAACACGGGGCCAGGTGCGTGGCAGGTGGGAAACAATATAGACCAACACTGCTTAGTTACCTGAAGAGCACAGGAACAGCCGGGGCAGAGAAGAGACTGGACTGGACTTTTACTTCCAGCGATTGCAGTAGTTTCACTCGTTAGAAAAGGCATATATCACTGTTAAATTTTCATAATTAGGGAGATTGCTTTCTTGCAAGTGAAAACTACTTCTCCAAAGGTGAGTTTAAGAAGCAGGGAATCACAGCATAAGTGAGATGCGAGAAACTGGAGAAGAAAAGAATATTCTCCATCCTTTGCGGGAGTGTGGGGGGCATACAAACTGTCAACGAAACCAGCCATCAACACACACCTTGAGTTCTTATCTAGAAGCCTCAATCGAGGAAGGGCATTACTATGGATTTACCAAATTCAGCCTTCATGGCAGAAAAGACTGTAGAAATAGTGAGAGCACCCCCAAAGACAATGAGAGCTGCTGGGCTGCTGGATGGATGTCAAGGAACCCCTAGAAGGAGGGCTTCACTCATGCAGACAGCTTGAACGTGCAGAGGGGCTGAAGGAGACATTAGCCTGGCTTCCAAAAGGAGGAGGCAGAGTTTTCCAGGATTAGCTCCTGATTGTGGCTTCCAGGCTCATATGAAAGGCTCTTTACCCCCTACAGGGAACACATTTGCGAATTCTGGATGGGCTGTATTACACTCTTCCATACTCCTTCATGAAGACCTTCATACAATATAGTGTCTAAAACACGAGGTCTTGATTTTTTTTTTTTCTTGAAAAGTAGCCAGCATTGTCACGTGGTGGTCTGGTGCAAAATCACTTCTATAAACACTTTTTTTTTTTTAATGTGAGAGCAAAGACCGAAATGATTCTTAAAATAATCTAATACATTACCCAAGCAGGCACATAATTGAAGGCCACTTAATTGACGACTCTGAGAGATCAGTGAGCTGGAATTAAGTCATTTGCTTCCATTAGAATGCTATCCTCAGAGTCACTGAAAGAATGCACATAACCCAAATCATACACCCACTTGTGAGGGCTGTTGTTTTTTAAAGCTAAATGAGATAAAACTGACTTTTAAAAACTGCAAAGATGAAAGTAGCTTAGAATAATTTTTGTAATACAGATGCTGCTCAACTCGGGACAAAGTTGTGTTCTGATAAACCTATCATAAGACGAAAAATATCTCAAGTCCAAAAACCATTGTACACATCTAACCCTACTAAACATCCCAGTGTCGCAGCACAGCCCAGCGTGGAGGACTGGCGGATTCCCCTGGAGACCCCCCAGGCCAAAAGGGAGCTGTGCTTGCTCTCACCACCCCCTAATGCAATCAAGGATTGTGCGGCATATTGATTGCCTGGAAGAAGATCAAAATTCAAGACACAAGGAGCAGCTTCTACTGAATACATATGACTCCTGCACCATCAAAAACTCCAAAACTCATGACTCACCCCACCCTTAATAGCGAGGTCTGCACATGCTCTTCTCCAAACCATCCGTGTTACTAAGGCAAAAAACAAATTGGGCTTTCCAAAGTCAACCTCACTTCATCTGCAGATTTTCAGTCATGGAAAGTTACAGTGTTTTGAGAGTTCGGGGTGATGGCACTTGTGCAGTACTTTGGAAGCTGCAGCAGCCTCACTCACAGACAAGAAATGAGGTGCAAGATGTCCCTAGGCCAGAAAAGAGCGAGGGCCGCAGGGTCAGGAAAGGGCAGGCATTTGCAGGTACCCACAGTAGCTCAGGGAATATCCCAGGGGGTGGCCAGGACCACGGTGTCCTCTGATCTGCCGTTGTCACTCTCCACTGAATATACATGTCCTTTCAGGATGTTTTTTATTTATTTATTTATTTATTTATTATTTTTATTTATTTTTGGTGGTACTGGGGTTCCTGGAAACCCTTCTACCTCCGGGCTACACTCCCAGACCCATTTTTTATATTTTTTTAATTTGGAAACAGGGTCTCTTAAGCCAACATAGCTGGCTTCGAACCTGCGTGATCCTCCTGTCTCCGCCTCCCAAGCACGGGGATTACAAGGGTGCGTCACCACGCCCAGTTCAGGATTTTTTTTTTTTTTTAAATTGTGGTGTGTGAATTTTTCGCTCTTTGACCAATTACCTAATCTATAATTTCTACTATAAAAATCCCTGTCTTCCAAATCTAATAATAAAAGCTCTTGGATGTGAGCAGCAAATAGAAACACGGTGAAAAGTACACGGAAAGCTCCGTCTCCAATAGGGAGCACCAGCTCCTCCTCAGATCATTTCTCTAGACCTCAGATTCCCAAACCGTGGGTGGTGATGCCTGCAGAGACAGAAACCAGGAGACAGCTGACGGCTTCAACAAAATGAATATCAGGAGCTCTCAAGAGGATTATTAGGAACAGGTTTAAGAGAAGCTTCTCTCCTAGGATGTCTAAGAGCATCTGCCTGGAACCCTATACCATGCACCTGCAAAGAGAAATGTCCTGCCCCATAGGAGAGATGCAGAAACCCCTTTCATCTACCAAGTGGCACTGGGCTTTCTTCAGCTGCCTGTGCACAGTTTGGAGTGCGAGCGCGGGTCCCACAGCCCACCCACAGTTTTAAGAGGGATCCTATACACTTGCACCAGCTTTTGCTTATTCAAGAGGAGTGACTAATAGAGTTCCGCATACATGTTCCTTGTAGCTAAAACTTTATAAAGAGGGCGGGTCTCAATAAAGTGTCAAAATAAAAGAGGATGATAAAATGAAAGAAAATAATAGGACAAAATAAAAAGGAGCTTATAAAATGAGCCGTAATATAGTTAAGCCATATCACCCTTGTCACATTCAGAAATGAGCCACAAGAATATTCTGAGCTTTAATTTTATTCTCTTCAAGAAATTTAGGAATATATATATATATATATATATATATATATATATATATATATATATACATGAAGCAGCAGAGGGAGAGAATTTGCAATTAAGTTTTAAACCTCGTGCAGCTGAAGATTCTTGGAGAATGAATACTGAGAGGGAGGGACGGAAAGATGAGGCCAGAGGTCACCTTCTCCTACGCCCCGGCTAAGCCAGCAGCCATGAGGGCAGAGCAAAGGGCCTGGCCTGGCCCCAGGTGGCCAATGGCCTGCTCCCCCCAGGCCAGCGGCAGTGCAGAGACAGCACTCAGGGCCACAGGAGAGCTCAGCACTGACAGGACGAGCAGGAGGAGCAGCAGCCTGACTCCACTCCCAGTGGACGTGAATTTCCTGGTTTCCTGGGCTCAGCCTGAGAGTTATTTCCTAGCAATCACAGAAAGCCCCCTTCTGACAGCATTACTGTCCAAGTGCACATTGCCTCGCATTCTTCAGAAGAAATTCTCAAGCATCGGTCTCTTTATAGCCCTTCTAATGCCTCCTGTCACCTCCGTGGCTCTCCGCAGCTTCTGAGGGAGTCGTTTGCGGAGACGATCAGGGGCTGTTCTTCCCAGGATGAGCACCGGGGCCACCTGATGTGGCATCCACGATGCCCACGGCTCGGGTTGATGGCAGCTGAACGAGGCCTTTACAGTAGTTTTCACAGGTAATGTGGCAATAACCAGCAAATTTAAGACTTCATAAAAAATTTCATTCTCTCAGTGAGGGAACCAAGAAACTCAAAGAAGAAATCTTTTTTTTTTTTTCATGATTTGAGGGGGGAAAATTATATATATTAAAAAAAAAAAAGGCCTGGCACTACTTCAATGTATCCAGTGGCTATAAAGAGAGAATCAGGACTTATCCCAGGAGCACAGCACCCATGCATGGGTTCCTCCCCCCAAGTTTCCCTGTTCGTGGAAAATAGGACACCTGGGAATTGCAAGCCCTTGCAGACCTACTAAGTTGAACTAAAATTAAAATAAGGGTTTTAAAATGGTCTCTTAGCTGAGTCTCCCTGCTCAGAGGTTCTCCATGTTGGGGTGGGAGGTACAAGCAAGAGGAGAGAGTACACACATCTGGGACTGTCTACTCAATATCTGGGACCCTCTGAAGTTCTATCCATAAATTTTACATGTGACACATAATTGCCCAGTGGAGGGAATTATTATCTTCACAGCATATTTGATGGAACAGTTATTGATGTAAATCGTTTTCCTACAGTTTTACTACTTATCTATTTTTCAAACCCATTATTTTAAGAAAAACAATGACATTCAAAAAAAGGGAGGAACAAATGCAAGGATGCCCTTCAGGCAGCGCCTCCTAGGGGTGCACCGGGAACGACCTCACAGCTTGGCACTCTAACAGGGAGGATGCGCTCAGCGCTCAGCCCAAGGCCAAGCATGTCACAGAAGCCACCAGGGCCCCTTTGCCCTCCTGTGGCTTCATTTCAGCCTTGCTCCCCCTAGCAGTCTTCAATCTCAAATGATTTTGCCACAATGGCCTCAGACTTTGCTTCTGTGAACATAAGAAGCAGTTAGCCCCTAAAACATGCCTGCGCACATTTGAATTCCACCCTTCAGCCTCCAAGGCAAGCCCAGTCTTCTAACATCTAGGAGCTAAACATACCCTGGTTAGAGAAAAGAAGGCTGGAGAATTGCTTCTGGATGTTCAAAGTAATCTCTGGGCTTTGGAAAGATACACTGTAAGAAGATAAATTCAAATATCCTTCCTTCCCTTAAATACATGACAAAAATGCAGTCTAGGATAAAGTATCATTGCTCGATAAACCGAAGGCTGTCACGTAAAAAAGATGGCGTTGACCACCACGGGGTAAGTTCCAGCGCCACGCACGGTGGGCCAATTATAAATATAAAATGATTCCATAGCATTAGTGGTAGGCAACAGAAAAATATTGCTATATAAATTAAATCTATCTTGTCTCCTTGGGGAATACTGCAGAGCACTAACAGATGATAAAATACTGAAAAATTTCAAAGCGGGTAACAACCCACAGTAGCTCCTGGTGAATTCAATAATCAGTAGGGCACATTTTTGGCATGTTTAAAATAATTATACAGAGTAACTTATTTTCAAGTTACTCCCCTACACTCTCCCACTTTGAGTATAGGCACTTTGAGTATAGGGCTTTAATAACCTGTTATTTCTTTTTGTCTTTGTAATCATAAAATTACTTAAGTTTACAGCAAAAAATAAAATAATTATACAGGTTCATGATGTCTTGACTCCCTGATAATCCACAGCATTCAACATAACATTTTAAAAAGGATATTTGATGGATATTGATTCTTATTCTACTGAAAAATCTGTATGAAACTAATAATTAATTGTTTTTCACATGGATTACAAAGAACAATTATAGAAACGCAACTATTAATCCTCATTGTTTGGAAACCATCCGGACAAAACAAAATATGTACATCTTATCAGTCACCACAACCGCGCTCGTCTTAAAAGCCTAAAGCAAAGGTTACATTGGGTTACATGAACCATGTATATAAATCAGTCAGAAATGAAAATCCAATATTAAGAGTCCAGTATTGTCTTGCCTGGTGCTCTGGAGTGCAAAGGAGTCGTATACACACAGCAGGCCCTTTGAAGGGATTACAGTACTTTGGTTCCAACAACTACAGAGCTGTCATAATGAGCAAACCAAAATTCTTCTGGCTCACAATTGCAAACATTTTGTAATGTTCCGGTTGTTTGTTTGTTTGTTTGTTTGTTTATTGTTATTATTGGTTTGGGGGATTTTTGTGTGTATGTGTTTTTGGTTTTTTCCCCTCTAGGACTTTGAATCTTGAGGATTGAAACTGTCATTTGATACTCAAATACTAACAAATGAATGTCCCCATCACCGTACCGCTCACCAGACAATCCTTGATACGACACATTGCTGTAATTCTGCCCAAATCCCAAATGAGGCCGTTTTATCCTAGAATCCACTGTAATAGAAAACAAAAGGAAAAAAACCCACAATATTCTCTTAGAATGCATCAAATGCTTTAAAACATCCTTTGAGGTTCACATATGGTACCAAATTTAGTCAAACAACTTAAGCTATAAATAGAAGAGTCAAGAAAATGGAGTCTGTGAACCAAATCTGGCCCACCTCCTAGTTTTGTAAATAAAGTTTTATTGAAACTCAGTTTGTCCATTTGTATATAGAGCTGCTTTTCTTCTTCAACAAAAGAAATTGGGCTTTTATAACAGAGACATTATGACCCCCAAAATCTAAAATTTTCATACTTAACTCTTTAGGAAAATGTATGCAAACCTCTGCTCTATTTCCAGGTCTTCCAAAAAGCTTTTGGATCATTAACATACAACCTAAAAGCAAGCCCAAAGCACATTTGTGTTTTACTCATTAAATGTTAAGTATTTTATCTAATATTTCTAGAGAGGATTCCTAACCTCCTGAGACAACTAAGTAGGAGGATTCCATGAGATATTCCCAACCTAGTTTTCGTTACTAACTACTCTTGTCTCCTCATCTGACAAATGGTTGACAACTTCCTCCTGTTCCTAGCACACTCTGGAAGACGAAGGTACTAATTCTCATGCAGTCCAAGAACTGTGACCAGGAGAGAAGGGGCCGACAGCAACGAAATTAGCTCACAACAAAATTAGTCCAGAGGGAATCAACAGTTCACAGAGGAGGAACTGGCCCCCAGACTGGCCTGCACTTCATGAGAACAGAACCTGAGCTGCCAAGGAGTGTCATTGAGCCAGAAGAACATGGATAAAGGCATTTTTAGTAAAATATTCAATAAGATAATAAGTCTACTTAGATGGCGCAGAGTGCTGTTGACAGGAATTTCTGGCAAGCCGGACCCCTCTAAGTGCTGGAGAAGAAGCAGCTCTTTGGAGGTAGTCATCATAAAAATGAGTATCTCGTGAAGCAAGAGTCATCTCTCCCCTCGCTGGTCACCACATGTTCCTATCAGGAGTTTGCTTAACTGATGTACACCCACAGATAAACAACCAAACATTGACTCGACGGTCTGTATTCAAGCACAGAGGCCATGCTTGCTGGTCAAGTAATTAAGAATAGGGAGGTCTGTGGGACATCTTGGCATTTTACATGGTGTATAGATCTTATTTCTGCTGTAATAGAGCTTATTTAAATTTTCTGGTAAACATCACCTGTGTTTCAACACTTGTCATAGGCATTGCAACTTAAGCTGATTTCATTTCAGCAGTGTTTTAACAAAATTGGCACTTCCACGGGAAAAAAAAAAAAAAGCAAAAATTGGATGAGGAGCTCCATGCGGGCCTGCTGTACCACAGGGGAAGCAGCTCTCCAGAAACCTAGGGAATGAGGTGTTCTGGGCTGTGGGCTTCTGCCCCAGACCACTTGCCCAACAAGACAGGATGCTAGTGACACACAGGCTTGATAAAATTCAGCAAGAACCTGCTGAACATGTTTGTTTATTAGACACTGTCTAAAATATCAGATTCGTCCAAAACAAGGGAGACCGAGCATGGCTTCAAGGTCAGACACCCAGAGCCTAAACCAGGCAGTCAGACCCACCCTCCTTCGACCATACGGGAGCCAGCAGCAAAGGAAGAGCCAGGAGCAAAATTGTTCATTAACACCCAAGGACCAAAAAGGAAAGAGTCAATAACTACGAACCCGCAGGTGAAGATGTTGGCTCTTTACTATTTTCATGGTGTGAATGAATCACAAGTCTTATTTTAAGGGACTCGGAAGTATCATCCCAATTTCATGTGACAATATTTACTCCACTGGGAATGGGGAGGAAAAGTACCACTAAAATGAATGTCTTCGCTTTCATATTGGATTTAGTAAACAGCAGCAAAAATCATCCATCGGTTTCATCTCCTACTAGAAGGTCAGGGTGCGGAAGCATTCACAGCCCAGGACATCCTAATACAAGGGTGATGTTACATTTGCTCATGCTGATCCGATCAAAGAGAATAAGATGACCGGCACTCAACTATCCAAAGAGATCTGTCAAAGAGATCTGCACTTGCGATGGGCCACAAGAGGAAATGATGTGGGCTGATGGCAAGCTGAACCAGGCCATGCCAGCCCCACAGGACCTCGCCCACCGTCTCTTGGAACCTGCTGTGTCTCTTAACTGCTCAGCCCTACAAGATCATTTTCTATATTCAACAAATTCTGAAATGATTGGGGAGGTTCGTGCTGGAATCACACACAAAATCAATAAAGAATAGTTCCTTTAACTTTTACACTTAGTCACAGATTCCTTAGAAAGATGCTAGCCTAAGGACACAATTAAATTCCCATCACAAATTTATTTAATTTTATTTTGTTATTTTTTGCGGTACCTGGAATGGAACCCAGGGGCATTGTATCTCTGAGCTACACTCCCAGGTCTATTTTTTTTGTTTAGTATGTATGTATGTATGTATGTATGTATGTATGTATGTATTTATTTATTTATTTTGAAACTGGGTCTCACTGAGCTGCGACGGGCCTCACTAAGTAGCTGAGACTGTCCACGAACTGCAATCCTCCAGTCTCCTCCTCCCAAATGCTGGGATTACAAGCGTGTACCACCACGCCCTGCACAAATTTATTTTTAAAAAACTGACTTCCTTTAATACTCTGAAGTAGTCAATATACCAATGAAAAGAAAAAGGGTTCCCTGTATTCATCTCTGTCCTTAAACAAACGTCCAGGAAACTCAAGCCCCTTCCCCAACTCCAGACCGAAGAGGGCCTGGGGGACACTCAGGGTCTCCTTCCAAGCAAGCAGGAGAGTCAGACAGTGGAGATACAAGAAGTGAGATCCAACCAGGACCATGTGTACAACCTTATTTCTGATTACAGGCATTTTAAACTATGGACATTGGGTTTTGTTGTTGTTGTTGTTGATGGTGGGTTTATTTGGGGAGGGTACTGGGGAAGGAAGCCAGGGACATACTACCTCTGAGCTACACCTCCAGCCATATTTTTTATTCTTCATTTTGAAACAGGGAATCACTGAGTTGCATAGGGCCTCACTAAGTAGCTGAGGCTTACTGCAAACCTGCAATCTTCCGGTCTCAGCCTCCCGACTACTGGGATTACAAGCGTGCCCACACCAGGCTCAGACACTGGTATTTTTAAAATGAAGAAAGAAGATTTAGAGCAACATTTAGAGCCAAATTTCTTGCTTTACTTTGAATGCTAAAAGAAATTAAAATTATATATGAAATATGTTAATAGGCTTTTGATTGCTATTTTAACATAAGTTTAAGGTGCACCGTTACTAATAGAACCCAGAAGTGAGCTTCTAAAGCCACGTGTACATTTAGATAGCGTATAACACGGCTTTCAAATATGCAAAAATACAAATTATGCAAGTTGGAGACAGGAAAATCTTGCAGCCCATGGTGTAGCAGAGTTACAGCAGTGACCTATTTCTTTAATTTGCCTAGGATTCAATAATTAAAAGCAATGTTTATGAAAAATATGGGACCTCAGATCATGTGTGACTTTACGATCAAACACTACTAAATATTTTATTTAAAAAAATGTGTACTCCTCCCATTTGGCACTTGCATGTAAGAGCATAAGTCTTTCCTTCCAATACTCAGTAACTTCCTGTATTATCCAGGATCCACACTCCTAAGTAAATACAACATTGAAATTCAGGTAATCAATTCTTAGACTGAAATTAGACAAAGAGTTTATTGTACCAAGAGTAGAAAAATGTCAGGAACGGATAATTAGAATTATATGCACAGTGTGTTAGTTGTTTTGGTGGGGGGGGCATCCAAATTAAAAGTACCATGGCAAATTAGAGGTGATAAGAGCCAAAGGGTTGCTCTGGATAATGACGGGACCATGATAATCCTATGCCAGGGCTCTCTACCTCCAAGCTACATCCCCTGCCCTATTATTGTATTCTTTCTTTTGAAACAGGGTCTCACTAAGTTGGAGAGGGCCTCAGAAAGTAGCTGAGGCTGTTGGTGAACCTCAATCCTCCTGTCTCGGCCTCCCAAGTACTAGGATGACAAGTGTGTGCCACCACGCTGGGCTCAGATTATATATTTAATGGATGTTATTCAATAAAGAAAATGTGTGATAATATGGTTAAAATTACGTGGGAGAAACAAATGCGAAACGATCGTGGTGTTTTGTGGTTTCAGTGTCTATTTTATTTGAATGTGCAATAATATGCTGAGAAGATGAGGTAAGATAAAAGAGTACCTGATGCCAGGCAAGGTGACGCATGCGTGTGATTTTAGCACTTGGGAGGCTGAGACAGGAGGATCACAAGTTCTAGGACAGCCTCCGCAAGTAGTGAGGTTGTCATGAACCTAGCAAGACCTTGTTTTAAAATAAAAATAAAATAGGACTGGGGGTGTAGTGCAGAAGTAGAATTTCCCTAGGCTCAATCCCCAGTACCACATTCACACACACACACACACACACACACACACACACACACTCACACACACACCCCTGGACAAAGACATCTTTCCCAACTCAGAGGTATCTTTGGCTCTACAAGCACATAGTATAAACATATACTGGATGCCGGTCAGAATCTGCCCCCGGGTGGATCTCATGAGAGTCCAGAGGGTGCAGTCCATTCTGCACACAGGTCCCTGGTGTTGTTTAGGATGAGGTAAGGCTGGGTAAGGATTCTAAGTGTTGGGGACCATATGCCTACATAGTGCTTAGTTCAAACAGAGCAACACCAATTCTGAATATATGCTCTTGGGGGCTCCCACGGCGAGGTAAATGTAACCAACCTGAGCAGGGCAGTTTTGCAATGCTCAGAACGGCCTCTGAATGTCGGCGCCCTCACTCCCCGGCTGTATGGCCCTAGAAATTGCTTGCCTTCTCTGATCTCCATCTGTGAAAGTGTTTTCTAGTACCTACTTCACAGTTGGGTTGGGAGGATAAAAGATAATGCATAATATACCAGGGCCTCGGCGCTCCATAGACAGAAAACATAAATCTCATTTGTGAACAGGGTGTGGGAAAAAATACCATGAAATTAGCCATTCTGGTCAGTGGTGAGAAGACACCGGACCTCCTCCCTGCAGTAGCCCCGGCCGACCTGGGGCCTCTTGCGTGGCTCAGACCAGAGCAGGGGCAAAAGGAGAGTCCTGACACTGGCAAAGTGGATTAGCAGGCCAGACACCGAAGTGTGCACGCAATTCCAATCCCGTCCTGGCCCAGCTCTGGTCAAAGGTCCTACTGCTGGGCCTGGCATATGAACTGTTTCTAAGAAGCTGGCTTCGGCGGGTTCATGGACAGGTAATGTTACCAGCAGGGATTAAGAAAAGTGCTTTAGCCATCTACCTCTGCCGGAAGAGGCTTGGTCCTGGGTATATGAGATGTGATAAATAAGAAAACCCAATAGATAGCATCACCCAGACTGACCAAATCAAGGTCAACATAATAAAGTCTTTTTCCTTGGAGAGTTCACCTAATGGACAAAAACGGAAGCTTTTTTTTTTTTTTTAAAGGGGGCTGATCAGAGCCCTACACACAGAGATTGTGAGGGTCCAGGGAGAAAGCCAGAAGCCAGGTGTCCACTCTAAATCCTTCCTGGTAGATCACCACCACTATTGTATGTATGTTAAGAAAAACCTGGAACCACATTGTTCTCTTTAAAAATAAACAGGTCCCATCCCTTGCGGAAAATCATCTTCACAGTTATGGGGTATAAAATACCAGCGATTTCACCCAGTCTTCATGATCTTCAGTTTATCCCAAAGAAACCGTTTTGGGGCCAATAAAATATCTCTAGTCTCTCCTGGAAGAATAGAATAGGGTATGAAACATTCCCCCTGAAGGAAGGACTTGTCTGTAGCAATGTGGCCGTGTTTCCTGCAGGAAGAAAAGGCTTCCCAGTTGGGACAGCGGGAGAGTCACGGGCAGGGGCCGTGCACAGAGGAAAAGTCTTAAATCCAGAAATAAGTCCAGACAGTGAACACTGGAGCCGAGCCTGGCAGAGAACAAATTGCGGGCTGCTCGCTGGCCTCCCAGGCAGGCGGGAGGCCTGGCTGGGGCGCCACTGGAGCATTGTGCTCATCTCCTTCTTGAAAGAGAAAAGCGAGCTTCCTGATCGTCCTGGTGCTACTGATCTGGACCTGCTGCTGCGCTTGGACATGAGCTTTTGAACTCGTGGATGTACCTGCTCATCACAGACTGAGGCTCAGTGGGAGTGTCTTGAAACCACTGGAGTAGGAAGGAGAGAGACGATTTCCAGGAGAACTCTGCCATGGGTGCATCCCGGACTCAGGAAGGTAGGGGCTCATAAGTGGCTCCCGCCAGAAGGATGCCCTCGGACAGGCGGAGGTAAAGAAGCCTTCTCAGGCGGCTGATCCGCACACGCCTTACCTTGGGTTTTGAGAGGAAGTGGCTTCGGCAGGTACAGGTTTATCTCAGCAACTGATAAGCTGACTCCTTTAAAGGGATGGATAACTAGGGCGCGTGTTTAGAGCTTACAGTGGAGCAAGCACTATGCTCAGAAATCACGATATGAGCCCAAGGCAAGAGCACATCAGGATGGATTTTTATTTTTATTCATTTATTTATTTATATATTGTAGTACTAGGGACGGAACCCAGGGACATTCTACCTCCAAGCTAAACTCCAGTCCTACTTTTTATTCTTTATTTTAAAACAGGGTCTCACTGAGTTGCAGAGGGCCTCACCATGTAGCTGAAGCTGTCCACGAAATGTGATCTTCCCGTCTCAGCCTCCCAAATGCTGAGATTACAAGCGTGCACCACAACGCCCAGCTGGATATATATGAAAATATATGTGTATACCTATGTCACAACCTAGCTCAAGATGCAAGATGACTCTGCATCAATGAAGGTACTGTGGCCCAAAGGTATCTACCACCGAGCACTGGCATTTTTAAACTTTGCCTAAATAAATACTGTGATAACGTCTTGTGTGTCTGGCTTCTAAACTTTACATAATGCTTATGAGGCCCTCCTGGCTGCTCCAAGAATCCACAGCTAGTAATTTTATTGTGATTGCCACTAGATAATATACTCCACAGTATGAATAAACCAGGTAATATGTAGCCAGCCTACTCTTGATAAAGATACGCAAGTTATTTTCAGTTTGAAACGAATAGAGACGAGACTGTTATGATCACCTTTGTTTTGTATATTCTTAGGATTTTTAAATTTTTAATTTGGAAATTGAGATTTCAAACCTTAGTACGTTGTAGTTTTGGAATTGCAGCGATTTTTGGCATAACATATGCACACTGCCAAGACGAAGGCAGAAGAAGGGAGGGATGGGTGTTCTGATTCGTCAGCTGCTTGTAATTCTTTCCCTAGGTGTCTCTGCCTCCAGAAAATCCCACTCGAAAAGTGGCTATTTTTTCCTTTGCAAGTCTACCTTTTTTAGCGAAATTCTGTTGCAACACATAAGAAACCAATGTCTAATTGATTCCTGAAGTGAATCTATTTTCTATCATTTTACTTTTTTTTCTGAGAAAGCTGAATATTGAAACTTATTCTAGATGCTGAAAATGTGCTTACCTTCTGACCATAAAAGCAAAATAATAATAATAATAATAATAATAATAATAATAATAATAATACTGCTATGGGACTCTGCACAGAAAGATGGCCAGTCTTGTTCTAACACAATGCTGGCTTTGACAATTAGAGCAAGATGGCGCACTAACTTCTTCTGTACGAAACCCCATCCATAACCAAATATCCGAGGCACGTTCTCATCAGTATTTTAATTTCTGTTGCTGAAGGTGACCACTTAAGAAATACAATAGATAAGTAATTTCAAACTTCAAAACAGAGGCAGCACACGAGTATTTTCAATAGACTCAGAGAAGCCACTGAAGTCTACTAGGTGAGGGAACAACCCCAAGCAGCCCTGGAGAGGCTCAATTAAAGGCTCCTCTTCACCGAAGAGGGTTTTCAAACCTGCAGATGACAGCAGTTCATTTTTATCCCGCAGGTATACAACATGGGATCTCAAGTAACCGTGTCCTTGGACACAACCCCTTGCCAACTCACAAGGCCACCTGCAGTCGAGCCCTGCCTTCCTGGGCCTGCATTTATAGTTATCTGATATCACTCGTGGCCCCTGACACTTTAGTCTCCATTAGCACCAAGACAATTTCCGTGTCTCCTGGCAGCTTAATTTACAGTGCCATATTTAAGAGATGGAAGGTGGCTTTTGATTTTATGGGTTTGCAGGAAAGCAAGATTTATAGTAAGTTTCCTGGATCCTGGGCCCTGTAGAATTCCTGGAACCCATACTGCAAAGACACCATTCCTGGGGGAACATGTGGGAGGGTCAGTGGAGGGATCTCTGCCATCTGCCCTTAAAGGACCCCAGGACCTACAGCCTTGGGGGTCCCTTCAGGGCTGCAGGGGGAGTTGCAGATTTGTAAGAAGCATCTAATCGGGCACATGCCAGCTCCCCACAGCCTCCCTAGTCAGCCAAGGAGATGAAAGCTCTGAGCATCGGACCCGGGGGATCTGGGTCCTGAAGGAAGGTAAAAGAGCAAGGTGGGCAGAGTTTGGAGCCACAGGCTGGGAACTCCTCATCTAGGCATAGCTATAGACCAAGTACGAACTTGAAGGCTGCTGAAAGGTAAGATGGGAAGGGAGGACATTTTAGAATTCTTTTGTCTTCTAGAATATCTGGACACATCACTCCAAGCATCCATTTACTGACAAATAAAACAGTTCATATACAGCCATGTACAAAAAAGAGACTCTAGATAAAGCAGGGCACGAGGCTCAGTCCTGCTCAGTGCACAGGATGGGGCACGAGCTTGGGCCTGCGCACAAGACCAGTGCCCCCACAGGTGTGAGCAGCCAGGGGGCTTGGGAGGTGAGCAGCCAGTGATGGCAGGACTTCCCCTCTGGCCTCCAGTACACTCCCAGCCTGCTGCCGCTGCTGGATTCACTGTTCCTCTGGACTTTTCTTGGAAATGTTCAGACTAGCTGATGTGGCTGCTTTGAAGGAGAAAATAGTGGGTGCCAGGAGACCTGCGGGGCGCTGGCCTGGGGTCCCAGGCATGAAGACCTTCCAGCCATCAGGGAAGAACTGGGTCTGCATCTCTGAGCTCAGAGGAGCTAATACTGGGGTGGACTCTGGGTAGAGGATGGGAGTGGCACCTTGGGTGTCTTTGACAGCCCTCATCTGGCCCCAGTGAACTCAATTCTGAGGTCAAGCAGTGGCTGCTTGTCGCTTTCTGTGTCCACAGGTAGGGGGAGGGGGTTGCTGATGAGGCAAAGCCTCGGTGTCTACACTGGGCTGTTTCTAAATGCTAGCGTGCAGCAGACCCTGCAGGAGCTCCTGCTCTATCCTCTGGCCACTCACAGCTGGTCTAGCTTCCAGGATCCATTTGGAGCTGTGAACAGCAGGTTGACCCTGCACAGAAACGTGACCGGACCCCAGCCTCGACAAAGCTGCCATTGCGGGTGAGCCTGCGGACCTCCGTCCACCACACCCCAGCGCTCCTCCTGCCTCCAAAACCCGATGGGGCAGGGCCAGCTGCATTGACCTGAAGCCAGGGACCAGGGTCCCCAGACTCCCTTCCAGAGGGGGAAGAGAATAAGGTGTCCCCTAGCCGACAGCTGCTCCAGAGGCTTCTCCAGGGTAGACTCAACAAGTTCGTGGGCCACGCAGCGCCGCCTGCAGCCCAAAAAGACTGAGGACTGGCCACGGAGGAGCCCTCGCAGGAGGCAGCCAGCACTGGCTCCTGCTCCCGCCTCCTCTCCGGGCTCGGGCTCCGGCTCCAGCCTGCGGGAGGGGGCCCGGCACGCTCCGATCGCCCACCCCACGCACGCGGCCGCCCAGCCGGCCGGCTCCGCCCGCCTCGCCCCGGGCCAGCGGAGCGCAGGCAGCGCGGGGCCGGTGCTGGCCGCGGAGTAGCCGGCGGAGCGGAGCGCAAGGACTTCCCCGCCCCCGCCCCGCCCCCGCCGGCTCCGAGATCTCGCCGGAGACCATCGCAGTAAATGAGGACAGCGGAGGCGCGCGGAGCCGGGTGGCTGTGGCTGGCCCCGCCGGAGCCGGCCGAGCCGCTGCCTCCCCGCGCGCGCTGAGCCGCCGGAGGAGAAGCTGCGGCGGCGGGGCCGGCGGCCGGGGCAGGAGGGGGCGGCGGCGGGCGCAGCCGGCCCGAGCCGGGAGCCGAGCCTTCCCCGCGAGCCGGGCGAGCCGCGCCGCGGATGCCCTGCCCGGAGTGCTCGGCGGGGAGACATGCCCGAGCCAGGCGCTGCACCGACCTCGACTTAGCAGTAAGCAGCGGAAGGTAAGCGGAGCCCCGCGCGCCCTCCTCCCGCGCCCCGGCGGCCGCTGCGCTTGGCCAGGGGCAGAGCATCGCCCGGACAGGCGCCGACCCGGCTGGGACGCATGCCCTAGCCCCCCAAACAGGCTCCGCCAGGGACGTGCGGGTGCAGCCCAGAGCGCAGGCGAGCGCGGGGGCAGGGGGCTGGGGGCGAGGTTATGCAACTGCACCTGGCAGGCCAGGGTCGCCGAGGGGCTTCTGGCAACTTTGACTAGTGCCAGGGAGGAGCAGGACTGCGTGTCTGCGACGTGGGTTCTAGACCAACGCCACAGCCTCGTGAGCACCCGACAGCCCCAGCCAGGCAGAAACGGGGGGTCCGGGGGGCGGCCGTCTCCCCGGAACGTTTCGAGGCATTTATTTTCCAAACTAAAGCGAACTGTCAAGTAAGGCTGATTAACTTGAGGGGCTAAGTCGCAGCTGACGGGCCCTGGAGCTGGCTGCCGAGGAGAGGAACCACGGCAGATGCCCACGTGAAATGCCTGTCTCCTCTGCTGCCAGCTCGCTCGCACTGGCACCTTCCTGGGGCTGCAGACTGGGGTCGGCGCCCGCGGGGTTTCAGGGCGCCGGGTATCCAGAGTCTGACCTGCACAGGCATGGGAAACCAACCAACGCTGCAGACCCAGTGAGTCCACAAGGCAGCAGGCAGGCAAGCGGAGGCGCCTAGGCTAGGAGACAGGAGGCAGCCGCCGGCAAGTGGAGGCCAGGCAGCCCCTGGAACCCAAAGTCAAGATCAGGAGTCTGCATCTTGCTGGTTCATTCTCAGGGTCCAGGACGAGCGTCGCCACTGCTGGGATAGGGAGCCTCTTCCTGTGACCTCAACAATAGACTGCCCAAAAATATACTAGGGTGATAGAGGAGAGGGGAGGAGAGGAGCCCCTGGAGCAAATGAGGGAGAATATGGTTGCGTTTTGCAGTCTGGGCACCCATACTCTCCCCTCTTGCTGCAGGTCTGTGCCAGGGGGCTGGCTGCCCTCTTGGTTCCCTGAGCCAGAGCGGCGATGAGACAGTTTAATTTGACCTTGTCTGCCTGGACACTGAAATTCTTCCGAAGCATCCCGAGGTGAAACTGGCAAGAATAGGGAGAAGTTTGGGCAAGCCTTTCCTTGGCTAAGAACCCAGAGATCATTTCAGAACTACAGCTCAGGCTAGCAGAGGGTCTCCGTTAGGGGCTTGGAGGTTTTCTCCCGGACAAGGACTTGCTGGGGTGGGCTGGGGGGGTTCCCTTCCATATCCAGTCTGGGGACTGTCAAGGTTACAGCACTGAAGACTTGATTTAAAAATACCACCCAAATCACAAGACCTGGGCCATCCCCGTGAATCCTACATAGAGGGAAGGGTTTATAAAACTGAGCACAAAGTAACCATCAATTCACTAAAATGCAGAGGGGGAGAACCCTGCCTTGTATGTTTACATTGTGCTATTTATTACGTTCATATCCTGTTGAATGTCACTTTTTCAAAGTTTATATTTATCTTTGCAATTTTTTTTTTTGCAAAAATGATTGGCAAACATGTATGGGCACCGCAAAGGAAAAATGGAAGTCTTGCCGTCTGCATGCCTCACCAGATATTAATAATTTACTATCCATGTTTACTACTTACATTAGATGGCACTGCTTCTCAGGATGGGTTTTATCAGAGGCACATTGGTGGGGGCAGTCTCGCACAGCTATCTCTAATTGCATGATATTGCATAAATTATGTTAGTTATAGAGAACATTGTTTTTCTCCAGTATATCCATCATTTTCTTACAAAGGTAGAATGATTCGGTTTAATTTCTTTAGCTAATGGAAAGACCTCTACTTAAAAACAGGATGTCCTTGAAAAGCAAGCATGTCTTTAAACTTACTAGAGTTGCCATGAATTTCTGATTCATTATTGTGATTAAGACTTTGAGGGTTTATGTAAATCAGGCTTATCATCCTATTGGAAACATAACAACTGGTTAAGAACTAGGAAAAATAGACAAAAAACTTGAAAACTCCAGGTTGGCTCAAGGTGCTTTCAAAAAGCTCCAAAAAGCTGGCTACTCCATTACTTGATTGACTTTGGGGGCTTTTATGCTCTGCCAGAGATGTTTTTCTCCATGGCAGAATAGGGATGTTTTGGGGGGAGTCTTTTGTTTGTCCCTCTGTAGGAAAAAATAAAAAAAAACATAAACAAAAGACTTATCCATGAAAGGCATCTGTCTATAAGGAAAATTCCTACACATTGATATGAACAGCAAGTAAAAATTATTCTCAGAAAGAAGAGTAGATCGCAGAGGAACGGCTGGACAGACTCATTCGCGTAGCTGGGCATTTGTATTCTCGTTTGCTCCAACCCATGCTCTCCCACTTAGAGAAACGACAGAACTCTCTTGTCCGAGAAGCAGATTGCTTATGTTGGAGCCAGGCTGCTCTAGAGAATAATGACATAAGAGTGACCACAGCCACATGACCAGGCAGCAGTCCTATGGACAGGCGCTCATGCGGAGGGAAGTGACAGGGTGCCCTGAGATTCATACCATAAGCCCTGGACCAACTCGAGAGGGCGCTGAGCAGGTGCAGGTCAAGGATGCAGTTCGGCCAGTCATTTGGATAACCGCACAAGCTATACGCACTCGAGGCAAATCAGTCACTCTACGAATGGGAGGGCGTAAGGACTCCCCAGAGAAAACTAGAATCACTATTGTTAACACGTCTTCCTAACAACAAAGGGCTGTTTCTTATACACCATCATTCCACTGAGACCTACATTTTCCAACCGGAAATTAGCTGACATAATTTATGAAACATCCTTTTTAGTCTCTTCACATATTTGATTTTAATATTTCATAACACTATGAAATGATTCCAATATTTTAAAGCAAAATCTAATATGATGGATATTACATGACAACATGTACGTTCCCATGATGTTTTCATATAAATGTTTGGAGAAGTCTCTAAACTTAGGCTCCTCTTGATGTAAATGTGGTAAAACCATATGAACTTTAATTGCTTATATAAAAAGATACTTATCTAATGTACTCACAGCAGAATATAGATTTGGTACCAGATGCAGGGGCCCTCGCAGAATTCATATAAAGAAGTTGTTTGCACACATACTGGATTAAGCAATAAACCATACAAGGTACGGTTGGAACCTTTGGGTCATGTCTGACTGTTTCAGAGCATGAAGACTGAGGATCCAGGCAACCAAGAGTCTTGCCTCTTTGATTAAGAAGCACCATAGCTTCGGGGACATCCCCTGCTCCTGATGTGGTCTCTCGCAGAGGGCCCTCTACTCCAAGCTGCCCCACGCTACTCAGTGTGAATTTGAGTTAAATGGACATCAGATAAATTTCAACGCGTGACTGAATGAAAGACTCTGAGGTATACAAAGATACTATCAAGTCACAAACCCCTATCTAAATAGAGACTAAACATTCTGACCTAAGAGCTCAACATCTTCCTCCATAGTGCATTATTTCCAGCTCCAACTGGGACTGAGAAAGAAAATAGCTTACATATAGGAAAGCAGACAGTAGGAGCAAAAAGAAATAATAGTTCTAAATTACTCTGTAAACCTATTGCTTAACACCATATTTCACAAGGATTTGGAGGGAGCTCTCTCCAGAGTCATTATTTGTGAACGTTGCTTTTATAGAATGTAGAATTGATAGTTCAAAGCATTATATACCCACTGGCGTGTTTCTTTATCATATCATCCTGATGGGAGGATATATGCGCAAGAAAAGACCAGGAGGACATGCATCCTCGCACCGCACACACTCCCATTAGCTGCAAGAGTTTAGCCAGCATAGTGATGAAGAAACTTGTTTTACAAAAAATCATAACCACATGTCAGAATGCTGGCCGAAGCTTATATTGCCCTGGCACTGGAAATTCCAATTCAGTCCCTAATAATCTAGCCTTGGGCATCAAATGAATTGCAGTAAAGCTATGGGATATGAAGTACGTGAGAAAGAGGCTCTGGGATGCTGAAAATACTATAAGCAAATTTGCAAATAAAAGTTGTTTTCACTCCAGCTCGGTGCTCCAGAGAGAAAGAGAAAACGGGACAGGCCTATGGTACAAGGCCTCTTACCAGCTACTGTGTTGAGGAACCCATTGAGAAACCTCTTGTCCACTGCTAACCTTAAAAGAAATCAATCGGGCTTTATGTTTCTAAGTCATTCCATCAGTGAAAGAGGTCGCTATGCACCTTTGTTCTCACGAGAGGATACTGTGTTGGTCACTTGTCCTTCCCAAAATTCTTTTCCCATATGTTCTTAGTGGGTAGATTCTAGACACCTCGTGTTATCTGCATGGTGCCTCATAAAGTCTGCATATTTTTATAATAAGTGATTTTAGCATCCTTGGACGTATGGGAAACTAAAATCTGGGCTCTTACAATGGGGAGGCATAGAGAAGGTGGACAGATATGCAGATGGTTTTGTTTAAAAAAGATTTGTGACTCAGGAAACGTACCAAGCAGAGGCAGTAATGGCCCAAGAATCCTACACGGTGTCTCCAGACTGAATAAGCAGTTCTCAGGAAGCTGAGGGGCCAGACACTGACCCGGGAGGGAGAGTGAGCTAGGCAGGTTCCAAGGAGAGAGAGGGGGCCTGGCCAACATGAAGCGTGAGAGATTGCGATGGCTTCTGGGCCCGGCAGAAATGGCCTAGGGCTTCGCCAAGTGGGATGCTGTGCAGTGCGACAGTTGTATGAGATTGGCAAAGATTCGGGTGTCAGCCTGAGAGACTGGAGAGACGAGACAGTGGAAAGCCACTGTGAGACAAACCAGCAGCATGCCAGGGTCCTCTGTGCTCACTGAATGTTTTGAACAAGAACATATATGATCAGAGGATTGTCCTGCTATCTAGAGGTGAACCAGAGACACAGAATTGGGGCCCAGCTGAGCAGGTGTCCCAGGTGAGACAGACTGCAGGGCTCTGGGGATGGGGGTGAGGCACAGCTGTGAGGGTCACATCCCAGCTGGCAGAGCTGCCCACATGGCCGCCAGTGAAGGAGGGACTAGAGGTCCTGCCCCAGGCCAGCCAGGGTGGGAGCAGAAGTGTGGAAGCCAGCAAGAGAAACACATGGGGATAATTAGAAATATGAGAATGCGCTTTGAACTGAAAATCATACTTTTAAATATAAGTTTTTCAATAACTCTAGCATCCCAGAACTTCTATGAGGAATGCTTTCAAATAGCAGAGAAATGGACCAAGGGTTTCCATAGCACAGTGCAATCCTTAAAGGATGGAGCATGATACTATCTAATAACAGGTGCCTTATAAATATTTAATGAGACCATTAACAGGAAACCCAGTCCAGAGTGTTGCTAGAAACTCAGGGAATCCTGAGTGGGAAATAATTGTTCTCTTTCATTACAAGTTCGATTTCTTTTCTTTCTTTGCCCCTCCCTTCCTTCCGTTCTCTTGTAGTAGAAATTAAACAGAAATCGTGTGGGGAGGCAGAAATAGGGAGGCCGGTCAGTCGTCACATCTGGTCAAGCCATATTTAGAAAAGAATAAAGTGGTACTGAACCATCAAACTGAACCCCAGGAATTTCTTTGGGCAAAAATTCTCTCCTGGGTAGTAGCTGAGTTTTTAAAAGAGGACTTTCATTGAATTTCATAACCTAGTACTGGAGTTAAAAAAACAAATGAGAAGAAATGAGAAGATAGCCTGCTGCAATCAAATAGAGCAATGCTCCCAAAATGTTTGCATAAGGGCGCCGAAAGGAAGTTCTGAGAGAGCTTTACCAAAACCCTGCGGGTGCCTGGGCCACCAGGAGCCAGCTAGAGTTCTCCCCCTCAGACTTGACCTCACATCTCAACTTGACGTTGCAACATCAATTCCAATGATGTCTGTGCCGGACTATCAATTTATCACAATTTTTTAAAATCAATACCAGAGTGGTGCATCCAGATTTTTCCCCCAATTTTCCTATTAGATACCACATGGCACAAATGCCCAATGCATCGGGAACCTGAGGCTCCCATGGCCTGCACTACGTGGCTGAACTCAGTACCAGAAAGAGCCCCCGTGTGCCCCGTGTCTAAACACAGAAAGTTTGAAATTAAAGAAGTACTGAAAGCAAATCTGTTTTTCACTTTTAAGCCATATTTTTTCATTTCATTTCTCAGGCCATTTAAGAGCCCGATGGTAACTGCTTTCCTCAATTATTTATTTTGTGTGTTTATTTTAATGGTAGTTGTTAGCACTCTGGCTTCGCTGGAATAGTTTGCATCCTCATTTAATTTGTTTTGTTCTCCCTGTTTATATTTTCTCCAAATATAATATCAACCCTCCTCTAAGCACATCTCTCGTTTATTTACTGTGTCGATTGGATTTGCTAACGTGGCCAAAAAAAAAAAAATATAAGCAGGGTTGGGCTGAATGATGGAAATAAGCGAATGGATGGGGCGTAGGACCCACAGAAATTTCACGTGGTGCCACTCAGCAGAGTAGACACCCTGCTCCAAGGCGGAGGCTCAGAGGCTGAGGGAGCAGCAGGGTCTGCCGGGAGCCTCACTCCACCCTTAAAATCCACATGCAAGCAGCCGTTGTCCGCGTGCATCAAAAGAGGGGCCACTGGCAAAGCCCGCTGGTTTCTCTTAGGTGAACCCGTCCAGTAGCATCTTCACCGCATGACGCGTTTCCAGGGGTGCCGTCCTTGTGGACACAGGCGGAGGCACCTGAGCCACACGCCCTGGACTTCGTGGGATTCGACCTCCTGAGTCCTCGGCAGAGTTAGAGGAGAGGAACCCGCAGAGCAGGGGCTCAGCCTGATGGTCCTCCTCTGCACGCCAGCACTGCTAGTAGCTTTCTGGGTACCCCTGGGCACACTACATGACTATCTGTGCTCAGTTTCCCCTAGCTTTATTAAAAGTGGTGATTTCTCCTAAAAATGTCTGAACATGCACAAAGTACAAGAAGGTGCTTCTAGCCTGAAGCGAATGTCATCTAAACCTGGCCTCTTTATCCTCTTACTCTCCCTGGCTGTATCACTAAGTCAGGATTCAGGAAAAGCCAGAACTCAAAAACCAAGCTGTCCCCTCGGCTGCAGTTCTTAAGGAAAGTAGCCAGGAAGCGCCAGGGCTGGGAGGCATTCTGCAGGGTGAGAGTGTGCAACAGGTGACTCTGGACTTCTCCTTAGCAGCTTCTGAAATCCCCAAATAAGGCATTCACTGCAAAGACTAGCAAGGTACCTATAACCCATCTCAACCTCTCACCTGTGGATCGGGAGAGCTGGACCACCCATGGAACTCCTAGAAGAGGACAGAATTCGAGATGGTTTGTGCCCCAACCAGAAACATAAAAAAGAATAGTGAACAATGCCCTCTTCTTGTATTGGACCTGCCCAAGAGTTTACGAGGAATCTGCCATTGAGCAATCAATGCACTTTGAGAAAGACCTGAATGGTAAACCAAGGCAGGGACTGCTGGTCAGTACCCTTCTCCTTCCGCAGTGCGCATCCACCTTGACTGGCGGCACACACACTGGGCCAGAGGTGGCCCTGGAGAGCGCAGCTGCAGTCCCGACTCTTGGCTGAGTGTTCCATTTGAGAAAAAGTGGGAAGGGCCAGCACTTCCTGTCCCCAGGACACCCTCCGCTTTTCTCAGTAACTTTTTCTAGGTGCCTTTCATGTGCCATAGGTTGCTTTAAGCTTTGGGGGTACAGACAGAAATTGAACCAAATAAAGGAATGGGGAAAGAAACAGAATAGAGCCGGACATGGTGGCGCATGCTTGTAATCCCAGCATTTGGGAGGCTGAGACTAGAGGATCGTGGTTCTCAGCTAGCGTAGGGTGGGTGGGGGACCAATGCACTGTTTTCTTTCTTCTTGGCGTACAAATTTGGCATTCCGTAGATCCAAGCTAGGGTTAGAGCCCTTAAGGAATAGGCATGGTATCCTTCTTCCTTGGGGAATATTAACCTCTGAACTTCCCTCTCCTACAAGACAAGAACTGTTTTCTTTCGATGTGTGTACTCACACACACACACACACACACACACACACACACACACACGCACACACACACAGCAGTGGGCATGTGTGTGCACAAGATTCCACTTCTTCAATAGCTATGCTCACCTACAAAACTTCCAAAAGCTCAAAGCATAGAAGGTCATTTGAGGTTTGGGAAAGACTTATGTTTTCCTTTAAAAGACAATCGTCTTAGGATCCTGAAGTCTGCAGTCAGGTCATAGATCATCAGCACAGCTTTCTCACTATGATGCCAACTTCACTCCACCAGAGCAGCCTGGCTCTGTTCTCTGTTTCCCCATCCCATAAACCCTGTGAAGGAGCAGGGCAGCCATTCCAAGGATCTGCTCGCCTGAAAGACAGAGGCAAGCGCAGGAGTCTGCACTTGGACCCTTCATTCAATTTACCCTGGAGCCCCTTAGGACCTGGCGCTCCGGAGCCTCGGCTGCCCACTCCCACCCTCGCCTGGGTCCACCCCACGATGAGGTGTCAAGTTCCATTCTGGACAGGAGCAGAGAGGGTTGCTGCAGCTCCTATAAAGAGCAGCCAGAATGCTGACAGCGCTGGCTCGAGGCCATCAAAACCCTCCGGGCCTCCCTCACATGAACACAAGCAAGATGCAGCACCCTTAGCAGCACCGCTGTTTCTGAGCATAGCCCCCCTCCTGTCTGTCTTCTGTCTGTCTGTCTGTCTGTCTGTGTATTCCCTAGACTCAGCACACCCTCCCCTGCTCACTCTGTATTTTCTTTCCTCTCTCTATTCATTTTAATAGACAATAGTAGTATGGAATTATATTTCTAAGTATTGATTTTTCTTACTGAGTATAATTATACATTCGTTGTTCTCAATTCAGAGTAGGAAAATGAAAGTTATTTCATTCAAACCTCTGCTCTCCTCTGGAGTCACCACTCACCGGTGTGTCCTAGACCCTGTGCTGCCTTTTTTTTTTTTTTTGTCTTTTTTGAAGGTCAATGATTTCTCCTCTTACCTGCTTAGAAGGCTGAGCCCAGAGAAAATGCCATACTCAAAATTTTTATGCGATTCCTAGCCACTGAGATGTTTAAAATAATATCTTAATTTATTTGGCTACAACCACATTCTATTTCCAAGAAGAAAGTTGGATAATATCAGAACAAACCTACTGATAATCCCTGAGAAGTCATATTTCCTACAGCAACATATAGTAAAATATCCAAAGTAATTCATGATTAAATGTAAAACATGTACCATTTTTGGGCCACCTAGTCAATTTTGTGAGTGTGTGTGTATCCTATCTCTGCCATCAGCACAGAAGGTTGTACAACAACCAAACTTTAGATGGTTGTGCCCAGATTCAAAAGTTAAAATCTCTGGATATAGTTTTACCTAAAACCTAAAGAAATTCCATCTCATTCTCCTTTCTTATTTCTACCCAAGTTTCAGAATACAGCCATGTTCCACCTAATCAGAGCATCTAGGCAATGGAGAAAGATCCTTGGAAAACACACACATTATATACTCATCTAAGCCTTCTTGACATAACATGGGTAAGGCCTCAGCCATAAGGATACTGTGAAATCACTCATTATATTCTCCAGTGGGGAAGCAGTGATTGAGGGATGGCTGGGCGCAGGAGAGAGGAGTTGTTTAGAGTGAACTTGTCCACACAACCCTCCTGTGTGTTCAGGAGAGAGAACTGGCACACAGCAAGACAGAGCACCACATCCTTCGGGCTGGCTCCCACGTCCTCCCAGGGAGGCGGCCTCACTCCTTGGGAGCACTCTTGACTCCTCCTTCCTAACCTGAGCACAGTAGGCTGGATTCATCTCAGATCCTGCCTTGCTGCTGGACCCCATGTTGCTGAGAACCGTGTCTTGTTTGCCTCCGTGTGCCCGGCCTCCCGTGGGGGCTTGGACTGTCCTAACCCTGCAGGTGCTGTTCTCCAAGGACAAGAAGGTACTAGATGAGGCCTGGAGAAGCAGAGGGGGCAAGATGAGATCGGATCCGGGAAAGAGTACGGCACAGGAGTAGAGAACAGGGCCCAGGCTTGGAGAGTGAGTGGACGCAGGCTCAGAGTGACCACTGTGCGTCCTGGAGCAGTGCAAGGAATGGTGGAGCTGCAGGTGGAGGGTTTTTGAGTAGAGGTCAGACATTTAGAAAGTGAAGCAGGGTGTAAAAAGCAAAGAAGACTTAGCTCTTCCTTTTGGAAAGTGCTACCAAAGTGGGCTCGTGTAAGTATCCACAGAGAGGAGAGATGTGTGCCCTTAAAGCCCAGATGGACAGCATGGGAGATGGAGAACAGAGTGCAGGAGAGGGAAGAAGGTGAAGGTGAGGGTGGGAAAAGTGTGATCGGAAAGGAAGAAATCAGTAGAGAATAAAACAAGAAAAAAATGTAGGGGATTAAAGAAGCATGTTGCTGACATCATCCGCGAAGTGTTACTAGAGTAAAAGTTCTGAAAGTCTCTATTCTAAGCTGGGGCTGGGTCTCTTGTCTCCACTCTCAGGCAAGTTCAATCTGCCTTTAACACCAGTGCCTTCTGCTCCGAGCCTAGTAGAGGCCTATCTGCAAACCACTCCTGGGTCTTGGACCCTTATGTTGGCCACCTCCCAGCAAAAACCTTGGATTCCTCCTTCAGACTGCCAGGCTCATTACTAAGGAGACAAATCTTTTAAGGTATCAAAAAGGAATTTTGTGAAGGAACCATTTCTTTTAAACCATTAAAGTAGCTAATTTTTGTTATGCCCAGAGAGAACAGAAGTTCACAATAGCTGTTAGTCAAGCAAAGGATAAAAGAAACATAAACTGACCTGGAAGAATAGAAAATAACACCAAGATTTATGAGAGGTGGGATTTTTTTTTTTAAAGGAATGTGTTGTGATAGTCATTTGGGTGTTAGAGTCTAAAGTATAAGATATATAAACATTTTGGGTTATCTTCTCTCCTCTGTACCACTAACAAGGCATTTTGTGTTCTGAAAACAAAGAGGTAGCCCTGTGCACACGTGTAGTTAATAATTATCTGTTCTTCTGCTCAGAACATTTCAAGTTTCCAGATCCTGAGCACTTAAGTGTGCACACCTCTCAAACCCCGTCCAAGTTTTGTCTAGACGGGCAACATCTTTCTTCAAGGCTACTGACTATTCCTACGGTCTCCCTCATTGTCCATCAGCTCCAGTGGAATTAAAAAAAAAAAAGGACCCCCACTTCACATCATGGGGCCCAATTCAAGTGCTTTTGTGCCGCTCTGGATCAAACTAGCCTTTCCACATTAGACCCTGGCCGACAAAACCTGTTCTAGGCTAGAACATCACAAGCATGAGCTTGCCGCCACCTTGGTAGGATTATGCACATGAGCTCGTGCAGCAGCGTAAGTCTTCTACATTCAGCCATCAGCTTAAACAGAGAAATCGATGACAAGAAATGCTATTGGCTCTCTGGCTCTCTGGCTTCTTGGCTAAGGTGCATCTGCAGTGAACCAAAAGCTGTCCAAAGTCTTAACCAAACCAAGAAAAATACAGGGAGGGTCCTTCTGATGCTAATACGTGGGCACTTGAATGCACTGCCAGAAAGGCGGGTCGCATCTTCAACTCTGAATGATTTCAACTATAGGAAACAGTGAATTTCCAACAGAAATCCTGTCCTAGGCATCCCATTGTGGCACCCTAAAGGCAAGAAGCAACGGGGAAAAGATACTTCTTTAATATAAGTCTTTTGTTTTTGGGGGAAAAATCAGTATTCTACTGTAATCCCAGTACTTGGGAGGCTGAGACAGGAGGACTGCAGGTTCACAGCTAGGCTCAGCAACTTAGTGAGGCTTTCTGCAACTTAGACCTTGTTTCAAAATACAGTGAGACCCTGTTTCAAAGTGAAAAAATAAAATAGAGCTGGGGTGTAGCTCAGAGGTGGAATGCTCCTGAGTTCAATCTCCTGTACCCCTCCCAAAAAAATCTTAGTTTTAGATATATCATGAGTCAAAACATGCCATTTAGGAAACACATGTATATATTCTGTATGTGTCCATATGTATATATAAATCTATGTACAGCTGGGCGTGGTGGCGCACGCTTGTAATCCCCATGCTTGGGAGGCGGAGACAGGAGGATCGTGTAGGTTCAAAGCCAGCCGCACTGGCTTAAGAGACCATGTTTCCAAATTAAAAAAAATATAAAATAGGTCTGGGAGTGTAGCCCAGAGGTAGAAGGGTTTCCAGGAACCCCAGTACCACCAAAAAAAAAATCTATGTACATACACATAAATACATATCTGCATACATATACATATATATTTATTTATTTATTCAGCTTAGTTAATCAATATGCTTTCAAGTCCATTCCAGAATGGATCTCCCAATTTTCATGAGAATCAGAGTCGGAGTCTCAGAAAGTGAAACCACCTCTACTGTGCCCTACCAACTCTTACCAACTGGACCCTTGCTAGGCTCCAGGTAACCCACTATTACTTAATTACTTGGAACCACCCAGTGAACAGGCTAAGTAGGGCCCTTGGGACAGTAATCGAGGTGTCCCCTAAGCCATCTCTGTCCTGTACCTCACAGCCTCTGTCACTGCCATGCTGATGGGGAGGGAAGAGGCACCAGGAATCCGCTGCTCTTACAAATGTTACACATGCTGGGTGGGGATGAGTCAGTGGAATCCGATTCGCTGAACTCTGGAGCCATTCCCCTGTTAGCACAGCTAACTGCTATGGCTAAGATTAATTATTTTTTACATTGACATAATGTCCCCAAAGCAGGGTAACATGAAGAGGGGAATCTGGCTCATACAAGAGAGCATTTTCTTGGTGCTTCTGGAGCCCTGACACCAAGCCCAGAGCACCCACCCCTGTGTAGAACCAACAGTTCCTATTCCGACTCACAGGGTCAGGCCAGTGGGCACCTCTGAGACACAGGGGTTCCATGTGTGCCTGATACAATTGTTGATTAAATGCATGCTCTAAAATCCCAGATGAGAATGAACTGGGGCAACAGCGGAGACAGTTTTTCTACTGCCCCGAAACCTTCCTGTAAGCTGCAAGCAGGACTCTTCCCAACTTCAGACTGAAAGGTCATCGGTGGTGAGTGACCAAGGTGTCACTGCCATACTGGACACATCAAGAGGAGGACGTGGCTTCCACCTGTGTTCCCCGTGGGCTGCAGCTCTGGAATCCAAGTTGACCACGATTCAATGCTCAGCCACAAAAGAGCATCTGACCCAGGTGCCCCACTGCAGTGGCCTCTAACGAAGAGGACAGATGGCTGGAAAATATCAGCCTGGCATAGTAAAGGAAACTAAACTGGATAATGAATTAACTAAGACACCAACCAGAATCCACAGCAGTTAGCTCTGCCCCAAAGAAAGAAAAGGTCCATTTTTGAAGAGACAATTGGTGCGTATAAAACAGGTTTCTATGCTGCACAGACAAGTTGGCTGGATGGTAGGATTTTTGTTTTATCTTCTTCCCCACCGGGAAGCTGAGAGTTAAAGGTATATCCACCTTCAGCACTCCCCTACTCCGAGCAGCCGAACATTCAGGCACTCCCTCAGCATATGGAATAAACTGCTGACCCAATTAGTCTTGAATTTCAGCCGGTATCTTTGACTCCAAGGTCTCCCAACAGTGGCAAAGCCATCAGAAACCAGCAGCCCCAACAGTCCCTTTCCACATGCGCCAGGCCCATGGCTGGCCTCGGAGCTGTGTCCACGGTCACGAGTCCCTCCTCCCCACGAGTCCAGCCTGCCTGCGGCCCAGGTCACAACACATGTATCTCATCACAGGGTCAGAGCAGAACCCCGAGTCAGCACTGAGACCTTAAGAACAGACAGGATTCCAGGCAGAGCCTCGGTCAGCTCAAGAACTCCCACAAATTGCCTGCAGACTCTAAGTACAGATTATGGGTCAAGTGCATTGATTTCTAATTAAAACCAAAGGCAAATTCCTTCCCAGCAGCAATTTTTCTCAAATACCAATATGTCTTTCCAAATACTCTTCTCTCTCTCAATCCTTCCATACAAGTCTATGCATGTGTAAGTGAGCCTGATATGTTTTTGCACGGGCACATGTACATGTCCACACATTACCATTATTTAAAAATTCTTATTCAGGGCTTCCTCAGAACAAAGGGAGATAAACTTTGGAGACTGCTTATATCCAAATCTAACCATTTCTTTCTTTTTTTTTATTATTCCAATGTAAGTGTCTGTACATTATAGAATCCTGGTTGAGGGATGGTTTGTTTATACCCCATGTTTCTGTAAGTGGCAAAATAAGGCATTATAACATCTCTCTTTGCCTTGCAAAACTAGAAAAGATGTAGATGAGAAATTCTCCCAAATGCAGTATCTGAAAAGCACCAAAAGGCTATTTTGGATTTTTGTTTGTTTGTTTTGGTTAGGCCAAATTTGGTACATTGCTTTCCTTCACTTAATATTACTTTATAAGTGTTTTTCATTGACACTAAATATTCTTTATAATTATCATTTTAATGGCTGCGCTGGGTGAATGTACCCACAATTTACCTAACTGTTTATCTATGGTGAGACATTTAGTTGCTTCCGTTTTTTACTCCTTTTACGTCTGGGATAAACATTTTATATAAGCTATTAATTTCAAGCAGCATGCAGAGATGACTCTACATCACTAATCTAAAAATACAGGGTTTATATATTTACAACTCACATTTGATTATGAAATTTAATTTGAGAGTAATTAAGACATTTATATTCCAAACAGCTCCTTGCTATCTAGAGCTCCCGGAGCCAGACGGGTACCACCGTGGCTAGCCATTTTCACCTCAAGACAGTCCAGTCCAATGAATTCGAATCCCCAATTTGCTTGGGAAAGAGTAAACTTTACGAATCCCCGCTGCTAGAGAGCCAAGCCATTAACTCCAAAGAGCAGATTCCATGGCTCTAGGTGGTGGCGCAACCAAGACAAGCCTTTGTGGCCAATGTCACTGGGTGACCTCGAGACAGCTCTCAGTCACTCTGTGCTCAGGGCCAAGTGCATTCCCGGGGCCATCTGGACGTCCTGGCATAGCTGCGCCCAGGTCCATCATGGGAACAGGCCATGGAAGTTGCTTGATGAGCCTCAGCCCCTTGACCCTCTCTGGAGTTGGCCATGGGTAACTCGAGGTGGCAGATTTCTTTGGCGCAGGGCAGTGGTTTAGTCTGTGGGCATCACACAAGCTCAGGGGGTAGCCCACTAGCAGGGTGACTCTGAGCAGGTTACAGTAGAAACTCATGCGCCTCCTTCACAGTCCACGGCGTGAAGACAACGGTGGTGCCTCTTTGGAAGGCTGGCATGAAAACCAAGTGAGAAAAGAAAAGCGGTGTGTGTAAGGGATGCTGGCACCGGAGGGGAAGGGAAGTCTCCGCATGTGTGCGCAATGTTGACGCTACACTGTGGCATATGTACTTGTGTTTCTGAACGCAGAATTCAGGAAAGATGAATGAACCAGTGAGCTAGAAGGTTTCCCTTGTCTCATGGACAGTCTTCTACAGAATGCACTGTTCACTTTAAGGACAAAATCATATCTGAAATGCTAATCACTGTAAATCTGACCACACATCCGTATAAACCATAACGGAACATACTGCAAGGTGTGCCCACCAAACAAATCCTAATATCCTAGAAAATGCTATTTGAAAGCTTTAGAAAATGTCATCCCAACATCAGAAGGAGATCTTATCTGCACCTGAAACCACAATCACCAACTGTAAAAGTTCCTTGCTGCCTTGTCTATCAGAGATATTAGGACAACTAAATTACCACTCTATTCAACACACTGGGCTGATTAAAAGTCGTAAATATCACCACCATCTTTACTAATAAGGAATGATTTTGATGTACTTAGCACTGCTATAAAGCAGAGAAGTGCTTAGAATGTTTTTAAACTATTATTATTTTGTCACCAGCAATTAATTCTTCTGATTTGTTTTATGAGTTGGACGGTTGGATCCAGGATTTGTAATATCTTTCCAAACCAGCAGAGTGATGTAAGAAAATAATTTCAAAGCAGTTCTTGGCAAATCCTGATGATGAATAGTGTGGCAGGACCAACTTATTCGGACACACATTTTTCAGGAATGGCAGGGAAAAGGCTGAAAAATTACTAGTAAATTGCTTTTTGTAAAAATGCTCTCTTTCAAATTTTCCTTGGTCTGAAGGCCTTCTGCATGATGGCATGATACATTCTGAAACACCTCAACAGCAATGGCAGTGGAGATAAGACTGGGTTTAAGATTTAATTTTCTTATTATGCCAACACTTTGCCATACTCTCCCCCACACCACATTCTTTTGTGTGCATCATTTTATTTTAATTTATTTTATTTTTGTGGTACTGGGGTTCCTAGAAGCCCTTCTACCTCCGGGCTACACTCCCAGACCTATTTTTACATTTTTATTTGGAAACAGGGTCTCCTAAGCCAGCACGCGCGGCTGGCTTCGATCCTCCTGTCCCTGCCTCCCAAGTGCGGGGATTACAAGCGTGCGCCACCACGCCCGGCGTGTGTGCATCATTTTAACCTGCAGCAAATGTGTCTCTGAAAGACACCTATTATCTCTCCCAGCAGGCTTGACCCCCCACCACCATCATGCACCATCTCATCCTCTGCAGAATGGAGCCTGGATTTGTACTGGTTCATCTCTGCTCTGTTCCTTTCCTTTTCCCTTCCCTCTAGAACTGCCTTGGTGATGGCAGTTTCATATATCCCCAGTCCTAGTAAAGCACCAAAGACCTCCCTTTGCTTTCTGGGCAAGCCTAACTGCTTTGGAATGATGGAATGGGAGCTGGAGTCATCCAGGGCTGAAATGGCTAATGCACTGGTCTCAGCCAGGGCGGTCATGCCCCCTGGGCTCACTTGGCAAGGTCCAGAGACATTTCTAGTTGTCACACCGGGAAGAGGGCATGCTACATCGATCCAGTGGGTAGAAGCCAGGGCTGCTGCTGCCCAGAAGAGCGCCTCCAACAAGGAACTGTCCAGCCTCAAATAGCACTTGTACAGGGATTGAGAAGCCCTGGCCACATCTCTTTCTGATGCTGCAGAGGTCACTTGCTGTGATCCTCGAACACGATTCTTGTTTAATTCACAGCACCAGACGCGGAGAGCTCGATTTGACCCTGAGCCTTGCGTTCGAGCAGCGCTGGTGACCAGTGCTGGTCTGCAGGGTGTTAGGACCACCCACGCTCGCCTGAGATGCAGAAGTCAGTTTAGCATGATAAGCTTTCAGGTGGGACTGGGCTATTTTCTCTCTTTTTCACTGAGCCACTATACCCAGCAGTTTGCAGTGCTGATTGCGTGAAGACTGAGGTGGTATTGGGCTGATTTTTGGACACCTGGACCTATTAGGAACCGCATGGATTGGGGTCTGGTGGAGCAGGGTCTTGTGATTGCCTGTGTTTCTCACTTGTGTGATGGTAAACAAGCTTGATATGGGAATAGCATAATCAAAATACTTGGGAGGCTGAGGTAGGAGGACCATAGGTTTGAGGCCAGCCTCAGAAATAGAATAACCCTGGGTTCCATCTAGAAGAAGGGAGGGAGGGAAACACTGACCTTCAGGAACATTTGTGAGGAAGGTAACATATACATAGACTAGCAGAGCATCTGGCTCATAGACTCTGATCTCATACTGTCCCAGCTATTCAGTTTCCTAAGAACCAGTGCTGCAGGTCTTGGGGCTGGGTTCTCAAGACCCCCTCCCCATTGCAGGCCTCAGGTCTGTCACCATTGCGCGGGGAAGTGCGGTTCTTGAGGCTCAGGTCCTTGGCCGTGCCTCTCTGGACATTGGGCACTTGGCTCCAGCGGCCAGGGCTCTGCAGAGCACCCCTGGCCCAGACCCTCCCCATGGACTGGACTTCTCAAAGGCTGGGAGCAACGCAGAGCTGGAAGTTGGGCCCCAGCAAAGTCCTCGCGTGAGCAGTAAGCAGCCGCGGCTCTGCCTGAGAAAGTGCAGGCGCTTTGCCCACCGGAGCCCCCGAGAGGAATCGCTGGCCACCTGCATCTTTTTAGCTGCATTTAATAATTCAGCCCAGGATGAATTGCGTGATTAACAGAGAGCCTCGTCATTTTATTTTCTTTCAGGATTTAAGCTCAGAAACAACTACCATTGTTTTCATTTTCAGAGGCTGCGATCCAAACATAAAACTTGATTCTAGAATGAATAATTTTTCTCTCTTTTTTTTTTTTGAAAGTATCTTCAAATACCACTCCAATGGAATCAAAGAACTGCCACTGCTGTCTCTAGATGCAGGGAAGCCCATGCTCCTTTTATGGCTAGTGTTAACCCATGAGAAGCAGACCTCCTCTCCACGTCTTATCCTTGATATTCCCGTGCAGAAGGAGAGCCACGATTCAGGGAGGCTGACCTAAATATATTCACTCCACTTCCTCCTCTCAGGGCCCTCCACGTGTATCCGTTCAGGATCCAGAATCGTCAGTAAGTCTTTAAAACAGCAGCTCTCTTGGGTTCCAATAATAGATTAATCACGTCATCCTCAAAAAATAGTAAAAACCCAAACCAAAAAAGTTGTACTCGGTAAACCATCTGTCTACAAAGTGGAGAGACGCGTGTGAAAAGATAATTTGCAAAGCAGACGAGGAAGCATCTTTGGGCTTCTTGATGAATGTAGTAAAACAGGTTTGTCTAATGGGGAAACATGCATTACTATCAAAAGAAAAATGAGTGTATCCCACGTGGAAAAGCAAGCAGGCTTTAATATCTGAGAAGCGTTCCCCGCTGTGCCTGCCTGCAACTCCCCGCCTGTCTGATTTTCCTTAACATAAAAGGCCGACCTCACCTGTTTAAAAATAATTAGGAAGCAGGCAGTCGTAATTTTCGGCTCGAGGCCGGTGCTGCTGGGTGTGCGTGTGTGTGTGCATGTGTGTTTCTGACCGAGTGACGCCTCTGTTGCTGTTTCTGAATGCAGGAACCATGGTCAGTAAGGAAACCGGCAAATGCATCCTCACGACGCCGGAGAGTGAGGTGGAGCCGGCCGCCTGTCTGGCCTTGGAGA
Organism: Muscardinus avellanarius; assembly: GCF_963383645.1. Lineage (NCBI taxonomy): Eukaryota > Metazoa > Chordata > Mammalia > Rodentia > Gliridae > Muscardinus > Muscardinus avellanarius. The sequence continues at coordinate 157,491,134 of NC_137789.1, read as the reverse complement.
TGAAATACGCCCTGGATCCCAACCGGCAGATCAAGAAGCGCAACAAAGCCCTGCAGGTGCGCTTTAAGGATATCTGCGAGGCCCAGAATGAGCAGAGGGACACGCAGCTCTCCTCGGGACAGCTGCCCGAGAAGCGGGAGGCCAAGCCCTCCTCCTGCAAAGCAGCCTACCGCAAGTACCTGACGGTGCCCGCGCGGCGCTCCATCCCCAACGTCACCAAGAGCACGGGCGTGCAGACCTCCCCAGACCTGAGGAAGTGTTACCAGACGTTCCCTCTGGACCGCAAGAAAGGGACTTTCAAGGGCACCCCAGGGACGGATGCCTTCAAAAGCCAAAACAATGGGTTTCTAGCTGAGGAGAAGGAGAAGGGCCAGGGGGACCCCATGGCGGAGGTGCGACCCTGTGCCGCTGGGCGGATCCACAAGACCACAGCCTTGGTGTTCCATTCTCAAGAGTACGTGAATGCCTTGGAGGAGCCTGCAGGGCTCAACTGCACGGAGCCCTGCCAAGACCTGGACGCGCTCGGCCACTCTGAGGCTCCTCTGCAGAACTCCTCCCGGCCTCCCTCCCAAGAGCCTGTCCACCATCAGCAGGGGAGAGCCAAGCCCGACAGGGGGACCCCAGACCCTGAGGAGGCCCTGCTGCCGGCCCACGGGAGGGTCTTCAAAACGGAGGTAGCCACCGTGTACACGCCTGCCATCAGCGGCAGGGCCTCGGAGCGTGGCTTGTCAAACTCTGCCGCTGCAAGCCAGTGGTCCCTCTGCCCTGTGGACGAGGAGCAGAGAGCTGCGCATCTCAATGGGCTGCAGGCGCCCTCAGGCTCTGCCACGGCCTGCTCACCCCCGGCACAGTGCCTGTCCCCCGAATGTAGCAAACAGCCCCAGCAGGCACAGCCCGGTCCTGCGGCCGTGCCGACCGGCGAAGAATGCCAACAAATCGTGCCTCACACAGAAGTGGTGGACCTCAAGGCGCAGCTCCAGATGATGGAGAGTCTGATCAGTTCCAGCCAGGAAACCATCAAAGTGCTCCTGGGGGTCATCCAGGAGCTGGAGAAAGGAGAGGCCCACCGCGAAGGGTATGTATGCTCTTCCTGTCTTATGCCCTCCGTAGGCCATTGTGCGAGAGGGTTCGTCCACATCCCCAAAGCCAACTCTGTAAGGAAACGGAGCCAGCGTTTCTGTGAATGGGCTAGTCTCAAGACAGTAAGCTGTAGGTTGTGTTAAGAGGATAGGGCTCACGGCACCTTCAAGGAAGACTTGTTTAGCCTCGAATTCAAATAGACTCTGAATTTGAATGATTTGATGGATCTTTGTGTTTAATCTACTAGAACTAGAATAGAAATATATGAGTATACATATATATATGCAACATATATACATATACATTTATATACGTATACATACATATATGTGCATATACATATATACACATAGAATGCATGCCAGTCTAAAATATCTAAATAATAAGATAGTTGCCTCTTAGGAATCATATTATGGGGAAAATCCCAACTTCAGATGGCATTTAGAAAATATGAACTGTGTCGGGCATGGTGGCACATGCATATAATCCCCAGGCTTGGGAGGTTGAGATGGGGGATAGCACAGGTTCGAAGCCAGCCTCAGCTACTTAGTGAGGCTCTCAGCAACTTAGTGAGACCCTGTTTCCAAATAAAATATAAAATAGGTCTGGGAATATAGCCTGGAGGTACAAGAGCCTCTGGGTTCCACCCCCAGTACCAATAAATAAATAAATAAATAAATAAATAAATAAATAAATGTATTTGTTTGCCGGGCTTGGTGGTGCATGCTTGTAATCCCTGCGCTTGGGAGGCCGAGACAAGAGGATCGCACAGGTTTAAAGCCAGCCTTGCTGGCTTAGAAGACCCTGTTTAAAAAAAAAAAAAAAATATATATATATATATATATATATATATATATATATATATATATATGTCTGGGAGTGTAGTCCAGAGGTAGAAGGGTTTCCAGGAATCCCAGTACCACCAAAAAGGAAAAAAAAGAAAAGAAAAAAAAAAAGAAACTATGAAATTATGAGCTTATAATAAATCACTGGAATGACATTGACATTCAGGATGATAAGGCTTTATATACTAGGTTATATGTTTGGTTTTCTTTTTGTGGAACACATCAAAACAGTGCCCCTCCTTAGAGAAAGGCTATCTGTATATGATTAGGAGATAGAAGATGGCTTTCCCCATGGGTTAGCCTGTGTGTGCATTTGGGCTGCGGAGAAAATAATACCTGCTACCCGGTTCACAGCCAACTCTGTCTAGCACTCCCACGGGCTCGCTGGACCTGACCATCTTCTGAAGTTGAAACTGTACAGCAGCAACTCTAAAATCTGATGACCTGAACCCAGACACAACCATGGAGCTCTCTAGCCAAGGAGCCCCTGTGGGCAGGGCAGCGTGTGAGTCTGAAACAGAGTTGAAGGCTGCTCTGATTCTGTGCCTTTTCTCCGCAAGATGCCCAGGGTTCACCTGCCTTTGACTACCCAGTTCCTCTTTCCCACTCCTCATGAGCCTGACTCCATTTCCTGCAGCCAATATCCTCCAGTTGGATCTGAAGCAGTGCCGGCAGCTGTATGTGATGGGCAGCCTTCACCTAGTGGGTTAAGTGAGCCGGCAGCCAGCAACAAGACGGGAAGCCAGTTAAAGCATCATCAGGGCAGCAAACCACCCCCGGGCACAAAGTTCCTCAAGAGGATTGCTGTGGTAGAATTAGTGTTTGCTTATTGAAAGCGATGGAGAAGAAACAACCTCTACATTTCAAGGCAGGAGATGCGGCAACAGTGCTGGCCCCAGAGGCAAGGGACCTGGTGCAGGTCTCACCCTCGGCTTCTGGCTGCTCCAGCTCAAGACAGGCCATCTTTCTACAGAAGGAGCTCATGCTTAACACTACCCCCACCTCTGATTTATGAAGAAAAATGGCAGTTGTTACTATTCAGTAGAATACCTGCTTAGCCAAATGTAATCAAACAGGAGATTAGTGGGTAATGAAATGCCATAGAATATTCGGAAAGCCTTGTTTAGTCTCAAGTTTACATCTCCATTTCCATTCCATTTCAGCCACTTATTCTTGACTCTACATATCCAAAAGCAACACGTGGGAAAGGAAGAGGGTTGTGGCAGGGATGTGTTATCAGTAGACCACATTCCCAGGGAAAACTTCCCAGCCCAGGCAGTGACCTGATCACTAGGTCACTAACTTTCATATAGCTGGGAGAGATAGAGAGATACCAATAAGGCCAGGTAGGAAATAAAAATCACCAAATGGCATAAAACCAAATGTATCCCAATGTGTATTCTCACTGGGGCATGTGCCCAAATATACCCCATGATGGTCAAACGCCCATAAGTAATCTACGAAAAGAGAACCAGCCTCTGCATGGAGAGCAGGCTTTCTTACAGTTAGCGAAAATACAAAAATTGTTTTCAATAAGGTCCTCTGGGTTCTCTGAGACTCTCTACCCAGTAAGTGGTTGGAATTTTAGTAAGGCACATCTAGTTGGGAATTAATTAGGGCTCAGATGACTTAGACACGGGCCATACCTCTCTGGCCCTCATGTCTTTACCTGTAATTGGAAGAGATCAATGCTCATCCTGCTGCAGAAAGCGAGGCTTGCACAGCCACCTTCTTGAATGTTCTCCCCAATGGCAGATGCACCTGGACCAGGTGGGCATCTGCTAGCCACATGCTGGGCAGTGGTACTGGGGGAAGGAGGTCACTTAGGATCCGAGGTCTGAGACCAGCATGAGGACGCGCCCCACACTCTCAGCACGGGGGCTGCCACCCGATGCTGTCTCTGAAAGCCTTTGAGCTTTGCCGCCCAATACAGGGGCCACGATGTTGATACTAACACTCGAAACCCAAGTTAACTACTCAGGTTGGTCACAGTTGAAAGTCAATTCCTCAGCTACACTGGCCACATTTCAAGTGCTCAATGGCGACACGCACAGCACAGACAGAGAACACGGCCCTCAACATGAGAGTCCTTCTCCCTGGTACCCCCAAACCTGGCTCCTGGCCACCTGAGCATTGTGCACCTCATTTTAAGTCAAAACAAAAGATTCTTGTACTTTAGACCAGTCCCTTGCTCGGTAGCTGCCAGTTTCCTGTCCATATTGTGAAGGAATCTCACGTTGGCTTCTACAAAAACCTTCCCTCCCACCTTCTCTGGATCCCTCTGGATGCAGAGACTAAAGGATCAAGTAGGGTCACACTTCAAGGCCACCCACTCAGTCCCCAAGGACATTAACCTGGCTACAGCTCAGATTTTCCACTTCTCTTTCAACTGTCAGAATCCTGGGAAAGGCAGCAGGCTCCTGGAAGGGCAGAGTAGAAGCCAGGTCATTGCTCACCCTGCCCAGGCTAGGTCTCGCACAGTCCTGGGGAGTAGAACAGGAGCAGCCGCCATGCTGGAACACCTGTAACAACCATTTCTGGGGGAGGAGGGAGCACTTTCTCATCCCTGGTGGAAATACTGTAACCACAGCCAGGTTCCCTCAGCTCCCAAGTCCTGAAAACTCAACACACTGCTCTTTCGAGCACCGACCAGTACAAGAAGAGTGAGCCCCGGGACAGTCACTGGAGAAGAGACAGTTCACAAGGCTTTCTTTATGTGCTTGACTTTGGCTGAGAAATAGATGCTTTCGTGACATCTCAAAGCAAAGCCCAGGGAAATGCACTCTGTCTAGATTATTATATAGACATTTGGTGACATGAAAAAAAATTAAATGGCCAACTTAAAATGTCTACACTGAACCAGGCATGTTGTAATCCCAGGACCTGGGAGGCTGAGACAAGAGGATCATGAGTTTGTGGACAGCCTTAGCTACTTAGTGAGGCCCTCTGCAAATTAGTGAAACCCTGTTTCAAAGTAAAGAATAAAAAATAATAGGGCTAGAGATGTCGCTCAGATGTAGAATATCCCTGGGTTCCATCACCAGTACTCCCCACCCCCAAAGACAAACCTACATTTTTCCTTGAAATATACTCTAAAACCTACAGGACATTAACTGTGGAGAATACTCCAATGCTAACACTCTCCCCACCCACCAACCCCAGTAAATGACAGAGGGGCTTAGTACAGCATTTCATCTGATTAGGAAGAATCTCAGGGATGGAGGTACCTTGGAGCCCTTGGCTTTGTGTGGACGTGACTTATCTCGCCTCTAGATTTCCCCACTGTACTTCAGGCTACCCGTGGGCCTGGGAAGACCATGAGCCTCTGCTGTGCACAGGGTCAGCACAGGGCAAGAGGAGTTAGTGTTCGCTGGAGCTGGTCGGTGGCCCTCAGACACTTTGGTTTGTTGGAATGTATTAAATGTATGGACTGTGCAGTCTTTTTATCTGGATGTATTTTCATGATTGGGTTTGTCTATCGGTTCTCTCTCGGTGGATATGCATTCCTGTCACTGGCCAGGACCAATTTCAGTACAACAAGTTATTGTTCATAAGAGACTTCCGTTCATCTCATTGGCTTATGCAGATTCTGACAGGCCTCGGTGGAGAGCATCTGCATCCTCAGCCAGGTACTTAAGCCCAGTGAGTTTCAGTTTTGTCGTATCTCAAGTAGGAATCATAGATGCTAAATGTATTATCTACAAAACCCTTCCCCGTACCCGGCACGCAGAGGGTGCTGGAAAAGGGACGGGTCCTCTTGAGAGCATCTCAGTGGGATGCATTCTGTGAGTAGGTGGATGTGCAGAGGGTATTCAGAACCAGGCCTTTTAGTCCCTTGTAAAAGGTCTGTGCAATTCACTCAAATCGCTCTGCTTTATGCGAGGCCGGCAGCATTTGATCGCTCGCCTTGCATGAATGCCAAGAATTATCCTGCTTATTTTAGGGCTCTCAGTATTATTCTTGTCTCTTCTCAGGAAGTTCAGGGTCACACCGGCTCCCTAAATACGCAACTACTGCAGTCACTGAAAGCTGACAAGGGGACAATAGGAGGACTGGATTTAAAACCCAACCAAATTTTAAAACAGTGGTAATTCCCCCCAGCAGCTACGGCGTTCCTGGGCTGGGCCACTGCATACCAACTCTCTATAGGGCATCCCTGAGATTGCCCAGACTGGCCACTACCGTGTGGTGCACCTTCGGTGCAGCTGTTTGCCTCTACGATTGCCCACCCCGAGCGTTTACAGCCTTGATGTGTTTATCGGTTCACGATAGTGTAACGACGCTTTGCTCTCTGGTGAAAGTCTGAGAGGGAAGTGGAAGCTACAGGCCAGGACATGAACCACAAGCTCAGGACTGTCGCTACCCAGAGGAGGCAGCTTGTATGGGTCGGGTCTCTCCCATCATCTTCTCCTGTGCCGTGCAGGCCTGCGGCAGGGGGAGGAGTGGGACCCAGGTCACACTGGCCCTTTAAACATGGCCAGTAGGCAGAGAAGACATTGTGAAGCTTTGTGATGAGTCAGAGCAAGTGTGAGGCCACGGTTTATAAGACAGACTCTGAAAAAACAGCTGTCTACTAGCTCATTAGAAGGGGTAAAAGTCAGCGATTCACAGTTCCCATAATTCTTGCCACCTGACCATGGGGAGAGCTCCCTGTTATCCAGGGTCCTGTTCACTAAGAGCAGCTCCGTGGTGGCTCCGGCCCTGGTCACGCAAGTCCAGGCACACAGTGGCCAAAAGAAGCTATGGGGATACCCCCAACTCAGGGGCTCTGAGAGAACAGCGCTGAGAGGCTTTCAAGACAAGGGAGATAACAGAGTTAACATACATCCAGTGCAGCATCCCACACTAAAGTCTGTCCAGCCTCATTTTCCCCTTTAATCAATTCATTACCATATGAGTCAGCCAAAAATAATAAGAAAAAGAGAAGAGCCACAGAGGAAGAAGGGTCACATGGAGACACGCGTAGTAAGGGGGAAAGACTCGGGTTCACTGGACCCGTCTTTCCTGGAGGGCCTCAGTTACTTTCTGCGTGGCAGTGTGTAGTGGGCCAGACCGTAAGCATTTTAGGCATCGAGGGTCATGCACTTTGTCACAATGACTCAACTCTAACTCTGTCTCCTAGAAGTGGCCACTGACAATCTGTTGAAGAATAGGCATGGTTGGCTACCAACCTTTATTTCCAGAAACAGGCAGTAGCCAGATGTGGGCCAGGGGCCATAGCTCCCGGAGGCCTGACACCGGACTCTGGGTGGTAACAGGGGTGCGGACCTCTCAGGGTGTGTGGCTGGCAAAAGTGTCAGGGTGTCATTCATTCACATTCCAGAGGCTTCTACCAAGTGACTCCTGCGTGTGAGACATTGTGCCAGGCAAGGCGTGGATGTGAAGGCTAGCGGAATTCAAGACCAGCCTTTGAGCGGGACATGGGTCACTGACATGCACTTTGTTCAAGTATATACCTAATTCTTCACTAGCCTTTGGGGTCTGGCTTTAGAGAATGTGTGTGTGAGTGTGTGTGTGTGTGTGTGTGTGTGTGTGTGTGTGTGTGTGTGTGACTTACACATATAATTCATATGACTGCAGCTCGGGAAACCACAATACAGGCCTTGGTAGAACATCTTCTGTGCTGTGGCTTACGGTAACCTAGATATCGATGCTAGATGGGTAGGAATGATATGCTTGCTCCAGCTCATGTCCTCGTATTGACAAATCACTCACAATCAGGCATTCTTCAGCAGGACCTGCCAGGGGATGAGGAATCTCTGAATTTGCTCTAATTGCCCATGCCCAAACAGAATAAATTCTGCATCACAGTCATGGAGAAAGCATAAGGGGACAGTTTAATTTGTTTAAGTCACAGAGCAGAAAGGATCAACTTGGAGAACTGTGCGCTGCTACAGTGGCCATGGTACAAACAAGGAAAAATGACAGTGATCTTCCACTAGCTTCTGACTTATTCAGGCCCTGGATTTGCAGCTCTGAGAGCTCAGAGGGAAAACTGAGCACAGCGAGGCAAACCCATCCCAATTTGGCTGTTAGACATCATGAAGGAAGACTGGGTCGCTCCTGCCAAAACCTACCCACTTAATTAAGATCAGAGTCTTCCACCTGGTTAGCCGGGAATGGCAACCAGGAGGGAGAGGGGGTGGAGGCAGTACCCAGGCTCTCGCCAGCCAATGTCCTGAGAAGGATCCTCGGGGATCTGTGGACGTTGAGTGCTGCTTTCTCTAGCCCCGGCAGGATGCAGCACAGAAAAGCAGAGCCCAGCACCGGATCAGAATCAAAAGAGGTCCTCGTTCCTGCCCAGCGTACTCCACTGCTTGCATGGGATGAAAATGTCAGCACCTCATTTTCTAATGTTCTTGATAAATCCGTTCCGGTGTTGCTCTCCACAGTGACCGTAACCCAGAACGATTTAAACCATTGCAGCTGGCTGGCTGGCCGAGGTCAGCCTCCTGTGCACTTACTTTCTCTGTTCTCAGGGCAGGAGCTACAGGAGGGGGACAGAGGAGAATGTCCAGGGCTGTGCAGTCAGCTGGCCCCGAGCTGGGAACTGGACGCTGAGCCTGCCTCCCCTAACTGCCAGGGCACGCTGGTCAACCCTGCTGGGTCTGTGCACTTCCTCTGTAACAGAGAGCTGGGAATGCGGCCTCGGGCTGCTCCTGGACATTAGCTGAAATGCACAAGGCAGGGATCTCAGACCCCAGCCCACATCTACACCCCTTCATTCCTTTCTCCCAGAAGTGACTTTCTTACCGAGGGGCAACCTTTCCAGTGGGAAGATACAGGGTTGAACAGGTGCAGGCTTGAACAGGGCAGACTCTTTTGTCTGGATTTAAGGTAGAGGCTGGTTTATTTGGAGAGTGAGCAGAGTTTGCAGATGAAAGACTAGCAGCACGGTATTTTCCACTTGATTTCAGAGCAAGGGAACAGGGTCTTTTTATTTGGGGTCATGGTCAAGAAGACTGATATGGTATCAGGAAATCTGGGTTGAATTCTAATTCATCCCAACTTTAGCTCTCTAAGCTACATTTTCTAACATGAAAGGAAGACATTCCCAAGAGAAGGGACCCCCAAGGTCTCCTTTTGGCTCTAAGAATACCTTCTTTAGGAATGCCTACAAATGTAACAATTGAGCCCATCTTTTGTTTATTTAATTGTGTGGCTTTAGGGATTGGACCCAGGGGCATTCTACCTCTAATCTGTACCCCCCACCAGGCCCTTTATAGTTTTTATTTCAAAATATGGCCCCACTAAGTTGCTAGAAATCTTGAAAATTGCTGCAGCTGGATTCAAACCTGTGATCCCTCTGGCTCAGCTTCTCAAGAAGGAGGATGACAGGCATGTGCCACCACACTGGGCTCCAGCTGGTTTTCAAACAGTTTAAAAGAGGAGAAAGTTTACAGAGGAGACAAAGAATCAATGCATCTCTGTCAAAGTTTTTGCGGATCCTAATGTCCTGTTTTCTTCTCTCCTCTTGACATTTCATCCATTCTTTATCTCTTGCATGGCTACAAATGCTGGTGTTGGCCTCGATCCTTGAAAGATGCAACCTCTGAGTAGGGAAATCATTTCCCCTCTTCGGCTGCAACTCATGGTTTTTATAGATTTGTGATAAAATATTCAAGTCCTAATGTCCACGTCTGGTTATTATTTTGTGATTTTGAAATGGAAACACACACACACACATATCCTATCTTCTCTAGCATCTTCTTCGTTTAATTTTCAGGGTCATGCTGGTCTTTTTCTATAGTTTACATTTATATAACTTTGTAAATACTATTCTTAAGATCTAGAAAAATGTCTTCCCAATCCTAATATGAAAAATAAAGCAAAATGTATTTGTAAGAGTATAAAACGCATTTCACATTCTTGCTCTGGGCTTCGTGTAGGTATCACACATACTTGAAAATGTAATTTAAATAATCTCTCTGTGCAGAATGCCAAAATAGCTTTCAAATACCTCCCCAGCCTTTCAAGTTGGTAGGTGAATAGAAACCTCACCACCGAGCCACTAGGCGATTCAGACACCCCATTTGCAGATAAAATGAGCAATTCAAGGCATGACATGAACGTTTATGGAATTTATGGATTTGTGTCCCAGAATTCAGATTAAAAATAAAAGATGAAATGCAAGTTCTGGTTTTCAAATACTTTTTTTGTTAAATCCCATGCAATTTCAGCTAAACTATGCAAAAATGTTTTTCACTGGATTTCCCATTGGCAAGGAGGAGAGTCCCAAGGTAAATGTCCCCTGGCCGAGCCCCACAGTGCTCACCTATGCTGAGCACCTAAAGTAAGCCAGGCATTCAGTAGCATCTTATTAAGCCCTTCAAGTAACAATTCAAGATAGAAATGATCTCTATCAGGAAACTAAAGCATCTGAGTATTGTTTATCCCAAGGTCAAGAGACCTTGGTAGAGTCAGGATTCAAATCCAGCTTATGCTGCCTGAGCACCTGCCCCCCCCCCTAATTTTCTGAAATGTGGACACAATAAAGAAAAAAAAGGCCTTTATATTGCAAAGGCAAGTATGGGTTCTTCCTTTACTTAAAGGAGATACTGAGGCTTCTGCCTCCAGACCTATTGAGGTTCATGCTAATTTTTTCTTCTGGGAAAAGCATGCTTCCAATGTTAGAGGCAGCAGGAACAACCACTCCAAAGAAGCCCAGAGGTAATGTGTATTTTTGAAGATTCATAATAATCAAGAGGAAGTCTTCTTGTGGGATGTTTTGAAAAAAAGGTCATTGATATAAGTACAGGGACCAGAAAAGCAGAACACAAAAGTTTCCCATGAGCAATCTGTCTGGGCAGACTGCTTCATCGGGACCTCTGCCCCCTGAGTGGTCCATTGAATGACCACCAAGGACCTGCCTGCCTCTGACTTCTTCAACTTGATGTCCAGATATATGAGAACAGTAAATCAAAGCAATGCTTTTAATGCAATGTAAAAATAAACTGCCTGTTTTTTGAAGACCAGATTTTAAAGAACATTTATAAGAATAGAGATCCTAGAGAAAGAGCATTTACAAACGGACCAACAGCAACCAAAGATGGAATCAAAAGAAGCTTTATCAATATCTCCCTGTTTACAGCGTCAGACTTTGCCCAGATTAGTCTCATAGTCAGATATCAAGGATTTTGCAGGTAATCACATTGCAGTTTGGAGATTGCAATCTTCAGAAACAAGAGCCCTGAAGCATTTGTTTATAAAACAAATCCAAGGTCAGGCCCTTAAAACAAAGCCCCAAAGCTTCCAGAAAAATATGTTCTCACTTAAAACAGTTAACCAAGCTGATCCTGAGGAAACTGTGAATCAAGGATGAGCACCTCTGTGCTGTTGACCTGGACGGCTGGGAAAAGCACAGTGGCGAGCACTTCATCCTGCAGCCTCCCCAAGTTCCAACATGTGTGATGGTGCTCAGCTGGAGAAAAAAGAAGACAGCCCTGAAGGGAAATGTGCTGTGGTACCATAAAGGCATGCTCTTATTTTCAATTCTGCTTTGATAGCCCATGCCACCAAAATTCATTTTCATTAATTTTCAATAAATTATAGCTTCCGCTTTAACTCCCTTCCAGGAACACAAGTTAATCAATTCGGTCTCAGCTCAGCCCCGAAAAGTTGTCTTTTCCATTAGCAAGTCACTGTTGGTGCCTTTGGGGGCACATGGCTTATTTGTATCCTTATTTTCATTGTGTTGCAGCTTATTATCTCTCTGATTGCATTAGTGTATGAAAGAAAATGTAAGTTTCCCCCCTGCTTAATATAGCCAGACGTTCCAGGCATTCCACACATAAAATGACAATTACTTACTTTCTTACTCTTTACATATTATGATTTCATATTAGGAAAATATGATTATCTAAAACAAAAGGAGAACAAAGTTCTGCCTTAATAATAGTGTTCATCTCTGCACTTGAGTCGCCAAATTTGCACACATTTCTGACAGTAATAATAACTTATGTACAGTAATGACAATACGTTCCTTTTTCCTGCTCATGTATGGCTCTGTGTGTGAGGAAGCAGCAAGGAGACAAGCCAGGGCCTTAGGGAGAAATGAAGGTGTGGCAGGAGGAGCGAAGAAGCAGGGGAGGCGGGCTGACTCATGGGCTCTACCAGGAAGGAGACAGCAGGCTTGTCGGAATCTCACACTGGCTGCGATGCTCTTCTACGAACCACCATTATTGTTTCACTTTAATTCTTTGTAATGAAAACAAGCACTAAAAGCTTCCCTAATAGCCAGAGCCTCCCCAGAATTATAGTGTCACCACATTTTGGGAGCTGCAAGTCCAATAAAAGTTAATTTGTCAACACCATCTACAGAAAGCCACTGAGTTCATTAAGGGTGTTTTTCAGCAAACGAGCCCTGTTCACCAGGATTGCTCACAGACTCAGGAAATGACCTTTTCTGGATATGCAAAGAGGGGCTGGTTAAGGTGCAGAGCTAAGCCATTTATTTTCATAACTGGGTGTGGGAGGCAGAAGAAGACTGACCTTTTCCCCCACTTGTTTGGGAAAATTTAGAATGGGATAATGCTAATACTGTTTAGACAGATGCTACTTGCCCAAATGGAAACACCACAAAACTAACAGCAGGTTTTCCCTCAATGAAGCAAAAGGGGATTTTATCCATTAACCCAGGAGACTTGTGAACATTCTTCATCCATTCGATCACAATCCCAAAAATATATATTGATCATCTATACTCTGGGCCGCCATGTGTGCACTGAAAGTTCACCAGAGAACCAAGAGAAAGAACCTCTTACCCTCATTATGTTTACATTGTAGATAAGAGACAGAAAATAAAAAAGGTCCATAACTGGCTACCAGGTATAAAATGTCCCATGGGAAGAAGTATTGCAGAGAAGTTCAAAGCAGGAAAGGAGGCGGTGGTGGGAAGGAGAACAGCTTCCTACCAACTGTGGATGACCTAGGCTGAGCTATGCCTCGTGCCCTGCTGGAGGCAGACACTAAACCACAAGCAAGCACCGGGAAGATGAACAAAGATGCCGTCCTAAGTCCAAAGTGCCACAGGAAAAGCAATCCCACTAGATCCTCAAAGTCCACTGTGGAGCCGTCTTCCTAAGACTCAAAATAAAGGAAATGTCCCGGGGGATGTGCTGAGCTGCCTAGGAAGGAAGTTGATTTGCCTGAGCCTTGGAAACATAGGCAGGAAAAGGCTGTTACCTTTCTAAATTGTACAAAATGGCTTCCTCAATACATCAACAATTCCATCATCTTGGCAAAATAGGTTTTCTAGACTTACAAGCTTGCAAGATCTATCTCCTTCTTCCAAGTAACTGATACCCAGCAAGGGTCATGAACAGTGCCAATGATGTAGAATAATCCTTGCAGGAAACGAGAGCAAGCAAGCAGAGTAGTTTGGGCTAGTTTTTAGTAACATCCTTGAAGGTCCAGGATTAGGACAATGAGCAGAAAAAAAAAGATAATTAAAAATAAGCCTGATGGTAAATAAGACGGCATGCAGTCTGCGTATACAGCTCATTCTTCAAGGTTTAAAATCCCAATTCTTGACTCTGGGAAAATAGAAAATATATGATATTGAGAACTTCACCCTCGCTCATTTTAGGGATAAATATTAAGTATTTTGAAAATAAATAGGACAAAGAAAGACAGACCTCAACTTGTAAATGAGATACATTCAAAAAAAAAAATCACTTCTATGTAACTTGGGCTGGAGCTTCTGGCCTGGTCCTCAGATCCTTTTAAGAAGTATGAGGACTCAGCAACAGAACACTGTATAACCTAACATCATTTCTTAGAGGGATATTCCTTTCAAGTCCCAATACTGGATGCCCAAAACAGATCTCCCTTGGTGTAATCATCAGAGTAGGCTGTATTTTACAAGAAACATCTGGAATGCCCGTGCTTATATTTAGAGGGAGTACATGCATGTCTTGGAAAAAGAAATGCCTGATGTCAGTGAGAGCCCTTTGCTGCAGAAGGTGCCCTGGATGAATACGGGAAATGAGTGCACAGCACAGTGGTATCTGACCTTACATTTGCAGGCCGTGGAGCACGGGGAGGGAGAGACCAGCGGCACGGGGCATCTAGTGATTGTGTTAGCGTTCTCCAAACATACATGTGGGTGATTATACTGAAGGAACTCTAGCAGAGATGCTAGTGCACCATGCTACGAGAACTGGACTCGCAGAGGTTAAGTGGATTTTCTAGAGTTTTCTTTAACTGTCAGATAAAACTGCAAAATTCCACTAGGACAGAGATCAAACCAATGGACAGAGATCAAACCAATGCTGGAAAGCCTGATGAGACAAAGTTGCTTCTCAGCTCATTGTACTTTTCATTTGCTCATTAGCTCCATGCATCCATAATCCTTTACTGCCAAGTCTTCTGTAAGCGCACGCCAGACATCAGTTGGGCAATCAAAGGTGGATGTGAAGCTCAATGGCCAGAGAATACCAGGTCTTCCAGCACAGAGCAGTGGGTGCAGGAGACCTGAGAGCTGGCCAAAGCCCACCAAAGACTCCTTCGGTGACAGAGGTGTCCCTGAAGAGCACTAAGAAGGCATCAGCAGGACAGAGGTGTAGGTGGCAACATTCCCACCTACACATACCCAAGGTGCCTCAACCATCTTTGCCAAAATTGGAGATCACTGGGACTTGCTGTATTTTCAAAACAAAACCTCAAATTTTGCCACTCAGAACATACTGTGTCTGCTTGGAGATTCAAGGCCAGCAAAGGTCACAGAGCTGCTCAGTCTGACTTGCCAAGCTTTGCCCTGGTGCATAGACATCTCCTAACAGTCACTGTGGAAAAGAAGTAGCTGGTGAGACCATCACCTATGGAAGGCCCCTGCCGCCTCAGGCTGGCCAAGGGGTGATCTTGGAATAGGTCAAGACAATTGATTTCATATTCTTGTTAACATCTTTAAATTGAATGTTCCCCAAATCCTGGCAGTTAATAGCCCAAATGCTTACAATAAATATAGATGATTCTCTTGGCTATATTGGGAAAGTCTAAATTCACTTTCGCTCCTAAAGATCTGATATATGAACTAGGTTTCCTTCCAGGACAAGATCTGGCAAATTCCTAGTGAGCTGTGCACTCAGGAACAAGGCATAACTCCCGCTAAGAGCACTTTTAGAACATAGGTAGGTCCCTGGAACAGCTGACTGTGACTTCTTTTGAAATTTAAAACCATCCCACAACAGTAGAGATGTCATTTCATACCTCCAATTAATGCCACTTTAAGAATCTTAAGTGAAAACGCCCCTTTAAGATGCTGACATAAATGATGGCTTAGTTATCAAGACAGTACAGTTGGACAAGAATTTAAAAGAAAAAAAAGAAAAGAAAAACACTTTTGGTTCCCAGTTAGAAAGCCCAAAGAATGTAAGAGAAGAAAATTGAGAGGGTAAAATAAATAATAGACAGTAACTTTTGTATTCTTGCAATGACCACTGCCCTAGTGTAGGGCCAAACTCATAGGATTACAATATCTCAAGACAAATCAAGACTACACCATGGCCCCCTGGAGCTCTCCGTGGTGCTGAATCACCCATGTGATAGTTCCAGAACCCTAAGTCTCCAGTTTTCTGGAGACCACCATCAAAGGGTTATGCCCTGATTTCAGCATTATCCGAAATGCTTGCTTACTGGTTAGACACTGTGAATGCCCTGGAAGTTAACATACCATTTACAAAGACAGGCTGCAGGGTCCCCCTCTGTGCCCTGCGCTGCATAGAGCTTGCTGCATAGAGCGCTGTGTGCCAACGCGATCATGATGCTGGAAGGAGGACGCCTTCCTGCATTCTGCAGCCAGGCTGGACTCAGCCAATGTCCCACGCAGTCACCCGGGGAGGTGAGAACTTAAAATTGCTTTTTTCTTTTCACTATGTCGTCCAGGTTTTCTTGAACTCATGGGCTCAAGTGTTCCTCCCACATCAGCCCGCTGAGTAGCTAGGCTTAAGGGTGCACACCACCCCACTTGGTGAGATTTTAAGATCTCTGCAAGCTGGGGATGCAGCTTGGTGGGAAAGTACCTGCTTAGCTTGTGCAAGGTTGGATCCTCAACAATGCAAAGAAGAGGTCTTAGGAATCGTGGGGTGGGTAGCACTGTGGATGCAGGAATAGAACATTCAAGTCAGTCCAATAATCTGACAGTACTAACTACTCTCAGTACAGAAAGCTGACTCCCCCCCTTCCCACCCAGGCTCCTCTGAGACGCTCATAACTGTTGGGCTTTGCTTCTCACAACAGCACAGCAAGAGATGTCCCCCCTTTCCTGACCTTTAAACCAAACAATTAATGTTTTGCTTCATTTTGTCTTGTTAATCCTGATTCTCAGAGCCTCTTCAAGGACTCAGACACACTAGGCAGCTTGGATAGGGGGCTGGGAAGGAAACTCTCTGTGACCTTTCTCTGACATTTCTCACGTTCGTTCCTACCATCTAAGATTCTAACTTAGCTTACCCTGCTACCTTCATAAAAGCAGGGGCTGTCTGGCCTGACTCCTGGGGGATCCCTGCCTCCTAGGATCAGGCCATGGTGCCGCCAAGGCCGAGGCTGTCAGCCATCCTTCTTCCTTACCACTGTGCTGTGTGCTGTAAACACCACTGCACCGACTGTCAGTGTATAAATTCTGTCCCAGTCCCCATTTTGCTAATGATTTGTAAAAGGAATAACTAAAGATCTGTGTGCACAAAACTGTCAACCAATGTTTTTCAATAAATAGGCAGAAATTTAAGTATGTTAATATACTTAAACATGTTATATACTTACATATAATTGTATATTCAGGAATTTTTTAGGGGTGTGTGTGTGTGTGTGTGTGTGTGTGTGTGTGTGTTTTACTGGGGATTGATCCCAGGGGATTCTATCCAAGAGCAATATCCCCAAACTTTTTTATTTTTTGTTTTGTGACAGGGTCTCACTGGGTTGCTGAGAGCCACGCTGAGTTGCTCAGGCTGGCCTGGAACCTGGGATCCTCCTGTCTCAGCCTCCCAAGAACTGGGATAACAGGCACAAGCCACCATGTTGAACCTATTCAGGGACCTTTTGATGATAACTGAGGAGCTGCAGCATATCGCTGTAGAAGCCTAAGGTAACCAGGTGAGCTGCAGTGAACGGGAGAAGCTCAGAGCAGTGGACAGGTAGCCCCGAGGGCTTCTTCCTGGAGGGATCTCCTGAGTTCAGGCTATTTTCTATGAACCACATTCATTTTACTATTTAAGGGAGAATCAGGCCTTGGGAAGAAATCTTTCACTATGACACAGAAGTGGGAGCATCTCACAAGGAGACTCCACGAGGATGACCCTGTCAACTTAGCTTGTGCAGATCCTTTCGTCTCACAGAGGGGCAGGGCACTGCTTCACTACTTCCCCCCAGAAGCCCTGCTCGCTGCATCTACTAACTTTATCAACCATGGCCAGTTCCCCTTAACTCCAAGAATGTCCACCCAGACCAAAGAGTTCAAAGAGCATAAAGGGAGGCTCAAGTCCCCTGATCTTGTCCCTAAGCTGGGGCTGTGCTCTGGAGGGCAGAGAGCTAAGAGAGATTAACAGAACACAAAGCATAAGACAGAGAAGATGGCACCTTGAACTCCTGGCCTTGTGCTTAATGCTGAATACTGTGTCCAAGTGATATCAGTGGTTAGGGCGAGAATGCCCACAACTACCTGCAAAAGGACAAGAGGGGGAGCCGCAGAAACTGTGTGCGCAGTGCAGTGCTGCTCAGGAGAGTCAGTGGTGTGCTGAGAAAGGTGAGGACCAAACCTCTTCACTTAACTCTTCATCTTTTATTTTTCTATAGTCAATAAGAATTATTATATAGTCAATAAGAATGAAGCACATCATTCTAGACTCTGATTAAATACACTGATACTGACTATATGATTTGGCCAAATTAATATTAATCAACTACCCAGAAGGTACCAGGTATTGTATGAGACAGGTCACAAAACTTTATAAGAGAAGGGTTGCTCAAAGTGAAAGGAAGCGTGTTTACAAGGTCACCAATTAACTTCCAAGACAAGAATAATTTTCCTACCAAAATATTCTTTATTTACATCTTTTATTTTATTACTATCATCGTCATTATCAACATCATCATCATCTTCTTCTTTGCTGTTGCGGATTGAACCCAGGGGAATTCTACCTCAAAGCTACATCCCCAGCCCTATTTTATTATATTTTATTTTATTTTTAAACAAGGTCTTAACCAAGTTGCTAAGGGTTTCTTTAAATTGCTGAGACTAGCCTCAAACCTTTGACATTCTGGTCTCAGCCTTCCCAAGTACTAAGATTGCGGGTGTGTAATTTGGTGTAACTTGGGTGTTCCACCAAGCCCAGCTGGTTGGCACCTTTTAGATCAAGTACCTAGGCTTCAACACCTTAAACTTCCAGTTCACCAAAGATCTCCACCAAACTGCCATTGCAGATGTATCTTCTGGGGCAGACAGAAGTGTTCGGTGGCTCCTGCACATGACAATGACAATACAGGCAGAAGAGGCTCCAAGCCTGCCCTCGAGGATGTGTTTCCAAGTTGAGAATTAGAAATTAAGATATATTCCAGAAAGGCACTTTGTGTTCCCTGTCCCAAAGAAGAATTTATCTCTTTTGTCTATATTTGGAGTACACAATCATTCAGATGCCATCGCCCAATTAGTAACATGGCCACAAAATTGTCAGTGAAGCCAAACCCTGCAGCTCTGAAGTTCCGAGGGTAATTATATGAATTATCAAAGCAAGGATCACAATGAATTGCAAGTGTGTGTGTGTGTGTGTGTGTGTGTGTGTGTGTGTTGCTGGGGTTTGAACCCAGAGACATCCTAACTCTAAGCTACATCCCCAGACCAATTTTATTTTTTATGTGGAAACAGTCTTGCTAAGTTGCTGAGGCTGGCTTTGAACCTGTGATTCTCCTCTCTCAGCCTCCCAAGTAGTGAGATTACAAGCTGGCACTACCACAATAGGTTGCTTAAATTCTTCTGAGGCCTCTCTCATGAACACTCGTGTCCTTAACAAATGTTAGAAGGCACAGTGTGGTTAACACTTTGAAGCAACTGTGACACAGGCCAACCGAGTCTTTTTGATTTTCAAACAACTTATTACTTTAAACAAAAACAAAGATCCTAAAAAAAAACTTAGAAACACGATGAAAAACGTCTCCAAGAAAAGGTTGTAGAATAAAGTTCTGAAAATATTTTTCAGACATGATAGATATATGACTGGCTGCCATGATTTCTTTTCAAATAGCTGCAAAAATAATGAACACAGATTTCTCTCCACTGGAAGTGGGCGGAATGACCCCCTGCCTCTTATCAGCAAACATCAGCTAGCCAAATCATGCCATTTTCGCAGGAATAAGTAGGCAAGTTTGGGCTGTAAATATAAGAACAAGAAAAAGAGTCAGGTGTGCTGGCCCATGCCTATAATCCCAGGACTTGGTAAGGTGTAACAGGAGGATTATAGGTTGAAGGACATCCTCAACAATTCAGCAGGGCCCTCACAGCAACTTATCAAAACCCTGTTGCAAAACTAAAAAATAAAATTAAATAGGGCTGAGAATGTAACCCAGAGGTAGTATAATCACCCCTGGGTTTAATCCCTAGTACCCCCCCCAAAAAAAAAGGAAAGAAAGAAAGAAGGGAAAGAAATGAGGAAGAAAGCATCATGACTGTGATGCTGTAGAGAAGAGGGACGAGAAGAGCAGTGCCCAGGTCCTTTTGGCAATGACAGGACAGAAGCTTCAGCACCTGCAAGCAGAGGTCCTTTCAGCCACCGTGAGAAAAGCTCTAGGGTAGTTTCCCACTGCACTCCCAGCAATGTCGAGCGAGCTGGCGAGCTCCCCTTCCACGTGGTCTGAGGGCAGCCCGCCACTCCTGGACACTCCATCCATTAGAGCCATGCCGGCCTCCCTCTGCCCTGCAGGCACGCCACCATCATTCCCACTGCAGGATGCTGACGTGTGAAAGTCTAGCTTGCAACCCGCAGTCCTGGGTCACCGATGATGACTGCCTTTGTCATCACTCTGGTCTCATTTCGAACGCCCCCTCCTTGGAGGGCGAGGCAAAGCCACCCTTTCTCAACATGATCCAGCCAGCAGCAGGAGCACCAACATGGCCCAGTCGGCCATCCGTTCCCTCATTCTTCCCTCTGCCCATGCATTTGTGTGTTGAAAACCTGCCTGCCCTTGGGCTTCGTGAGGACAAGGGTTCCATCCCACGTACCTTCAGTGACCACAATGATGCAGGAGGCAGCTAATAGCTAACTGCTTACTTACTCACTGTAACGGGAAATCTGTGCATTTCACAAGATAATTATAATCGACGATTTTCAGAAAGGCCCTTAAAAAGGCCACCTCTCACTGCGGCGCTGCACTCCACCACCCAGCAAAGGCACCCTCTTGTGACACCCAGGTGCCCGAAGCCTTGTCCTGTCAGAGTCAAACTCACTGACTGCCCCATGGTGCCAATTACAAGTAGCAGATCCCAAGATGAGAACAAGGCCTCAGGGGTCATCGGAAGCCTGGGGTCTAAGGATAATGAGATCCAACTTGCGTGCTGCTTGCTACATTCTCCTCTGTAGAATGAGGACAGTGTAGTCCATTGGAAGGCTCCATCCTCCGACGCAGGAGAGACTCTTTGAGGTCACTGAGCAGAGAGGGGCGTTGATGTAGAGGAGGTCTCGGGGAGAGTGTCCTGAGGTGGAGGGCAGGAAGGACCAAGTGCCTGAAATTCACCGAGAGCGCCCATAGACAGCGACTGTGAAGCCCCGGGGATTCTGCCTGGAGCACCGACAGTTTAGAGGTGACGAGAAATCACACATGACGACTACGTACTCCCGCAGGAGCCCACCTGGACAGCACGGCGGTGGCAGCAGGCTCTCGGCACCCCGCCCAACAGTGCAGCGACACAGTCAGCATAGAGCCGGGCATTGCGAGGGGCTGGGCTCAGTGACTGTACTTGGTTCACTGTGCAAAGTGTCCAGGGTCAGACCTGAGCTTGGGGCCACACCCAAGTCGAGTAGGCTGGGGAAAGAACGACACTGAACATCACAGGCTCAGGGGTTGGGGAAGGTCAAAGTGCTGACCCCAGGAACCTGCCTGCCTGGGCAAACCCATGACCCGGAGGAAGGCCAGGAGGTGAACACACGCCTAGGGCTTGCGGCAGAGGGCAACAATCACCATGTCTGGTGGAGAAAACGGCGGCAGGATTACGGGCACGGACCATTCAGGTCCCCTGTCTCCTGAAAGAGATTGGGGGAGAAGAGACAAGCCAAGCATGGGCCCTCAGAGGTGTCCAGCACAGGATGCAAAGAGAGAGAGAGAGGCACAAAATGCAGCCACAATATGACCCCAATTCTGTTTCAAATATAATGAATCACAAGAAATGTTTGGCAACACGTAGGGGCAGAATGTGGTCACTTGATTAATAAAGTGCACAGAACTCAAAGGTCATCTCAGCTCAGGACACTCTGGGCATGGAGCAGACAATCCGTTTGTCAAATGTTTATGTAACGCAAGCCATAACGAGGAAACCAAAGTGATTTTTAATCTAAAACCCACGATGCATACAGAAGTAAGCACAGCAGAGGTGAGGGCAGTATTGACCCTCAGTGTTGACAGCAAAGCCCTGTGCACACTCTCACTTTGTTGAAGGACTCTGTTGATGTAAACTTGCCCCCAAAGTGATCAGAAGCCAGTGCAGACAGAAGCTCTGCTTCTGCCACAGATTTAACAGTTTCAGGTTTCCTTGTTTGTCCCTGAGCACAAAATCACATGCAGGAAAGGAGAAAAAATAATAATAAGAAGAAACCACACCTGTCTGTTAAGAACATCAGAGGGAAAAGTCCAACCTAAGCAGTCAGGGGAGATTATGGGAGTACAGATCCCCAGACCAGATCCTGGGGTGATGGACAACTCCAACCGGGTCAGGAAAATCCTCCCCATCACACAGTAAGTTTATATAACTTTCAAAACTAAACTGTAAGGCCGGGCGTGGTGGCGCACGCTTGTAATCCCCGCGCTTGGGAGGCGGAGACAGGAGGATCGCGCAGGTTCGAAGCCAGCCGCGCTGGCGTAAGAGACCCTGTTTCAAAAATATAAAAAATAGGTCTGGGAGTGTAGCCTGGAGGTAGAAGGGCTTCCAGGAAGCCCAGTACCACAAAAAAAAAAAAAAAACCTAAACTGCAGAAATACTCCAAGGTTATTTATTTACTTATTTAGTGGGAAGAAGAGCTCGCAACCACTACATACATACACACAGGCTAAACTCCGGTCTCATAGGGCCGACAGAACTCACCAGAGAACACAGCCAGAGAAAGGAAATCAGACAAAGAAGTCCTGACCATGGCAGAATGATACCGTGTTACAGAAGACAGCAAGAGTAAATACTCTGGGTCTAGAAGACCAAGAGGTAAAATCAAGTACACTATATAGCTCTTTGTATAAAAAAAAGGATGGCATATAGATCTTCATATATAAGCCTCATTTTTACTATCAAAATTAGAAACTTTACTTATGGACATGGAGATGTGAGTTTCAGATAATTTGCCAGTGTCACAGATATTCTTTTGACTTTTTTTAAGCACTTAAAAATAGAAAATCCGGCGATACAGTTCAGTGGTCAGGTGCCTACTTCACATGGACAAAGCCCTGGGCTCCATCCCCAGCACCACCAAAGGATCAGGAAAGCTACTCTTAGCATCTTGGAGAAACCAGGGGCAGGGGCATATGGCCCATGGGTGTGCCAACCCCCTCCCTGGCATGGCATGGGGTGCTGGCAAAGACAAGCCAGGGAGTCAGGGTCAGCATCTGCGGTTGGTTTCCCTTTAGAGTTCCTTTGCAGTGCCATAACTATAAAGCTGCACAGAAACATCCCAAACTCCCTGTGCTGATAACAAAATCAGATTGTAGACTTCACCCAGTAGCTTCGGTTCACACTTGCAATTTCATTTCAATGGCCTTGTTGCTAGGGAGGTGGTGATGGCTGTGTAGAGTGCAGGCAGAGACAGGGGCTGAGCAGTCGACCGCCATCGCCACGAGGAGCTCGGCATGGGGAAGGCGCGGCGTGAGGCATCTGCTCTGTGAGCCCCAGCCACCGCTTTAATGCTCTCCTGTTCTTATCTTGTAGGCTTTCATATCGGACTGGGCAAGACACAGCTAATTGTGACACATGCAGGAACAGTGCATGCATTATCTATAGGTAGGTTCACCTCCTCCTCTCCCCGCTGGCGTGTTCTGAGTGATGGATGCTGTTTACCCGTCAAGGCAAGAACCATCGGGGCCATGCTGGGAGGATTCCACCAGACGAGAGGGAAGGACCCTCCTGGACCACAGGCCCCAGCTCCTCACACTGACGCTAGCCCAGGGAGGAAGGAGAGTTTGAGCCAGTTTATCTTGCCGACGTGCCCTTGTGGTTTCAGAGCTGGGATCCGTTTGATGGCTTTTTCTCTGGGAGCACATGGCCAGGAGCGCTATACTGTGGGCTTGTGAAAAGTTGTACAATATACGCCCTTCAGATGGTGCCGATCAAAGGTGGGAAAGTACACTGTTCGCCCGGGTGTGCCAAGGAGTGCCAGGGTGCTCTCCATACCTGTGCACCTGTGTTATTTCCTGGGACTCACGGGATCACGGTGCGCCCAGCCCCAGCAGAGCCCCAGCTCCAGGGCTCCTACACCTGTTGTTCTTCTTTTCTCTTAAGTTAATGTTTGTTTATATTATTAGCATCCACAAGAACACAGCAAAAAATATTTCAACAGGCAAAACCTACCTTAGGATTATAGCAATCATTTAGGATTATAAGACATAGTTAAAACCTTTAGTGGGGTTATTTATTTTGGGGGGAGATGTAATATTCACAAAATAAGAAAGCAGTGAGAGATGTGATGTTCGTGAAGTTCACGTTTAAGCATGAGACCAAAGATGCTTAGGTCGACCTCATGTCCTGGCAGCGTGACTAGTCCTGTGGTACATGCTGGGATGGAGGTGTCTCTTTGCCACGCTGATTCCATTTTCTTTGGCTGTATACACAGTAGCGGGGGCTGCCCAATCATATGCCAGTTCTGGGTTTCGTTTTGTTTCAAGGAACTTGCATACTGGTTCTCTCAATGGCTGTACTAAGTAATATTCCCATCCACGGTGTGCGGGGTCCCCCTTTCTCTGCACCCCGATGGGCTTTGGCTATCTTGTCATCTTGTTATGGTAAGGTGGCCGCTGGCTATGGTTTTGATTTGCATTTTTCCTATGGGTAGTGATGGTGAGGATATTTTTTCCAATGCCTGTTTGCCATTTGTATGTCTTCTCTTGAGAAAGATAATATTAGTAAATTATCAAAAAACAATTATAACTAGCTGGGTGCGATGGTGCATCCGCGAACTCCCAATAGTTGAGAGGCTGATATAGGAGAATAGCAGTTCTTGGCCAGCCTCAGCTACTTAGTGAGGCCCTTTGCAACTCAGAGAGACCCTGTATCAAAATAAAGAATAAAATATAGGGCTGGGGGTGTAGCTCAGAGGTAGAATAACCCTGGGTTCCATCCCCAGTGCCACAAAAAATTCAATTATAACTAAATAGTCACATATCTAAAAACATATAATGAAACCCCACTTTTCCCTACCCCCCAAAAAAACTTTATAAAGACCTTCAGAAACATTGTCCTCTATATGAATGAGACAGATACAGCAGAGCAGAACAGCTTCAGGTCACTCAAAGTCAACCTCATCCCATCATTTTCAAAGGAAACATACTGATATGGCCGTGCTCACCACCCACCCAGGAAGAGCACCCCAGATGGAGAAGAAGTCCTTTAACCAAAGGCAGAGCTGGGTCACCTGGAGACCCTAGTTGGGTACAGACAGAAGTAACCTCAGGTAGCAATGGGCAGTGGGGGGGCCACACCAGCATGTTTTACGCAGTGCAGCTTCTCAACTAGTGGTGATCTTTGCCTCCCAGGGGAAACTTGGCAAAGTCAGAAGAGACACTTGAAGGCCCTCTAACTGACAGGTGCTACTGACATCTAGTACGTAGAGGCCAGGCATACTGCTGATGCCTAGGACTGCACTGGATGATCCTAGAACAGTCAAGGGGTCTAAAATGTCAACTGCACTGAGGGTGAAAAGTTCACCCTATCCTAGGGCTCCTGGCAGCAAGTGGGGAGCCAGGACCCCTGCCGTAGCATGCTCAGCCCAGCAGGGTAAGCCAAGATTGTTCTTGGCTCTGACTCACATGGAGGTGGAAACCAAGAACCCACACCACGGTTATAGTGAGAGCTTTTCACGACCTTCGTATTCTGGAAGAGAATTTTAAATCAATGGTGAAGGAATATAACTCCAACATGAAATGATCTGTCGTGAACCTCAGCAAATTAGGGGATAAGGAGGATGTAGATCACCAGGCATGTTCAGGAGTTTAGCTTTTATTACTTCAAGAGCTAAAGCTCACCCAAGCCTTTTAATGCAACAAGGCAGACCTGCGCAAAGCCTTCCAGAGAAGGCTCAGAGAATGAGCATGTTCAGCCGAAACCTATTTAACATTTTGTGGCTGATTGAAAAAAGAATGTATTAAGACACTATCCAACATAACTGAAATAATTTAAATAAATTTAGCTCCAAATCCAGAGGTGACTTACAGAAAGAGTAAAACTAATCATGATTTAACAAGTCTGAGAAGGAAAGGAATTTTTCTCTTCAGGAATTAGCCTGAAGAGGCTACTATTTTGTATGATCTCACCAGGATTCTCTGTGCATCCCAACGCATCAGACAGATACTGGTCTCTGTCCAAAAGAGCTACAAGTGTCCAAACACCACGGGAGTCTTCCAAGATTGAGGACAACTCGCCAGGGCAGGATGGAGGCACAGGACCACTCTGCTTCTTTTACATGAAGCAGGAGATGCCTGTGCAATTGCAGACGCCCTGGCACTGCAGGTGGATTGTAGGGACAGTTGATTTCATGACATGTATCTTCAGAAACCGAACAGAGAGGAGGCCTAAGCAACCTCACAAAAAAGGCTCTTGCCTCTGTAAATGCAGAAACATCCCAGAGAGGCCCTGTTAAAGGAATGTGGACTTTGGAATATCCCTCTTTCAGGAAAGTTGTTTAAAATCACTCCATTCTACAGGTAACACACACACACACACACACACACACACACACACACACACACACACCTACCCCTAAAAGTTCTGTTGCAAATGGAACAGTTACTTGGGTTTCCCAAGTTTTGGTTCTAGAACATTCTACACAGGGTCATTTCAGCTGGATACTCTGTGACCCCACAAGTCCTAACCATTCAATCTTTCAGCTAGTGTTCAATGAAGATCTCTCTTTCCCCACCTAGGTAAACATATATAGTTCATCAGATCATTTCCCTAATTTCCCATAATTTAATATTGGAAATAATTAAGACTTACCAGTTACTCTGATGGGTAATATTGGGCTAGACTAAAGTTTTTTTGAGATCTAGGTAAATAGCAGATAAAAGAAGTATAAATGTACTCAGTTCAATTAACTGAAAACCCAGTCCACGGAGAGTCCTAAACAAACCTGACATGTACTTTTAATTCATTTTAATTTCAGCCATGAGAACTGAAGCCTTACATCTATATGATAGGAATTTTGCTAATGTTTGGCGGGGAGACTTAGATGCTTCCCATGTGTAGGCTCTCCCATGTTGTCTTCTATGAAACATATCTGTTCTCCACTCTGCAAAGTGCAGTAGTACACCTGCTGAGTGCTGGAAACTGATTTCAGAAAGTTTGGGGTGCACAACTTGAGTTACCCTGTTTTCACACCCAATAATCAATAGCACCCCGCTTTTTCTAAGGCCTCACAGAAATCACAATTGTTTCTTACCTCTGTTGTTTCGGTAACATTGAAATGATTAAGTCATCTTAGTTATAATCGCATAGGGCAACGATAATTCCAGGAGTAAATATAGCCTGACAAGCATGCGGCTGAAGCAGGACAGCTCGAGGGTCGTGCTGGACAAGAGCGGCCTGTTAGTCAGCGGCATCCGGCCTCGTGTGGTGTCGGGAATGCCAAGAGGAGATGCATGGCGTGGCTGAGTCCATCAGATTAGTAACGGGAACTTCAATTAGCCCCATGCAAATATCAGAGGCTGATATACTAGGAGGGATCAGAAACTGGTCCAAATCAACATGGCAGCTGGGGAGGCCGGGAGGGGAGAGATGTCCCTACTTCTGCCGTACGTCCACTAGCATCTTGCTTTTAAGGGTTATAACCAACACATTATATATGATATCACCAACACATTATAAGATTAATCTCAAGAAATAACAAAGCAACCGTGGGGTGAGTCAGGGAGTAACACCAAAGGAAGGAAAGGGTAAACTGTCAGGGTCTTGACTTCTTATTAGAGGCTCTGGTTATTGGTCCTATTTGATCCTTGGCAACTGCCGGCCTGCAAACAGTTCCCACTTGTGGTGGGCAGTTTGTGCCCATCCCAAGCCAGACCAAGGTGACCTCAAAACAGATGACTAACAATGCTCCGACCTGACCCCACCTGCCTTCCATTTAAACACTGCATTTCCCTGGAAACCCAGCTGGCCTCCTGGAGCAGTTATAAGGAGCCCTGGATTTCCAGAACACTCTGTGCCCCAGGTGACCAGAAGGCCGCCATGTTCAAGACCCAGGTGCCTGCAGATTCATCAACACAGCCCTGTAATAAATGTGGGCCTCTGCCACGGGTGGCGGGACATAGTTCTCTGTAAAAAATGGTTCTGTCATGGAAATATACACAACTTGGAAAAGAGCATCGAAAGGACAAAAGGGCTTCAAGCAATTTCAGGAAAAAGGCTGCCAGGACCAGGAGCGGAAGGGAAGAAACATTGAGCTGCCAGGGTGGCGCTCAGATCCAGGTGCCCGGAGCTCGGGGCAGAGTTCCCGCCCTCTCTAATGAGCAGATATCCATTCACCTTGAAGACCTGCAGAATTGTCCCCAGGGATCCCTTCCAGCTCTGGAATCCCAGAAGCTTCCTCGTCACAATGATGAAAAACTTGAGAACCCCAGTGGGATGTGTACATAGGAGTCGAGGTGCAAATAGTCACAAGGCATTTCTGCAGCTAAAAACATCCATTTCTCCATTGGCAAACTGATTTCCGTATTTGGCAGAGAACCGATAACTCTGCGCAAGACCAAGGAAACGCCGTGTACCGAGATTGAGATTTGTGATCGCTGGAACTTACGAGAGGGTTGACGGAGTTAATTCTTCTCCTCAGATGACATCCCTTTGATTGGGAGCTAGACCTATTGAGATATTCAAATTAAGAAAAGCCTCAGCAGGAAGGAAGAGTAAAGACATTCAAGTTGAAGTTTTCTTCAAGTGAAACTTTTCTGTCTTATCAGTCGTATCTCCTGTCAAAATATGCTCTAATTAGTTTAGAGGATGTTTTAAGGATAAATTACTAATATCATCTTTGCTCATCATCAGCAGTCGGAATCTTTTGTCTCCGGCCTCTCTTAGCAACTCCTTTGTCAGACCCATCTGATGAGTCATGCTGCCCGTGACTCATCTTTTGTTCGAGCTTTGATTCCGAAAGGAAAAATGTGAGATACCCAGTCAAACCCACCACTTCCCTCCATGACTGAAATGGTTAATTAGTAAAATAATACTGCGGGAAAGTGACCTGAATTATAATGTGTATGTATTTTTATGAAAGTCATGGTGTGCCAACTTCAATTCAAAGGCTTTTGGGGGATGGAAGCAATATCTAAGAGATAAATGAGTGCTGATTCAGATTAATTAAAGAGCATCATTTCCAGAATTTCAAATGTTCTGGCGAAGCCTTAGCATGGCGGGCAGTGGTTACAGGACCTGAGCGACTGCACTTTCCAGGACACTGTCCCAGCCTGCTCCATTTCTCCACCATGGCCACCATACAAATGGCCTCCAGGATGCCGCTAGTCACCTGGTGGGACAGTGAGTGGGCTGGGCACCAGAATGGATGGGCAGGCCAGGGCCCGCCCATGTCTTTTCTTCTTTTAACCCTGCAAGGGGAGGGAGCTCCTGGAATGTCCTAATGTCTATGTCGTACTTTCATTATTTGATAAGATCCAGGACGGTCAAGTGTAGACAGAATTGCAAACAACCATTTTGATACAATGTCTATTCCCTTTCCCTTGGATACTTACATGCAATTGGTGAACAAGCACCATCCTAGAGACCCTGAGAGAGAGCCTGTGCTCAGGCACTAGGAGATGGGCAGGAGGCTACATCTGACCTAAGACTCTCCCGCCACATACCCCTCACCATGAGACCCTTCAATGACAGTGGCAGTGGAGCCTTCCTACTGCATGCATGCTGCACAGGTGCCAAGAGAGGAATGGAGAGGGAGGGGAGAAAGAGGAGCAGAGGGGGAAAGGAGGAAGGGAAGGGGAAGGAGAATGAAGAGGAGGGCTCTTACTGTAAGAAAACAGATGCAGAGGCGCTGGATCACCATGCAGGGATGCCAGGTTAGGGAACACTGGGATGCATTCTCTAGAGTCCCCTTGGCTAGACAGTTAGGAACCATAGCACCTCCAAGGACTGAAGAGGATGCCTGGGGAGACAGGACGCTCTTCCTTATAGCAGCTGGGGTGTGGCCCAAGACATCACAGGCTGAGACTTCTTCCTAGGGGGAAAAGCTCCTCAGCTGTGCACATTCCTTCCCCAGATGGCTGGAGGATATCAGGAAAGATGAGGGGAAGACCCTAGCTTTATGAGATGGGATAAGGGGCACACAGAAGGAATGGATGCATTTTCTCAGATCATCCTAGGTGATGTGCTAGGTCGTCAATGAGTTCGCAGTCTTCCAGACAAGCATGTGCAGTGATCCTTCACTGACTTCAAGCATTCTTCAGAGGAGCGCTGGTCTGGGGGGGTGGCGAGCAGCAGAGCAAGCAGAAGGGGAAGAATCATGACTGATGGTGATTGTGTCTGTAGGCGGAGATGGGGCCAGTCGCAGCAGGTCCGGAGCCCGCAGGAGTGGCATTTCTGCACCCTGTGTCATCTGGTGAACCTCTGTAATGGAAGTCCCCGTTCCAGTCTTGCTGCAGTTACTACGCCGCATGTTACCTTGCTCCACAGCACGATGCGAGGACATGCCTCCTGTAATGTTTAGAGTAGGAAGAAGACAGCAGGGAACCCCTGGCCAATACGTTACACAGTGTTATTCTCGCATAAGGAAATATTTCTTAATAAAGCAAATTAAAACTCAGGGGAAAAAAAAAAAGAATGATTTTGACAGGCTTCAAGTTTCCCCTTGGAAATTCCCAGCACTAATAATCCGTGTTCCTTTCCTATTCTATTAGAATTCTAAAAATACAGAATTTCTTTTGCTCCAAGATGTAAGGATTGAAGTTGAAGTCACTTTTAGTGAATACCTTGCTTTCCTTATAGAGATGTTATAAAACTGATTACAGCCCTAAAACTAAAAACTGATTGCTCATCTCAACATATTGTTTGTAAAGCAATTACTTAAAATTTACTCAGCAGAGAAAAACTAATTATACGATAACCCTTATTTTGGGTTATGCCCAAAGGTAAAAGTTAAGGAACCTTTCACGATGTCCAGAATAGGATGAGAGAGCTACCTTGTCAGATTCCAGGGGAATAAATGTAATTCATTTTTAGATGAATATGGAGATTTCTCTAGGGGCTAAATACAAGATTCAGTCTTGCCACAAAGCTGGGAGCAAGTGGTATGCAATTTTCTGGGGAATTTCCACAGTGATTAGAGGATGCGATGGTCCCTGAGTCAGTGTGGGAGATCTTCCCTCTGCCTGTCATCTTCCAGAGCCCTGCTCCCGAAGGTGGCATCCTAGAGGCTGGGACTTACCCTACTCCCTGATAATGGCTCTGTGTGTGATAAGCATTATGCGTTCTGGACATCACTGGGCGCTGCTCTTTGAGTTGGTGTTAGGATGCGGGGAGTTCTTGAGTATGTGCAAGAAGCCGAGTTCAAGGCTGGGGCTCAGGGAGGTCTGATACCTTGGCATCTTGATCCTGGGAAGTCACCTGCTTTTGTGCACAGAAGATGCCCATCTTCAAAATGAGAAGGACAAGGGAGGCACAGGCTGAGGTCCCAGCCTTGCCCTGGCACCTGAGTGGCTCAGCACAAATGGCTGCACAGGACGTGGTCCATGTCTCCCCCTCTTGCTGCAGTTACACCTCAAAGATAGAAGACCCTGCACTCTGCTAAGGCCAGGGACAGCAGTGTATTGACTGACTACACTTAAATTATTGACCCCCTCTAATTAGATAATGTCTGAGCACTGTAGCTTCTAGGAGGGTAACATAACATCCTTAAAGCAAACATGATGGTCTAGTTAGACAACTAGTCTCATTACTGTTGGGGGAAGTTTTGCCAGTGGAGATTATTAAAGTGACTTGGGACCACCTCCACCTCCACAGGGCCATGTGTGGGTCCCTGACCCCTGTGCATCTGACCTGCCCTTGGACTTGGGAATTAGATGAAGCCTGGCACCAGAGAAAACAACAGGCAGAACAGACAGCCAAGGTGGAGCACGGTCAAGCAAGATCTCCGCTGGGTCAGGGAGCAGGTACAGAACACAGTCAGGAAAGCCACTGTCTGAGTCCAACACTGGTTACTCCAGAGGATAACTTATAATTAGGATATCTGGCTAATGCTTTTGTGAGAAGCTATAATCGTAATTTCCTTGTCACTGCAAACCAGGCAAGGAGGAAAGATCTTACAGTTACAGTATTAATATTTCTGATGACCCATTTACTTCTGGTATTTTAACCCTGATAGCGACTCTTTAAACACACACCTACTATGTGATTGTGCGCCTACTATATGAAAGAGTGCTGAGGGAAGTGTACAAAGCTTTGGTAAATAATTTCTAGATTTAAAGTGTTAAAAAAAACAGCAATTATAAGTTGCTAATACTTATGGAAAGGGATCCATAGATTCTATACGTGGATAGATAGAGGCCCGTGACATATGTGTCATATAATAAGGCAAAAAAGCAGAATTCTTTAGATACATGTGAAACAGGAAATAGGACAGCAGTATTGTGCTGAGACTAGAAATGAGGGGATTCGGTCGAGTTCATCTGTTCCTTTCAGTTCAGTAAGCAAAGCCAGCATCCCGGCGCCCGGCACGGTGCTAAATGCACCATAGACAAGGGACGGACCCAACATGTTCTGCGCCTCGATGCGTTCATTTGCAGGCCCAGGAGAAAACAGCTGCTGTCCTACACAACACATGCTCTAGAGGAACAGGGACAACAAGCGGGCAGAGGAGCGGTTCCTCAGGGGGTGTTTGTGTGTGACCAGAGGGGTGGACGGACGTGGCTAGTCTGGGATACCCACTGAGAGAGGTGACTTGTGACTTCAGCTTTGAAGCATGAGCAGGACTGGACAAGGCATCCGCTAGTTTTCCTGAGAAAGCGACTTTCGCGATTGGGAAGTAGAAGCAAAGTAAGAGAGAAGGAAGGAGACTCACTGCTCCAGTGACCGGGAGAAAACGCTAGGGACTCGAGCAGAGCAGCGCTCAGTCACAGGGGAAGGGCACAGGAGGCTGCGGGGGGCAAACCACTGCGCCCAGCTGGTGGACGGCCAAGAGGGGCGACCCAGCTGGATTTTGTTGGGTCTGTGGCTTGGCTTCCTGGGGGAGTCACAGCCATCAGCCACGTGAGGGAAGAAAGAGGAGCAGATGGGGAGAGAGCTGGTTGGGGACATGTTGGATTGAGTGCCCCTCAGCTGTTCCCATGGAGATGTGTTCAGAAAAGAATGATGGGTACTTTGGGTCCTGGTCCTTTCAGGAGAAGGTGGCTACGGTAACGTAGATAAACAGAGGCCCAGGAAGGCAGGATCTGCCTCAATTTCCCCAGCTCAAAAGGGAGAAAACAGGAATTGGTTCCGCTTTCAACCTCCTCTAAATAATGCCAGTGTTGCCCAAGGCACTAAAGTAAAGCTAGCCACACTGTAGCCAACATCGTGGGACTTCACATGTAGTGCCTTGGGGACATTATTTGTACTATCCAAAGTACTAATCAAAAGCATCCCGCACCCCAACATTCTGGCTTCCCCGGGACTTCGTGGCCATTCCTCAGGACCACCCCATGAGTGGAAGGGCGTCTCCCACATCCTCACATGCTCCACAGTTGCAGAAGCGCAGGTCCCCAAGGTGAGCTGATTTATCCACAGTGGCAGAGCGTGAGTCAGTGCAGAGCCACCACCATCAGCACTGGGACTCTGTGATCTAATTCAAAGAGAATTAAAAGTGGAAGCCTGTCTCCACAGCCCATGGCAGGGCCGGGCTGCAGAAATCAAAAGGTTTCAGATCTTCTTCCACTCCAAAAAACAAGCAAATGCTTGGGAGCCAAACTCACCTGCTTTTAACTCTTAACTGATGCAGAGAGGATCGGAGAAAGAGACTTTGTGTAAAGCAGGCCTCATAAATGAACCAGAGGAGTCTGTGATAGCTTACGAAGGAAACTGGATGGGCCTGAGGTTTTCTGTGAGCATCAGGCACAGTAGACACTGAAGAAGCAGAAGGGTCCGTGTTCTGCCACATCCCAGGAAGAGGTCGGGAGAATTGTTACTGCAAAGCCTCGCACGGGCCCTGGGGAGGGAGGGACCCTCGAGGGTGGGCAGATAACCGCCTGAGCCTTAGTGCGCACGTTAACTTCTTCAGAAACACATAGGATATGTTTTCTCAAGACAGTCCACATCCTCCAAATTAATTTTAAAGAGAAGTGAGTTAAGTCTATCCAGTTGATACTCATGGACTGCCACGTGTCACAGAGGGCATGACCAGGGTGTTGCAAAGCTTTGCAGGTGGCAGGGCCAGTTCCCCTGGATTTCTAGACATAAAGTGTTGTCTGCGCGACTCGATTGTGAGGAAGAGAATAGAAATGCCAGCAGAAAAGGGAGCTGCAGATGGGTGCACTCATGGTTTCAGGGCTCAGATCTTTCAGCAGCCCAGGGGTCTTTCCACCCTGCACGATGGGAGAGCAGCCTCATCCAGCACGGGCTTGCCTGGCCAAGGCCCGCAGATTCATGCTTTGCTTCTTCCAGGCTGGATCTGGCTGAGGAGCAAGTGTGCAGTGTGATGCACACGGCCCCTGGCTTGTGCCCTACAGCACTAGATCACACCCATCCACTGGGCAGTGCACACTCGGCAGTGATATCCAGGTGCTGCAGGGAGGCCTAAGGGACCATGGTCTGCAGCCCAGACTTCCTGTCTGCCTGCTATGGCTGGTATCACCTTGGAAGGCAAGTCCAAAGCTCCTTGTAGAGACACACTACTTTTAGTGGCACTTAGAAGCAATATCAACCAGAAACACCAGTATGGTCCCAGACCCTCCTCCAGGGCACAGGAGAAATGCAAAGGTAAGAACAGGCCCACAGCACCAGGAGCAGCTGCCCAGAATCAGGCTCACCGTGAAGATGCAACGATCCTAGCCAAGATCTCCCTGCAGAGACCTGGCAAGACAGAGTAGGGACTCAGGAAAGGGAAGCCACGATCTGAAAAGATCCCAGTGCACACTGGGGAAGATCTTCAGAACGTTCACTTCTGGAGCCAGGCCACAGACTCTGCCAGCAGCCATTCCTGCAAAGCCACGCCAGGACCAGCCCTGTGTGTCTGAGGTCGGGTGGGGGCTGTGCAGGTGGGGCAGCAACAGGGCTCTGGGGGACAGAGCAGGCCAGTGCACAGGGATGGAAGCCGAGGCAGGGCTCATCCCTAAGGCTCTGCTCCTGTGCGTTCATTCTGGATTTACTACGAGGCAGCTGCCGTGATTCGGGCCCTGTGGTCGGTGCTAGGAACTGAGACACGGAATCACTCTTCCCTGGTCATGGCACCTGCCATTCAGGAAGGTGGAGGCAAAATGACTCAGAAACAAATACAGTCGCTCTTTGTGGTTAACGCACAGGAAGAGCTCAGGAGGATGAAGGATGAGAGGTGAGCTGGAGGAAGGTGGTCAATCAGCACAGACTATTTAGACCTAGGGGAGAGTGGGATGGGGAGTGCTCAGCCATTCAAAGAGCCAGGAAAGGCCTTCAGGTGGGGCATGAAGAAGGCGGATAGAAGGCAGAACCACCCCGCACACACATGGGCAGCTGGTGTAGGGGAGGGTGCCTGCCAAAAGTGGGGCCATCCCTCTCCACGAGGCAGGGCAGCAGGGCCCCTCTGGACAATTCACGGCCCAACAGAGAGGTGCACTAGAGACAGAGGAGTCACTGCCCCAGAATGCCCCAGTCCTCGACCTCAACAGGATATAAGTGTTGCTTTTTGGGGGCCATTTGGATGCTAAGACCAAAGGGACTTTGCTCTGCCAGCCAGAGCTGACCAGACTACAAGTCTGGTATTGCCCTGCTCAGCCAGCTGTCTGCTTCAAACCCTTCTGACCTCCTGCGCCCCTTCCCCATGAAACGCAGTCCCAGCAGACAGCAGCGCATGAGGATCCATGTCCTCGCTACCTAGCAGCGTGCACACCTCCTCGAAGTTTGCCTGGCTAGGGCAGCACCACCCTCCCTCAAGCAGATGCAGAACAACCGGCACAGGAGGGTGGGGAGTGCTGGCCACTCTTGGCTGCCTCCGGCACCTCGCTGCGGACACATGCAGGGGGCGGTGGATGGACTGTGGAGTGCAAACAGGACTCTGCTAGACAGATAAAGTCCAGTTGTTTTGTTAACAAGAACTCAGATTAGATTACTGTGACTACATGGTTCCACTGTGTGATAAATTGGTTAATAACAGGATTTCCAAGGTAGTTACTTAAATGCAAATTCAATAATGACAGGTACCAGGATTGTGCTGTTAGCCTAGAGGATGAAAGTGCCTGCCCTCCCTTCTAATACCCCGGGCAGTTGAAATGGCTATGGCCTGAGGCCTGTTTTGAATCGTAGCTGAGCACCTTGGTAAAATTCCTCTTATGTGTGTCCACAACATGCCACCTCTCACAGACACAACTGAAGGGCCCTGTGTGCCTCGTTGAGCGTGCAGGTAGAAGGGCTCTCTAATAGACATCTTTGCGTTAGCTCTTGCACCCACTAGAAAATAAGCGATAGCCGGGCGAGTGGAGGAATAAACACACCCTGAATTGGATCAGAAGAATTGTGGGAGAGTTGAGGGAGCTCTTCCACGGAGCATTTTGGGGTGGGGTCCTTAGAATGATTCAGTGAGACAGGAATTATGACCCCTTGAAGTGAACAAAACTGAAATTTAGAGAGGAGAAGGCATGTCCCTTGAACCCTAACCATACCTGCAGCTCCAGGGCAGAAATCCCGTATGTGATGACACCAAGCCACAGAACCAACAGTGGAACTTCATAACTTCAGCAAAGCCTCAATACCCACTGTCACAGTTGCCCTAAGAGAGACTGTTTCTCTGCTGTCGTATAAACTAGATTAGCGACACTTGAGTCCCCGAGGCTCCAATCCACTTCCCTTAAAGAGGCCTTCAGAATGGGGGAGGGAACAGGCGTGTTTTAGGAGTAGTGGGTAACTAGCCATCAACCTCTCTGACAACTTGTTTAAAACATTTTAAAGTAATATTATAGTCTTTGACAATAAAATGGAGCCCCGGATGTTAAACATCAAATGGTCCATTAGAAAGGGCTGGAACCCTTTTTTAAAACTCCAGATAATATAGCTTTGCTGTTTTGTCTTTCCGAAATGTCAAAATTTGGCTAGGATTAATGTTTCTCTAAATCAATAGGATTTCATGTTTATAGATGGTTTACGGGTCCACTGGTTATAAAATGTTATGAACTCGTGTGTTATCATCAGCGCGGAGCCCGTGCTGAAATCTACTGACATTTAACCTGCCATCCAGACCAGACAGGGAAGGATGACAGGGCAGATTTCTCCTGAGCCTGGCTGGACCCTGTTTCATACCCCAGAGATCCTGGGGAAGGGCTGGAGATAAGTAAAAAGGAAAGAAAAGCTTCCCATTGTGGGATCATCAGAGGAAAAGGAAACTGGGTGGGGGTACTGCAGGCCAGTAAGTACTTAGGAAGCTGAGGCAGGAGGATTGTAGGCTCAAGGCCAGCTTCAGCAATTTAGTGAGACACTCAGCAACTTATTGAGACCTGATTTCAAAATAAATAAAAAAAAGGGTTGGGGGGGTATAGCTTAGGGGTAGAATGCTCCTGACTTCAATCCCCAATACCAAGGGGGTAAAAAAGAATACAAGGCGCCCAGGCATCCTGTCCCAACTGCAACGGGTCCTGTTAGGAGTGAGATGTGGGAGACCTAAAGCTCTGCTTTTGAGAACTGGGGAGAAGGGAAGACTTCTGGCAAGTAGACTGCAATCTTCAGAGAAATTTCATAAGAAACAACATATATTTGGAAAACTTCTTTAATCCCATTTTTCTAATACAAACATCACTCCTGGCAAACGTCCTTCCACCCGAATACATGTTTACACACCATGGCTTCAGTGGTGTAATTACAACTGTGTGTTGTTTTTACCAAACACTATCTATACTGCAGCCTGAAAAACTGTGTTTGATAACCACCGCGTAAGGTTCAATGGTGTTGGCCGGGTAAACACGCTGTTCTCCCCAGCGCTGATCGGACACTGCGGCTCTTAGGAGCTTTTCAGACGAATGAGATCTTGCAAGGAGAATGAGAGCCAAGGTCATTCCGTTTCGCAGGGTTTTCAGGTGAGATAAACACATTTCTCCGATTCGGTGGCTCGCTGCTCCTACCCTTGCCTTTGGTTACCTGGGTCCCCCACGAAGCGCGTGTGCACAGTCTATAGGTGAACAGTAAGGTTATTCCTTTCCCCATCTCTCAGTTTTGAACAGACCGAACAGATATACTCACCTTGACACCAACAGTATCTGCAAAGAAAACTCTAAGGGGTGGCCCATGAAGACAAGTAACATTATTTGGGGGAGAAAAATGAGCCTATGTGAAATTCTTCACAGTGGCCTAGAGCTGAAACCTAATAGAGCCAATTGCTTAATATAAAACCATAAAATACGAGTGAGCAGGACCCAGTAGGATCTCGCCAGATCTTGCTGTCCCTGGGGGAGACATCAAGCACTAAATTTCTCGCTCTGTCTTTGCAGTGTGGAGCTGGATTTTAAGCAGCAAGAAGACAAGCTCCAGCCCGTGCTGAGGAAGCTGCACCCCATCGAGGAAACTCAGGTCGCACCCACGCCTTACACCCCAGAGACTTACTCCTCCACGCCCAAGCAAAAATCCAAAACCGAGTCTAAAAAGCATGGAAGATGGAAACTCTGGTTCCTTTAAGACTCATGGTGTTTGGGGTCTCACGGCTGTCTTCAAAACCCACTGGAGTGAAGCGAGTCCTTTTCCAAAATGAACAGGACGGAGGGAACAGCGGTGCCGGTTCACGCACTCCCCGCTTCTCGCCCTGCGTACCAAAAAGGCCTTTGTTTCCACAGATCATTAACGGAGCAAGGTAGTCACTGGTCACACCTTGCCGACTGCTCTTGGCAGCGCGCTGATGGGGGATGTAAAACCCGAAATGAAACTTCCGTAGCCGATGCTGATAAGTTAAAGTTCTAATAACCCCCGCCCCGGTCCCAAGATCTGCCAAGAATTATGTTACCAACCTGCAAAGCGCAGCAGGCTGTTCCTCTGCACACGGCCAAAACTCAGAATTACTTCCCAGCCTTGATTTATTTACTTTTTAAATAATGAGAAGAAAAGGCAAGCCTTATGTTTGCAAAGGACTTCATTATATATATTTTTTTATGTTTCATTTTGAAAATAAGCAGGGGGCGAGTGCAATTTTCAGCACATCCAATTCCGGAGAAAGCACAATTTTTTCAAGTGGTCGGAGACCATGAATAATCTCTAAAATGTGACTCTGTATATCTGCCTTTCGTGCTGTAGCGCTAAGCCAAGTAACGGCATCTGGGTGTCACATTGACACCTCGACTTTAGCATCCTCTTCATCTCTAGACCTTCCACATGGTCCCTACTCATTCCCCAGATGACCAGCAGCCAGGAGTCTCCCAAAGTCAGGACATGCCTTTAATCACTGCAAGTTGACAGGGTCAGAGCTATCGGACACTAAGCTTTCTTAGATCTCGTTTTTAATCTCTTGGTACCCAAAGGCCAAATGATAAATTCTGGCAAGAATCTGAAGACACACAGAGAGATACGGGATGGATGACACAGTCACCAATCCATTATGGGCTCTCAGCCATGGCGGAAAGCATTTTTTTGTGGATCAATCCTCGGAGACATCGTTTGCCCCTGAGCGCAGCCAGACCTCTTCTACATTCCGTGATGCTTCATAACACCTGTGCCAGACCTGACCATCTCAAAGACAAACGGCGTGTTTCTTTTAGCTGCTACCAATGGACAAACTTACTGTTGCCCACATTTAGCCTATTAGTAAGTTGTACTCAACGACATACTTAGGGGAAGCTGTGAATCAAATGTTTTTAGGTATTTTTTAAATCCACGGTAACACTCAGAGTTCTCTCTTGACTACCCACGGCAATGGAAATCTTAGTTCTTTATTTTTCCACGCATTTCTTTGCACCTTTGCAAGTATCCTTTTTATAGAAATCAAACCCAAATAGTCTATTAATGAGTTTGTCTATCAATTTTTTTGCTCTTCACAATAGGAAGTAGGGATCTTATTTTGCCTTTTTTTTTTTTGTACAACTTAAATTTTGAAGAGTTTTTGTGAACATCCCAGAAAACCTAGTCTTCACGTTCCTGTCTAGCGATTTCATAGCTAATCATGTGCTGCCAGGCACACCGCACTGATAGGTGCCAGCCCCACCGTGGCTCCTGAGGCTCAGAGGACGTCGGCCTGCTGTTCTCAGATCGGAGCGATTTTTTTTGCCTTGCGTTTCCCTCCCAACTCAATGGCAGTTCCATTTCAATTCTAAGCATTTCAGTTATACAAGAACCTAGTGATCAGTAAGTAGATCAGGACTGGGAAAAGACTGAAGAGTATTTGTGCAAGCAATGTTTAGGGTTTCTTCAAACAATCCTGCAGAGGTGATCTTTAATTTAACAATTTAACACACACACACACACACACACACACACACACACACACACACACCCTTTTGTAGAAACACTACATTAGGATGCAATTCCCTGACTCATAATTAACAGAATTGGGAGATATTTTTGTCCAAGGATTGATGAACAAGGAGCAGCAGCTTGTACCATGAAGGAAGTGCAATTGTTTCATGTGGACTAAAAATTTAAAGACCTGTTTCATGTTTTTATACTATTTTTAACTAATGTTATAAAATGTTTGCAACAAGTTATCTATAGCTTATGTTTCAGGAATCCCAATGATCTGTCTATTGAAATAAAGTTGTTAGCAGCTTCTAACTCCTGCTACACTGGTGTGCAAACAGAGGCCAGACTGCAGAGGAGAGGTCACTGTCTCCCATCAGTCTGGACCCCAAATCGAAAAGATTAAAATTCTCAGAGCCAAAAAGGAAACTCCGAAGATTAACGAGTTCTTTCTTAAAAACAAAAGTATGTTCAAAATCATTTCATTGTTTAGTTGCAAAGAGTTCACTGACAGATGGCTATCCTTCTCTTGAGAGGACTTCAGAAAAAACTTTCATACAATGCCAAGGTAAAAATCGTACCGTGTCCCCTCATATGTAGATGTACATGTGGCATTACGTATAGAGATTAAATTATTATACTTGTCATTTAGTTCTTTATTAATTTTTAAATAAAAAATCAAAAGTCCTGTTTTGCATGACTACCTTATTTCATAGCCTCAATAATTTGAGAAAATGAAAGCAATCTGAGAAAATGAACAAGGAAGGCGGGCTGTTTGGCTAGAAGGCCTTGTGCTGAGTCTTGGCAAGGTGTGAGGCCATGATGTGCCCTGGGCACTGCGCAAGTCCTGCCTGCCAGAGCCGGGAGGAGACGGGCCGCCGTGCTCGCCTGGCACTACGCCCCTGCCGAGCTTGGCCGCCGGGAAGACAGTTTAACTTTAAACAGAATGTGGGGCGCCTTTCAGGCTCATAGTACCATGTGCCTGACTGAGGTCTACTTTTTGAAAATCCTCCCAGAAGATGACAAAGCCCATCCACTATTGCCACAGCAACCACCCCCCACCCCAGGACCAGGGCAAGCAGTTTCTCTCTAGAGCATCCACTGAGCAAGGTCCCAGCCCCAGGGTGCTTGCCAGTTCCTTCCTTTCTTTTCTCCCACCCCAGGTGGAAAAGAAGTACCCCAGATAGGCTGTGCGCCTGCCTTGATAGCAGACAAGCTCAGCACTGGCCCAGCATTCAGGGCGGTCTTGCCTGGACGGCCCCACTGGGTCTGCAAGAGCAGGGTCCATTTCCAAGGATGAGGCTTGCAGAACTGGACCAAGGACCCCGCTGCCTTCACAAGTTCCTCAGGGAAGAGAAGGGGACAAGGCCAGGGCTGTGTGCAGAAAGGAGAGGAAGGTCTAGCAGACCACTGGGGCAGGAGGGAGGAGCGTTCCAATCAGCCCAGAGCCACCAGAGGGGCCAGCTCACGGCCATAGACTCCTGAGATGCAGCCTGGGCCACGGAGCCACCCAGCTTTGAGGAGCCAAAGGCCAGGGTGCCCGCATCTGCTCCTTCAGTCGGAGATGCTCAGTCCCCAGATCCATCAGAGTACAAGTGGGGAGGGAGCCAAGGGACAAGGAAACCTCACTACTGTCAGAGGGCTTAAGTGACTAGCGGGCGCTTCCTGTGCACAGGCAGCTGAGCACACCTGGATGCTAAGTTATAAAGGATGGCACAGCCCACGGCCCGGGTTAGCAGGCAGCCACCTGTCCTCAGGTAGGAGAGGAGAGAATGTCTGCAAAACCATTTCCTTGGGTGGGGAGATCACCGCAGCCATGTCAGATCCAAGACTCCCAGTCGTTCACTAAAATTGAGAATGTGCTGTCTGATACGGTGTTCTCCTTCCTGCCCCTGACAGAACAGAGCCAGAATGAGAAGCAAGGGCCTGGACTCTTCTATTCTGTGCTGCATGTAACAGCATGGCATGTTGATACAGCCCGCCACAACAAATTGATTGTGGGGCAACATTTTTAGCAGTCCGCAGAATTGGCCTTGATTACTCATCGACACAGTTTCAAGGGTGCGATGTCAAAAAAGACCATGGCAGCCATCCCCACACCAGCACATCGTCCATGGCCGGCACACTGACAGAGGCTAAGTGTGCTGCCAGTTTATTTACTGGAGGTAAACAGCTAACATGATTCAAAGAGTGGAACATCCTGCTGGGTGAATTAGCGCAGAGTCACCCTGTTATAACGTAGATGAATATGCAGAAATTACAGGGTATATTTTACTCAGCCAATGACACGGTTTTTATTTCCTCTTCTGTAAACCCACCATTAGTGTGACCAACCTTGAATGAAGTCATCAGGGCCATGGGAATAGAAAAACAGGCAAGAAAATCTGTTGTGCCAACCCCAAATAAAAACGAATTTAATAAGGAAGTGCTGTTCACAGGTACACCTGTGTTCGGGTGATCTACAGAAAATCTCAAGACTCAGAAGTAGATATGCTAGCAAGTAGTACAATTAGAGAAATTGTGTATCCTACTTGATTACAAAGCCAGACACGCTCCATTTAAAACATGTATGGTGTATTTTTGTTGCAAAGGAAGACTGTAAAGATAACAATTTTAAAATGTACATCCATAATTCACACATTTCTATGTAGTCACCAGATCTCTGTTTAGAAGGGGAAGTACCTGGCAAAACAGAAGTCCCATTAATACTGTATCCCATGGGAAGAGGAACCACATTCCTGGTACTATTGCTGACAGCATCATGGAACCAGTCATTAGGAAAAACATACCCAGGTAAAAGTCTTCTTAACACCTCAACTTCTTAAAACCCATTTTCAGCATTTACTGGGATTTTTTAAGTAGAATCACAGTTATTCACCACTTCTACTCCCTTTATGCCAAAACGAGCACTCTCCACACAAAGATGAAAATCTTTATGACATAACAGAGCAGTTTGGCTTACCCAAGACAGACCTATAAACTATTTCCTGCTTGCTAACCCCCTGGTTAAGTTTGTGCCCACCTTGTCAGGGAGGTTTTTGTCCCGGTCTTCCTCTAATCTACATTCCCAAGCAGCAAGAGTGACATTAAGAGGTAAACGCATACATCTCCGCCAATATGAATCGGGAGGGCAAGGTTACGCATACTAAATAAAGAAGACAAAGAGTCTCCAGCAGGATTCTCTGTCGACATCAGAAAGGGGACTTGGATGGGCAGGCAACAGAGAGCTCCTCCTCTACCATCCAAGTTTCAAATGGTAAACGCCCTTCTTGAAGTATGCTATGCTGTCACT
Source organism: Muscardinus avellanarius (assembly GCF_963383645.1). Classification (NCBI taxonomy): domain Eukaryota; kingdom Metazoa; phylum Chordata; class Mammalia; order Rodentia; family Gliridae; genus Muscardinus; species Muscardinus avellanarius. The sequence continues at coordinate 157,447,939 of NC_137789.1, read as the reverse complement.
GCTCGTTAAATAATTACAGCTTATTCAGAATATTTCTTTGGGGGATTTCTTCCATGACAGCTTTGTTTTTCAAAATCAGGAATTTTTTAAATTCTTTTTATAGGCCCTGGAGATGCTAGAGTCGGGAGGGGAGAGCTTCAGACCTCAGTCTTGTTGTCCCTTCTGCAGACTTGTGTTTGAGGTCAGGGCTGAGAGGGTGGGAGCACAGAGCGCCTTAAGCCTCGTTTGTCCTGGATGGTGTTCTGTGTTCTAGAGGCTGTCGGCTGTTCGATAGAAACAAGGGTCCAGATGGGGAAGGCGGAGGGTGAGTGTACGCCGTCACACCCACTTAAGAGAACATGCAAGGATTTGTCCCAAGAAACTCCAGAGGGCTCTTAGAACACATGGCGCCTCCAAGCTGGGGCACGCCGGCCAAGCACTTCATGAAATAGCATCCAGTGCTCTGCTGATCCTTCCACCTCCAGAAGACCTAGAATTTGGTCCCCCATGCAAGTTATTCAAGATGGAAACGAGAGAGGAGACCTTGCCCAGGAGCTACCTCCTAACTAGGGTTGAGTTCAGGGAACAATTCACAGTCCTTTTTACACCTGCTGAAATGGGCCGCACCCACTGGCATCATGATTCTTGGGCTCACAGCGGGGACTGAGAGCTCTGGTCCCAGGCCCGGGCTCCATGGGAGTCCTGCCAGAGTAACTGAAAGGTCACACACAGTTTCCCTTCTGCCCGAGGGACATTTCCTATGGCTGCAGATGCAGGATGTAGGTGGAAATCAAGGGAGATTCTTCCAGTCAGTTACACCGCACGTTAGAAAGTGCTGAATGTCGAGGTGATACCATTACTGTGATTCTTATCATTCTGGCTGAGATAGGAGGAATTTCCCACAGATATCCTAGACCACATGGTCTGAAAGGTAAGACTGTGCTCTACACAGTCCATCCTACCCTTTGTTCAAGCTGTGAGCATGTCCATTCCCAAGCACCCATCCAAACTTTCCCTCTGTGTTCTCCTCCTCCCCATACAACTGCCAGCCAGTTGAATTTTGAAGCCAGTAAACACACAGGTAGGAGAAAGCCCCTAAACAGAGGCTGGGGACACAGGTTGGCAGAGCAGCACTCAGCTAATATGTGCAAGGCCTGCGTGCTGGCCAGAGGGAGGGCTGGGTCCCCTTAACCAGAGGCAGGAGCCTGTCCCTAGCAGAGGCAAGGCTGTCTCCAACTTTTCCTGTATCCACGTCTGCCAGCTCCTTTATTTGTCCACCATGCAGATCACTTCAAGAATGGCCATTCCTCACTCACTGTGACCCCTTGCACACCCTCAGGACACCCAGGCTCTGCCATCCAGCATGGCATGAAGGGCCAGAGCAGAAGAGCTCACCCTTCACCATCCCTCTAGCACCTTTCCTAGCTCTTGGTCAAGTGTGTGCACCCGGCCCCTGAAGGGGGACCTCCACGGAACAGGAACACCAAGCTTGGGGGGCCCAGGGACCCCCCCAGCCCACTCCATGGGGCTCACTCTCCACTCTAGAAGAAGCATACAGAGTGTTCCTAGATTCTGAAAGGGATGTCTTAGCAAAGAAAGGAAGAGCAAAGCTACATGTGCCTCATAATGGGAAAGCCTATGCCAAATGCAGCTGATGTATTTGGATACCTTTCAGGTCCTTACCCATACCTGAGATGGTCCAAACTTCAGTGAGATATGCATTATAAAGGAAAATCTGAGCAGAGCTAGAACTCAGACTCTAAGACGTAAACTACTGACTGTCACTGAACAGAAGCAGGTGTGGGCCATGTCTGCCGGCTGGGCTGGCCTTCTGCTGGCCTGGCTGGCACATCATGGCAGCCTCTCCCGGGATGCCAGTCACAGGCACCTACACGAGCCAGGGGCCACATCAAGTCGTGCCGCCCAAGGAGACACAGCTGTGACCCGACTAGTGTTAGCCCTAGATGTCCAAAAGGCCCAAGGTCCCACTCCCAGAAGGACCAGGAGGGCCTGTCTAATTGCCAGTGAAAACTCCAAAGAGGTTTTTTTTGTTATTGATTAGGGAAGCCTTTCCTTTTCTTTTCTTTGACAGGCATCCCATTAAGTTGGCTAGCTGATGTGCACAGGAAATGAAGAGGGAAGGTAAACAGGATCTGTGTGTGTACCACTCCACGTAAGAATGGCGACGGCGAAGGATTGTGGCGGGGTCGGGGACCACCCGGGAGATAATAGGTATTGTGATGTGAACTCAGATAGACTTGTTAAAATGCTTTGAAAAAACAGTTTCCCCCACGTATTGACTACTTGGTATAAGAGAAACACCTGTGATAGAGCACACAAGGAAATAGCCATTCTAGAGCAGCTCAGTTATGTTTCAGGTCCTTCATGAAATTAACTAATGGCGCCTTACATAAAGAAAGACACTTCCAGAAGGATGGGGCCAGAAAAGAAAATGCATATCTTTTGCTAGAAGCAGTGAGAAGTCTGGAGCCAAAGAATTCTGTCTCTACAGTGCTGGTGTGCTCAACCTCTAACTTTGACACCTGCTTCTAGAACCATTGAAAATGGGAACACGAAGCCCCAGGCTGTGTCCCCACTATTCACTATATTTTTTTTTTTTATTTTTTTTGGTGGTACTGGGGTTCCTGGAAGCCCTTCTACCTCCGGGCTACACTCCCAGACCTATTTTATATTTTTGAAACAGGGTCTCTTACGCCAGCGCGGCTGGCTTCGAACCTGCGCGATCCTCCTGTCTCTGCCTCCCAAGCGCGGGGATTACAAGCGTGCGCCACCACGCCCGGCCTTACTATTCACTATATTTTAAGAAAATAAGCTCATCTCCCAGCGGCAACTGGAAAAGGAGCAAATGGAATTTGGGGCTGGGAAATAAACGACACTCCCGGGAAGACACCAGGAGCCACGGTGAAGCGCGTGAGCAGAGGTCAGTGGGCACTTACAATGAGCTCGGAATCCCGCCCCATGGAGATGACAGTTCGATTCACAGTGCGAAGAAGCTTCTCCATGATTATCTGGACGTGCCTCTGCGTCGGTCCCTGGGGAGAAACACACCAGTGACCAACCAACACCAAGACAGCCAGCGACACGTAAGCCCCTAAGGTTGTCATGGATCCATCTACCCCGTAAAGGGCAAATCAATTATGACCCAGAACCAGATGAAAAATGGTCTCTCTCAAAGGCAAAAGCCTTCACCATCAAAACTCAGAGCACTATGAATTATAGTCTATTAATGATAACTTGTTATATAATCATAATCATTTAATTTAAGCAAACCCTAAAACTAAAAGAAAATCCATTTAAACAATATAATGTTTATGATCCCTCGTTAGACCTCCAATTACTTTTCTAAAGACACTGGACCATCTGTAAAGCGGGAGGCAGTAAGACAACAGTCCCGGATGCTCTGCGATTCCATTCCTAGCAACTTAACAGTCACAGAGACTGTGTAAATAGTGCAAGCCATCTAAAATGCACACTGCCATGGAACTCTCTACCCGTAAGACCTGACTCTTTTCTTTCATGAGCAATAGAATTATTGATCCCTCTTGAAAACTGCAGCCCGACTTCATGGGCATTCTGGCCCTTCCCCGCTGGGTCACTACCTCCTCCCCGCAGGGTCACTACCTCCTCATTGAGGTTTACCCTACGGCCTCTTCCTGCAACCTTTTCTACAATAAGAAAAGCAAAGGGCCTGTGACAGGATCACTGGGACAGGCCTTGGGCGAAGCTGCCAAAGTTGCCATTGTCACTGTAACTGGATTTAATCTGATCTCTTTCATCCAGAGCACCAATCGGGCTTAGAGAGAATGACCGGTGCTGTACAGAAGGGGTAGCCAAGCTCGTGTGTGTGTGTGTGTGTGTGTGTGTGTGTGTGTGTGTGTGTGTCTTGTTCCCACCCTTGCAAAGACACATGGAGAGCCAATGATGTCATAGACATGTACACAAACATGATGTCATACACGAGTACACTGGGATGCAAGGCACAGGTTAAGATTTTCCACATGGGCTTTGGACCAACTTCTGATTTAAAGAAAAAGTCGCTGGCATCACAGCACATGGTTTTGAAATGCAAAAGGAAGGCACAGAGCTAAGAAATCATGGGGGTCTCTACCTGTGGCGTGGCAGAGAGAGCTGCTCTGAGCAACACCACTGGCTTGTAGAAAAGGACTCTGTGCACGTACTACTTTAACAAAACTAAGAATTGCGAAAAAGAATGCAGGTAATTAGTCAACTGTTGGCGTCAAAGCCTTTGACCTGACCTTAAGGATTGATATCTAGACCCGGGGCGGCATTTCGCTGAGAAGACAAGGGAAATAAAAATAGTAATAATTTCAAAGCACAAGGAAAAACATTGTAATGTCAAAATCATGACCTACACGTGAACACAAGTAATCTCAGGGTCCAACTCTCCCGAGACCAAGGTGAGACTAAGCCTGAATATGAAGGCCCTGGTTCTTAGTTCCATGAGGAGCACTTCACAACGCTAGCGGGGCCGGCACCCGCACTCACCACGTCCTTCCTGTACAGCACCTCCAGGATGTGGCTGAGCAGCTGGCAGCAGGCCTCCAGGTCCTCCTGCCTCTCCAGGTGGTACTTGAGCTGGTCCGTCATCATGGGGAGCAGGATTTCTCTGCAGTCTACGTGGGACACAGGATGCTGGTCAGTGGGAGAGCCGCCAAGGGGGGCCAGTGTTTGCTAGAGCTTCCAGGCACATTTATTCACATTCACAACATGGGAACTGACAACCGGACAGCGCCAGTTCCTAGACCATGAAGACATCGTGTCTATGGCTTTGTCAATAATGAGTATGCAGACGGATACATGCATTTTTTCAGTGTGTGCATCTCCAGTACATACACAGTAATTCACAAACATGAGTGGCATATGTGTTTCTATCTCCATGTAAACATACGCTAATTCTCAAACGCACAAAGCAATGGGTGTATCGCCATGTAGATCCACAATAACTCAGAAATATGCAGAGCATATTTAGAAAAACATATACAGACACCCCATAGTGCATACATAAATACAAACACGAGCACACATGTTGGGTTTTTTGTTTATTTTCTCTTACTATAAATTCAATGATTTGCAATATGCAAAGATATGTTTCCTATAACAAAAATTATTCGAGTTGCAAATTTTCTAAACTGTTCCTAGGAGAACTGAGGCGTCGTCCACTTCTCGTAGGTGGAAAAGGCCAACTCTGGGTACGCTGAAGAGGGGCGGGAAAATGGAAACGAGGGGCAGGGATTCCACTGGGGAAATATCACTGGAAAGTACAGGGACCTGAGGTGGGCACTGGGTCCAAGGAGGTTGGGGTTTGCAGCTGTGGTTTAAATAGGAACATAGAATGTTTAGAAAAGAAACGAGCAAGGAGAAAGTGAGATAGACAAGACCAAAGCTGGTATGAAATTTCTAATTTTCTCTCCCATTTAGGAAATCCAGTTTATCTCTACCATCACTTGTTCTCCAGCACGGCCGAGCTGTCCACACCACTTTTGCATTAAGACACTAGGCTAGCCGGCACTGCTTCCTCGAAGACACAAACTGCAAGCAAGGCAGCAGTGCGCTGAAATACTAAATAAGAGTGGCTGGTTTTTATGATTGTAGGACTTACAACATTAATGATACATAAAAGCATGTTTTGCAATAATGTTGCCTGAAATTTTTATGTAAGAAAAAAAGCATGCAACCTTGGAATGGTTCCTCTAAGTATTCAGAAGCAAATGCAGAACTTTCCCAGAGAAGACGTGGTAATGAAGGACTGGGTGCAGGCAGGTGCAGGGCATGGACAGGGAGGAAGATTCAGAAACAGCCTAGACCCTCCTGCTCCTGGGGTCCCAGTGGGCTGCATGTGGAGAGCTCATGCCAAGCCTTTTTAAAATTCCATTTGGATTTGTACCCTAGGAAAAGACTAATAGCAGCTCCATGGTTCCGGAAGGAGTTTTGCCCAATGAATATATGAATATGTGAATGTGTGTTGACTTCACAATTACCACCATCAATCCCAGGCACAAGCAATACAAGAGATGCTAAGAGCCTCACATCTGCTGGGGAGAGGCCAGGCCAGCCTTGTGATGATGTCAACTGGAGATGTCTGGCATCCACAGAACGTCAGCTACACAGGGCACGGAACAAAGATGGGCACCAGGGCTTCACCTTGTACCAACCCCTTTACCTCTCACTAGACCCTCATGTGATGCCCAGGGAGGAAATAAGGTCCTTTTGGAGAGGACCATGGCCCTCTGAACCTGAGAGAAGTGCTCCAAAAGCCACGTCAAGCCCAAGCATAAGGCCACTCTGCTATGGTTCAGAGATGGGATGTCCCCCGCCAACCCTCATATATTGGCAAAAAAAGATGTACGGGGGAAAACTACAGAATCATAAGGATTCTAATCTAATCAATGGATAAATCCATTGAAGGATTAATGGATGGATTTGTATAAGATTGTAGATATTTCCAAGGGCTTCATTCTTCCTCTCTCTGCTTCCTTCCACCATACCCCGAAATCTACAGATGGGACTCAGCCAAACATGGACTGAAATTGCTGACACTTTGAGGACTATAAACCACTAAATAAATCTTTCTTCCTCTATTTTGTGGTCATCGGGTATTTTTGGTGATAACGATGAGAAATCTAATTGGAATATAGTTCAAGAGAGATAACACAAGAAAATGATTTCATCGGAGTGAAAATGGCCTAAAATATTGAATACACTATTTCCTCGAATACCTCAAACCCCAATATCTTTCCTGTAGAACTCCAAATACTCACAAACTACATCTACCTTAAGTAATTTAAAATCAGCTGGCCTTAATCACAGGAAGATTCCTTGACAAGCCTTACCCAAGTTCAGCCTTGCTGTGAGGGGCCCTTCCAGATAGTCCATACTCACCATCTTCAAATGAGTCCTCCCTCCCTTCTGGTGGAAACACATGGCTCCTCTAGGCCCTCCCTCAACACTGTGCAAGCCCTAGGCATCCCTGTCTGCTTAGTCATTCATATCACCCCGACCATTTTGGAGAAGTACTTGGTTCCTAAAGCATCTCAGAGTGAGAAGGTAGAGCCACTAAGACCAACAGGCAATGACAGTCCTTGATGTGACTACAGAAAAAAATGCTACCCACTGGGTAAGGCTGGGCTCTAGCACCAGCTCAGGAAAGATCAAGGGCACACGAGGCTTAGGGGACCTGACTGCACAGGCCGGGGGCTGGGGGGGGGGGGGATATGGCCATAAGTGGTCCTTAAAAAAAAAACGTAACTGGACTTTCAGGCTTTGGAACCCAGATATCCTGGCCTGGATCCATCCCTTGCAGCCCCATTTATCTGTCATGCTGAGCAGGCAGGTGTGGAAGGCACTGTTCTCAAGCTAATTGAGTGTGTTGGTCTCATTTGTCAGAATTACTCCAGGGTGAAGGAGGCCATGTCTGCGTGTTCCTCTTTGGCAGGGAGATGTGCCCCCCATCTCTGGCTATCTGATGGGAACACACACATTTTCCACCACTGCCTGAGGTCTATGCTAGCATTGCCTGCTAGCTATTCGAGCTCTTTTGGATGAAAACACAGCAAAACATTCAGAGAATAAACTCCCATTTTGTTACATTTAAAGACGTTTTATTCACTAAGCCCCCTGAGAAGATAAAAAGCCATCTGTTAAGATCTTTCTGATGGAGCAGGATTCTACGGCTTCTCGTCTTCATTACCCTCCCATCCTCAGCTGGTCAGGACAAAGAGGGGAAAGGATATACATGATTGTGAAGGGCAAGTGAATTCACATCTAAGGAAAGACTTTGCAAATAGCAACCCAACACATCACTGTGAAGATCCCCAAGGCAGGCACCATCAGCACTAAAACCTCCAACTGGACAGAGTTCTGCACCTGACCCAGGGGCGGGACGAGATCACTGAGGACGCGCAGCCAGCTACGTGGCTTTTATAAAGCACCAGAGGTCACACTGCTTACACCAGGGTCTTAAGCAGGTCTCCAAAACCAAGTGTCACTGTCAGCACTGCCTGCTACCTGGTCTACAGAAAACCATTGCAGGCCCCAATGGAAGAAAGGTGGGGAGTCAAGGAGGAGTGAAGTGGAGGTGTCCTGTTTTACTGGTGACCCATCACATACAGTTATCATCACACAAATCTAGGCTCAAGCAGGCCTCCAACACTCAGATTTTGGACCATCTTCACTACTGATTACCTTGTCTATTTCTCTTTATTAGAATATCATCTTATGCCGGGCGTGGTGACGCATGCATGTAATCCCCGCGCTTGGGAAGCAGAGACAGGAGGATCGCGCAGGTTCGAAGCCAGCCTCGCTGGCTTAAGAGATTGTTTCCAAATAAAATATAAAATAGGTCTGGGAGTATATCCCGGAGGTAGAAGGCTTCCGTCTCCAGTACCACCAAAAAAAAAAGAATATCATATTACTGAGAGCAAACATCTCATCCTCTTTAATAGGAACACCCCCCAATATGCAAAGACGTGACAGTAGTAGTGTGTATGTGTGTGCACACTATGTGTGCATGTATGTGTGTGTGGTGTACACGTGAATGTTCATAAGTTCAACATGGAGAAGCGCTCCTCTAAAACGTGTGTGTGTGTGTGTGTGTGTGTGTGTGTGTGTGTGTGTGTTAGCTTGCTGATACACTCAATGAGGAGAGGTGCTTTCTAATTCCTGGAGTACAGTTGGTGCATAGTTACTTTTATCCACCTTCCTTTTTTATCGGCACACCAGCACAATTCACACCTGATAAACGATGAACAGGGCACCTTGGCCTGCAGCAGCTCAGTCCCTATCTTTACAGATACCTGAAGGACAAACATGATAACAAGATCTCTCCTACTTTTCCAGAGATCCAGTACACTTCGACAATTTCCAAGCCACTCTAGATGCTAGCAAACAGGTACACATACATGCCTGGATATAAACGTGTGTATTTGTGTAGATTTGGTTTACTTTGCAATTAAATGCATAAGTTGAAGAGTATTGAGTTTTAAAAGCAGGCTTATTGCCCAATAAGTCTCCCAACCATCTTACTGAGGTAGCGGTAAAAAACAATAATAGAAATAAATGATAGCCTTACACACAAAGGCAGCCTTTTTAACAGAATGTATATGAAGAAAATAATGCCATGCAGTGGCTTCAACCCATACAGCAGCCATTCACATCCTCCCACAAAACAGCAACCACACAAATATCTCTACATCTCATCTTACAGGGCTTTCTCTTTCTCTTACTTCTCAGACTATATAGGCTATTCATTTTTGCAAGATGTAGAACTCAAGATTTAAATAAAAGTAAAATCCTCAAATTTTATCTTATACCAAGATGGCAAATCATAAGCACTGAGAAAGGCACACCACAGTGGGGGGGAGGTGCATGAACACACACACACACACACACGCACACACACACACACACACACACACACTCCTATAGTGGGAGATTTCAACGCATAAAGAACTGCCTCCAACAGTATGGACGACACAAACTGGCATCCTGAATCCCCGTCCCCATGGACAGAATGCAATTTCTACTCAGTGATCTTCACTGAAGACCATTATAGGTCCAAACACATGGCCAACCTCCCTCTCTCCCCAGAGCCTTATGTTAAAACACACACACACACACACACACACACACACACACAAACACACACACACACAATAAGTGAACTATCTACACAGAACCTTTGAAAACTCTGAAACAAATACTTAAATAGAACCTTAGTATACTGATTCACTCCAGGAGATTTTGGAAAAACCTTTTAACCAGTTCATCTAGGCATAAAAAGAATAAAAATATCCACCCTGTTTACTTTTGGCTTCAGACCTTAGACAAGATACTTAAGCCCTCTGGGTCTCGACTTTTCTTCTTATCTACAAAATAGTGCTGCTATTGGTCACCTCTCAGGATTACTTTGAAAACTAAAATATAGAATTTGTGTATTTAGCAAATAGTGATCTAAATAAGTAGTACTTTTTAAAAATAATAGAAATCATGTTATATATTGTCAGTCTTTTTCAATTAAAAGTGCACTAAAGAAACCTAATACTTCAGAACAGCACTATCTGATTTGTGTCAGTACTTGAAATTTAGTTGGTGCTGCTAAAGAATAGAATTTTAAGTTTTTATTTTATTTTAATCGAAATACTATACTACAAACTCAAATATAAAAAGTGAGCCAGATGTGGTGGCATGCAGCTACATTTCCAGTACTCGGGAAATTGAGACAGAAGGATCCCAGGTTTCAGGGCAATCTTAGCAACTTAGTGAGACATCACTTGAAGGAAAACATAAAGCCGAGCATGGTGGCCCACGTCTATACTCCTGGTACCTGGGAGGCTGAAAGAATAGGATTGCAAATTGCAGGCTGAGGCTTTGTGAGGCCCTTAGCAATTTAGTGAGATCCTGTCAAAACACAAAAAATAAAATGACCTAGAAGCATATCTCAGAAGTACAATGTCCCTAGGTTTAATCCCTAGTGCCAAAAATAAATAAGTAAATAAAATAGGTTTGGGGGTTTTAGCTCAGAGGTACAACATCCATCCATGGGCTACCAAAAAGAGTACCAAAAATAGTAAAAAGTGATACCTGATTTAATTATTGAAAACAACTGGTCCGAGCATGTTGAGTATGTGAACCTATTTTTTTAATGATAAATATAGGGATCAAGTGCCCCTGATGAAAATCAGAGCATTTAAATTGAGATTCGCTCTGAGGATGAAATACAAACTACTATAGGCCCACCCAGCGTGGAAAAAAAAAAAAAAAAAGTAAAGTATGTCACTGGTAATTTTTAGGTTGAGCTCACACTGTAAATATTTTAGGTAAAATATAATTTTGTAATTAATTTCCCCTACTTTGCTTCCTCCTTTTTTTCCCAATATGGCCACTAGAAAATGCTACATTACATTTACAGCTCACGTTCAGTTCCCATTAGACGGTGCAGTCTAATAGCATCCTAGGAAGTCTTTGTTGGTGACCTCCCATGCAAATTTCCATTTTAATGACCTGTTGCTCCTTGGCGTCAGGGCCACAGCCTTCTCCTACCAGATATCCCAGCACATGAACATGACTCAAGCACCTCATGGTGCCTGGTACCTGTGAGCTTCAACTCAAGGCAGAGTGGCCAGGAAGCTAGAATTAGCACACTGGAGCTGTGATCCTCTGCCATGCACAGAACAACAAAGGCAGCTCAGCTCAGGTGGCGAGAGAGAGGCAGGAGCCCCACTGCCCGGACTCCATGGGAACTGCCCTTGGAGCTGAGGCCAGCACCCTCTGTACCTCCCTTCCCTCAGTGTGACCCACAACAACGACACCTGTCAATCGTTCAACATCTGTTCATCCTCAGCTGCGAGGGCTGGAGCCTGGATGATTAATGCTCTGGTAATGGGCACGGAGTAAAAAATATTAATCTTTATAAAAGGTATTCAACAGGCATCATCGGCTTATAAATGTCCAAGCAGAATATCCGTCTGTAACCCCATTACAGCTCTACATTAAAGTAAGATACAAAAACGAGAATGAATTTGTTCATTTAAAACATTTATTTTTATGAATACTGAGTAATGTGCTTCTTAATTTTTAGTTTGGTCACATTAAACAAATGATCCATAAAGTGCATTTAATAACCTTGTGTACGCTGCATAGAACTGAGAGCCAGAATAACACTTTTAATGAGGATTAAACACTGAGAGTGATATAAATGGGAAATGCTTACTATTTATCTCTTCTAGAAAATCATCTCATTTTTTAAGCATCTATGTGAATCCTGTGCCCACGAGTCAATATGTTCAGGCGATTGTGTCCTTCTTATGAAGCCTTAAGCTGCAGAAATGCCAGCTCTGGACAGGAACACAGCGGCCACCTACTTATAATCCTGCGGCATTAATGTGGGAACCAGGAGACAGAGAAAAGGCAGATTTGGGAATTGCACTGCTAAGAACAAGCTGAGCCAGAATTAGACATCTGATCCCCCAGCCAGAGCTCTGAGGGGTAAATGACCCACACATATGCACAGATGTGTAAATATGCTTGACTTGGGCATGAGTACACACCAAACACAAAGTGATTTTTCCCAATGAATCATTTTAGTGAAATAAGTTATGAAGGTTTTCCATGCTAGGAGAAAAAGGTCCCATCACAACACCCATGGTCACTTTTGCTCTCTGAATGTTAGTTTTCTAGTCTATAAAAAAATGAAGGGAATACAAATGCCCTGCAAGCCGTTCCTGCCCCTGCCAGCTGGGCAGCAGGCTTTAAAGTGTTCCGATCATAACAGTGCCACTCAGATGCCTGGTGAAATGATTAGAAGCACCGCTATCTGCAACTCAGCCTTGAGGTAACCCATGCCATGGAATTTTAATCGAGTGTGTGACAGAGCGATTGGAGGAGACCAGCACAATCTTCATTGGAGGAGACCAGCACGATAGGAGGAAAATAAGGGAAAGATGTAGGTTGAGAATCTGTCCCTTCAGTGCAGCCATGACACCCTGAAAAAAGGACATCTTTAGAATAAGAATGTGGGGGCAGCAGAATTCTGTACCTTTAGTTTGGAGAACTAAACTAAAAGCAATCAAATCACTTGTGTGACAGTAACATGTAATGTGTCAGAGGAATGGAAAGCAAGACCCTGAAGAAACATCATACGGAGTCCATTCAGAGTAGAAGAGAAATGAGGACTAAAGTGAAATATCAGGAGAGATCTGGAGGGAAGAGGTGGTCATGCACGGAGCCTCTGATCTAAGTCGGTGGAAATGGGTGGAGGATGCCGTTTGGTAAATCTAGAAGAAAATCCACATGTCAGTTAGTCTGTGGGCCAAGCTCCTCTCATGGGAAACTGCAAAAGACAAGGAGAATATACAGGGCTATGGAAGGGTGTGCATTCTGTGAACCAGAAGACCAAAAGTGGCGAAGACTACAGGTCTAGGTCAATGCGGTTCCATGTGTGCTCCTCAGCGGCGTAACAGTGAGATGTGTATTTAAAATCCAGCGCTCTAATCCAGATGTGTATGTTCAAACATAGCAGTCTGCTCCAGTTCACTTTGAAAGAAGGTCTGTGCCTTCTGTGAGGAGTTTACGCAGAATCAGAAGAAGGGACCGGGAGCCGGGCGTGGTGGGCATGCTTGTCATCCCAGCACTCGGGAGGCTGAGACAGGAGGATCATGGTTCGCGGACAGCCTCAGCTACTTAGTGAGGCCCTCTGCAACTCAGTGAGACCCTGTCTCAAAATAAAGAATAAAAACTAGGGCTGGGGTGTAGCTACAAAGTACAATGCCCCTGAGTTCCACCCCCAGTACCCCCCCAAAAAAGGGGGGGAGACAAGAAGAAGTTCCACCCCCAGTACCGCAAAAAAAAAGGGGGGAAACATTGAAGACGGTAGGCTTACCTGCAGCTCTTCCCACTCTCCTGGGCAACAGGTGCAGAGAGATAAGCACTCAAAACCAAGAATGAGCCGGGCGTGGTGGCGCACGCTTGTAATCCTCAGGCTTGGGAGATGGAGACAGGAGGATCACGCTGGTTCGGAACCAGCCTTGCTGGCTTAAGAGACCATGTTTCCACATAAAAAAGTAAAAAAATAGGTCTGGGGTGTAGCCCGTGGGAGTGTATCAAGGAGGTAGAAGGGCTTCCAGGAACCCCAGTACCACCAAAAAAATAAAAATAAAAAATAAATAAAAAAGAAAAAGTATAAAATAGGTCTGGGAGTGTAGCCCGGAGGGTAGAAGGGCTTCCAGGAACCCCAGTACCACGAAAGAAAGAAAGAAAGAAAGAAAGAAAGAAAGAAAGAAAGAAAGAAAGAAAGAAAGAAGAAAGAAAAGGTCTAGGGGTGTAGCCCAGAGGTAGAAGGGCTTCCAGGAACCCCAGTACCACCAAAAAAAAAAAAAAAAAAACAAGAATGAATCATGGGCTGGGACACAGAGGCACTTGCTCCCTTGGTGCACGAGACACATGAGGTGAGCTCATCTCAGACTGTCCTTTCTGTACTTAACATGGAGCAGCAGGGACAGGAGCGCACCCGACTCAAGTGCAGGGTACATGAGACAGGATGGTGAAGTTTAGGCCAACATTAGAAAGATGAGGCCAAGATAGCCCCACACAGGTAAGAGTCCCCACACAGAAACAGAAGAGAAAAGCTACTAAACTTCATGAACCTATGGACACAACACTTTAAAGCTTACATTTAATTTATCTATTTTTATTTTTCATTTTTTGTGTTTTTTCTTATTCACTGTAGCATGTCAAGTGCAGTCCAGCTTCCAGAATGAATTGCTCAGAGGTGTGAAACAGTTTAAGAGTGGTGAGAGAGGTGTAGCAAGCCAGCCTCTCAATCAGCACCATGGTGGCGGACAGCTCCCTGCCTGGGATTTTGCTTACAGACCAGACTTCTTAACTTTGATGTTCTTATCTGTCAACTGAGATAATTACTCTTTTCCAAGTCTACATTTTAAAGCTGACGGCCCTGAAGACTCTCAAAGGACTCGAATCCTCGCTTGCCAAAAGTCCTGAGCACAGGGTATGTGATCAATAAATTATGATGGGATTGAAACGGATATAATTAAGAAACTGAAATAGAGTTCACACTCACAGATTCAACAAGTCATTTCTAAGAGCCTGTACTGTTTTAACAAATGGTCTTTTCAAAAACATATGTAATGAAAGATATAGAGCAATATAAAGAACGAGGAATGGAAAAGGTACCATACTATAGTTAAAGATTAAATGTGTTTTCAAGGCAGAAAAAAAAATTGAAGAGAAAATGGTGTTTATGTCCCACCATTATTTAAAAGAGCAGCGTTCGGTGTTTCCAGCTGGCAATATTCATTAGAAGTCATCAGCACAGCTATCTAATTAAAGTATCTCAGAATGCTGATGAGTGGTCCATTAAGAGACTGTGGCAAAATTAGCCCCAACCCCAATTTTTCTCTCTGTACAACATCCATCAAGTTAACAAAACTACTTGAGAGTTGCTGTGACTTTCAGATCTATTTTCCAGAGTGGAGAAGCTCAAGAGATATAATTTTGATTTGTTTGTGGATCAAAGCATCAACAAGGTATATTTTATAATAGTTATGTATTAAACATGCAGCTTTTCTTGTGTGTGATTTGAAGCAAAGGAATTTGATTAATAGGGCAATTTTTAGAGTTATATATTTCCTATCTTGGACCTAATCACTATGAAAAAAGGAACTTAACTTCGCAATATTTCCAAATGGCAAGTCCCAATAGGTATCTAGGACCTTGCCCTCAGACTTCATAGGGCTGCTGTAACTAATGTTTCCACCATTAAAAAGGAGAGTTTGACTCTGCGTGATAACTAGAAGAATCATTCATCTTGAAAAGAAGAATGAAAAAAATAATTTAAACTCTTTAAGCATACATTTGTTAAGAAGCTCTGGGTGGTTTAAAAATGGAACATAAAGGAAGTTTCCAAAGGTGATGAACCCTGTCTAAGGAAACCATTTGTAACAGGGAAGGATGGAGCACGAGATGGCCTGGATTTGCAGGGATGGCACAATGGCTATGCCTGCTTGTGATGAGATCCCAGCTATCAACAGCACAACAACAAACAAGCAAAGCAAAGGGCTGCCAATGGATAGCAGGCCTCATAAAAAGAAGGCACTCCATCCGGAGCACTGAGATACCGCCGAGACTAAAAGGACAACTGCGGTCATGTAGCGTGACTCTTTAACTCCTCAAACCTTTATTCATCAAGTCTTATACCCGATTCCAAAGGCAAGCAAACATACAGAAATACACAGAGTGAACTCTAAAATAAAACTTGTCAATTGTGTAAGCCAGTGTCAATATGGGAATTGGAAAAGATTACACCTTGACAAACAGAAACAGATGGGTATCGTGGTGCACGCCTGCAATCCGGTGCACACCAGTAATCCTAGCACGTGGGATACTAAGACAGAGGGATCACAGGTTCAAGGACAGCCTCAGCAAATAGTGAGACCCTCATTAACCTAGTGAGACCCTGTCTCAAAATAAAATAAAACAGAAGTGGGGGTGTAGCTCTGAGGTAGAATGCCCCCGGGGTTCAATCCCTAGTACAAAATACACACACACACACACACACACACACACACACACACACACTTGAGAATTCATCAGAACAAACTTTCCGCTAAGGGCTCAGATTTAAAGCAACAGAGAAAGTAGAACATGTTGGCCCGACTACATGGCCCACCAGGACCCTCCCCTTGCCTCACAGCTCAGTCTTCTTCAAGCCCAGCCCAATTCTCTCCACCACGTTAAAAGTTAATGCTAGCTCCAATGATCTATTTTATCCCGGTTTCTATAACATTAATGTAAAACATCTTTGTGAGCATGAATCCCACACCTCTGTGTTACAGTGCTTAATCTAATTACATGAAGCTTTTCATTTCTATAATAGGATTTATGCTCTCATGTTCATAGCCTTCGTCAGATATGTGGGCAACAACATAATCACATGGGAACACAGCTTCAAATGCACAAATCAGGAAGGGTCGACCTTTCCTTCTCTTTGTATCTTGCTTTGAAAATCTGCTCACTCCACACCGCAGATGATAGGGAAGAGTCATCTTTCTGTGGAGCCCATAATCTATTTAACCAGCTCTCGTGCAATCAGGTCACATCGCTGGACCAGGCTCTGAAGCCATTACCGCCCATTCATTGGCTCTCGTGTGCAGCATGCTAACGAGCCCGGGACCCTTCAGCTCAGTGTGTGGCAGGAACGGGCATCTAGGAGGACACGAGGGACCTGCTTGGGACCAGCCCCAAAGCACATCCTCCCACTCAGGACAATGTTTTTCCCTGAGTAGCACCACTGTAATGAAATGCTGTAGGGGCTAGAATTCACTTCCAAGTATCTGTAGGAGGAGCATAGAGATAAAGACGGGCCATGAGTTCATCATTGTTGAGGCCGCGTGATGGGTCCATGAGCAATCCTTCAGCGCTCTTTCCACTTTCCTCTGGGTGGGGAATGCTTCCTAATTTTCAGAAGGTACTTGAATCTAGAGGTAAAGAGGTAAACTTTATCTTTCCCCATCATATTCCCACAAACCTGGGTGGTAAGGTCAGAAGTAAACTGGGTTTCAGATGATAGTGACGTGCAGCTATCAGTCTGTCTCCCCTTCCTTCTCTCCTTATGTTCCTCCCAAAAGGCCTCCCCCAGGATCAAACCATTCTGAGAGGAGAACTAAGAGAGAATGAGCCAGCTTCCCTATGTGAGCCCCAAACTTCATCTTCCCTTAAAGCAGGAGAAATTCACATATGTAGTCATTCTTTGGGCTGGATTCTGGAGAAAGAGCAATGGCTACAACTGTCCTCTTCCATCTTTGTTATTGAACAAATATGCACTGGGATAGTGCCTGGGGTCAAACATGGCTCCAAGTGCCCTAAATGGAGCAAATGAAGAAGGCAGGGGTGTATTCGGGCTCTAGGATTCTAGGGAGGGGCCACAGATGATAAGCAAGTAAACCAGGAAAGAAAGACAACGATTTCCCATGGCGTGGGAAGCCATGAGGAGCACCAGACAGAGTGATCACAGAACCTCTGCAAAGAAATTGTCTGTGAGGGTTAATTTCATGTATCCAAAGACTGGACTACAGGATGCCCAGAGAGCTGGTGACATGTTATTTATGGCGGTGTCTGAGAATGTTTTCAGGAGAGATGAGCATTGGAATTGGCAGAGGGAGCAGAGCAGATCCACAGCCCCTTATGGAGACCAGCAACACGTGACTCTCGAGGGAGTGAGGACAGAGCAGAGAGCAAGACCAGGCTCCTTTGAGACAGAGGGCATCAGTGACAGCAATCACGGGGTCCTCCTTCAAGCTGGCCCTACACAGGCTGGGGCACAATGCCATGTCTGGCCCCAAAGGTGTCCCCCTGTCACAGCCCAACAAACATGGCTAGAGGCATCTTTCAGCTCCATATCCTCAAGTGGGGAAAAATAAGGCTGAATGCAGCCGAGGACTATAGCCTCAGCCTTTGGGGACCCAGACCTGGTGTGAGAAGGCTGTTCTGCAGAGGAACAACCCCTGTGTCAGAATACATGAGACCACCTCTTGCAAACACATCCACCTCCACTCACGTGAGATCCCCATGGCTATGGAGGAGCTGAGACATCACAGGAGTTGGTGTCAAGGAAGAAGGTCAAATGAGAGACATTAGTTCAGGCAATAATGAGGTGCTGAGCTTTGCGAAATTTGGTCTCGACTGGAACTAAACATTAGAAAGGGGCTGACCCATGCTGACCCTTGAACTGGGCCAAAGTCCAACTCCCTGGGACAGTGTACAACAAACCCAAAAATCACCCCAGAACAAGACCTCACCAAGTCCTTCCTTGACAAGACAGCTCGGCTTTCACCAGTACCGATCACAGTCTTGACTAACAAGTGATGTGATTTAAATGCCCCCTCCCCCTGGAGTTTAAATGTATAAATACAGCTGCCATCTCTCAAAGCGCCACAGCACATTTTCAAGACTGCTTGAATCTGTGTTTTCCTAGACAGCGATCCTAATTATCCCCAAATACATGTAATTTTTCTTTGTTCTAGACTAGGTTCATTTCATTCTTGGTTGACAATGGAAACAAATGTTTGAGACCAAAAGAACCAGTAAGTGAGGCAAAACACGTGCTGAGCAAGGATCTGGGAACCCCACTTCCACCTCGGAGAACCCCATCCCAGAAAGCCCCCAGGACTTGCTCTCTGATGGATACATCCGACCACATCCTCCAGAGAACACAGAGGAAGAGCCGGCACTTCAGGAGCACATATATATATATATATATATATATATATATTTGTGGGGGGGGGGTACTGGGGTTCCTGGAAGCCCTTTTACTGTGAGGCTATACTCCCAGACCTATTTTTCTATTTTTGGAAACAGGGTCTCTTAAGCCAGCGCGGCTGGCTTTGAACCTGTGCCATCCTCCTGTCTCCACCTCCCAAGCGCGGGGATTACAAGCGTGCGCCACCACGCCCAGCAACAAGTATATTTTTTATAAATTAATGAAAAAGGACAAAGACAAGTATATTTTTTACAAATTAATGAAAAAGGACAGACAAGTATATTTTTTTTTACAAATTAACAAGGGACAGAACAAAGCTTTGGTATCGCAGCCATCATATCTCACCACAAATGGTTTGGCTTTAAATATTTATACCAAATGTGGAACAGAATATTTTGCAGAAGTAATGACATCTTTGTAAGACCAGATCCACTAGAAGATTTCAGCTAAAAAATCTTTACTGACAAGGAGATAAGATAGAAGTTGGCTGCTGGAAAAAAGAAGAGAGCTTGCCAATGAGAAAAATCAGGACTGCCTTCAGAACTATTCCTACCCAGAAAGACTCTTAAAACCCAAAGTCTATAATGGGACCACTTTCGTATTGGCCACAGCATACTAACAGGCTCAGAGGCAACCAGCAAGTGTGGGGACGCACATTTGGGGGACAGATTGAGGCTCAGACAACTGCTACTGATTGGGCAATTCGGAAGTTGCTTGTAAGACATGAAACTTCAAGCTAATTTTGGTTCATTTACCCCACAATAATTTTGGATTCATAGATTTCATAGTAATGTAAGGAATGTAGTAAGTTTTATATACTACATTAGGTGAGAGCTTGCTATTGAGATCAAACTCTGGACTTTTTACTTAAAAATATAATTAACTTCAGCATATTACATTACCTGCTAACTCCTTAAGAGACAAAGCTAAGCATTTATTTATGTGCTGTATGGTTGTAAAGAGAACTGGAGACAGTCTATGCTTTTTTTCTTCTTCTTCATTTTTTTTTTGGGGGGGGGAATGGAGATGGAACCCAGGGGCATTCTACCTCCAAGCGACACCCTGAGCCCTACTTTTTATTCTTTATTTTTTTTGAAACGGGGTCTCACTAAGTCGCAAAGGGCCTCACTAAGTAGGTAAGGCTGTCCTCAAACCATTAACCTCCTGTCTCAGCCTCCCAAATGCTGATATTACAAGTGTGAACCACCACACCTGGCTCCAGTCTACGCTTTTAAAAGAGCACTCATAAAACAGGGTCAAAACAGATTTGGAGCAAAAGCAAGGGGAAGATGATTGAACAAATACCAAATACAGAGACTTGAGATCACCAACAAAAGTAAGTAATAAAAGTCCCTTAACCTTTCACCGAGCTTGATAAAGAAAAAAAACGAAATTTTCAGAGAAGTAGAAGGGGGAGGTTTTTCAAAATTTAGTCTTCAAAATATTTCTATTTTAAATATTTTAACCCCGCCCCCCCAAAAAAAAAATATATATATACTTGTGTGTTTGTGTGTGGGTGGGTCTGGGGATGGAACCCAGGGGCATTCAACCTCCGAGCCACACCCCCTGCCCTATTTTTTATTCTTTATTTTGAAACCAGGTCTCACTGAGTTGCAAAGGGCCTCACTTAGTACCTGAGTTTGTCCGCAAACCGAGATCCTCTGGTCTCAGCCTCCCAAATGCTGGGATTACAAGCGTGCACCACCACGCTCGGCTTCCAAACTTTTTATATTTAAGGTCCTTATTTGAGGGAAACTAAATGGCATTCAGGACAATGTCTTATGATACAGGTTTTAATATATAAGTAAATGTCCTCAAGTAAATTGCCATTCATCATTCCTTGATAACCGACACTTGTTGACAGAGTGAAAGAAACGTGAAAGTTATCAGAATCAAAATGGAGTCACTCTGGTCAACCCAAATAAAAAACAAGTTAATGAACCCAGAATGTTATGAAGGAAGGGTTGTTATTTCTGATTGTCCCATCACATCTCTCTGAAAGGACCTGGCCAGAAATAGGGACTTGCACTCGGATACCAAGATGGCTGCCTGCCACTCTCTGTCCAACTTCACGCAGTCACCCTTGCTATGGGTCATTCTGGCCAAGGATGACTATTTCCAACAGTTAAAGTAATCCTCCTCATTTCTTTGGCCTATAGACACTTTCCCAAGCTCTTGAAATGTGCTTGGGATGCATGTTCCCCCTGCAAGGCTTGTTAATCCCAAATAAATAAATTATTCTTAAAGAATCTTATTTAATCTTTAGTGTTGATATATCTGGTGACTATAAAGGGACCAGAATCAGGGCAGTCTTCAGGGAAAATGGCTGCCTCCTGCAGTCAACCCTCTGAGCTCCCCAGCCCACGCCCATGTCTGCCTGGTGGTCTTTGCTCAGGGGGAGGCCTCTGTGGTAGAGCCTGGCTGATGTCTTCATCTGGGGTGTTTTGGGAGGACTCCTTCGTTACGGGTAAGGCGGGCTTCCTTGTGGCCATCTTTTGGGATAATATTCCCATTAGGGGTCACTTTTGGCAGGTGTGCTTTGTTTTCAGATGAGAAGTTTGGGGAAGGGTAATTCTTCAATTTCTCAGGGAGTGGGGGGAGCACGCAGAGAATAGAACCCAAATTCATCAAAGTAATCTGCCCTGGAATTCCTAAGAATAGCTTTGGGGGAGGGAATTCCCAGGACTAAAATTCCCAGAAATACCCAGGCATGCTGGCGCAGGCTTGTAATCCCAGCATTCCAGAGGCTGAGACCAGAGGATTGCAGTTTGTGGACAGCCTCAACTACTACTTTGGCCCTCCACAACTTAGTGAGACCTTGTTTCAAAATAAAGAATAAAGGCGCCGGGCGTGGTGGCGCACGCTTGTAATCCCCGCGCTTGGGAGGCAGAAACAGGAGGATCGCGCAGGTTCGAAGCCAGTCCCGCGTGCTGGCTTAGGAGACCCTGTTTCCAAATAAAAAAAATGTAAAAATAGGTCTGGGAGTGTAGCCCGGAGGTACAAGGGCTTCCAGGAACCCCAGTACCACCAAAAAAAATAAATAAATAAATAAATAAAAAAAATAAAGAATAAAGAGTAAAAAATAAATGAATAAATAAATAAATAAATAAATAAATAAGGCTGGGATATAGTTCAGAGGTCAAATGTCCCTGGGTTCCATCTCCAGACCCACAAGAAAAAAAAAAGAAAAAAAAAAAAGAATTCCCAGAAATAGCTTTGTGGAGGGAATTCCCAGGAATAACTGATAACTGGTAGGGACTCCTGCCCCACTCCATTCTAGTTTGGCAGGGGTTTCTCCTGCACTTTTTAATGTAATTGAACCCAAGGTAACAACCGACGGCTTTCCTCTGGTGAATTCACGTTAAATTCTATATGCCTACCTTCAGATTTTGATTGAAATGCAAGCCTAATTTAAGAATTTCTTAGTCGCCTCCCTCAGAGATTCTTAAATAGAAATTACTTGGTCAACACGAGAGGCCTTTTAGCTCCACCTATCCTCCTATTTTCCTTCTTCTCCCTAATTGAATCAATTGACTCCTTTGTTTCTATCAAGATAATTTTATTATTTGATGTTGCTGGAGGTTCATTATTTCAGTCAGTACTAGAAAAAAAATTAGCCAGGCATGGTGGCGCATGCTTGTAATCCCCGCACTTGGGAGGCAGAGACAGGAGGATCGCACAGGTTCGAAGCCAGCCGCGCTGGCTGAAAGAGACCCTGTTTCCAAATAAAAAGTATAAAATAGGTCTGGGAGTGTAGCCCGGCAATAGAAGGGCTTCCAGGAACCCCAGTATCACCAAATAAATAAATAAATAAATAAATAAATAAATAAATAAATAAATAAATATTTTAAAAATTAAGCCTTAATATACTGATATAAAAAAAACCAGATTCTAATTCTCTATGTTTAAAACAACAAGATTTTTCTAACGTTACCAGTTGGCTCTTAG
Organism: Muscardinus avellanarius; assembly: GCF_963383645.1. NCBI lineage: Eukaryota > Metazoa > Chordata > Mammalia > Rodentia > Gliridae > Muscardinus > Muscardinus avellanarius. Next base: position 157,425,201 of record NC_137789.1, on the reverse strand, counting down.
TAAAATTTACAAAAATTGGCCTAGAAAAAAAAGGTTTTTTGGGTTTTTTCAAGGTGATTTCTTATTTTTTCTGCTCTTTATTAGGTTTTCTGCCTGCTTAGTAAAAGTAAGTCTTGAGTCAGGTGTAGTAGGCCCATCTGTAATCTCAGTACTTAGGAGACTGAGAAAGTAGGGTCTCTGGTTCAGGCCAGACTCAGGACTCTAGTGAGATCTTGTTTCAAAGTAAAAATAGAAATAGGTCCGGGAGTACACCCCTGGGTCAAATCTCCAGTACTAAAAACAAACAAAGAAACAATTAAACAGAAAAACGAAAAAAAAATCCTATATCTTAAGTTAAAATTTTGAAAGCATTGACTTGTTTCAAGTACTTTGGGTGACAATAATTCTGGCTAGATTTGGCTTAAAACTCAGGTTAAATAAATGAGTATTACTTTACAATGATGTTTGGCATATATTATTAATATAAATGTTCTAAAGATTATGTAAAATTTATAAAAGTAATGATCCTGGTGCAATGCTATCAGGCATGATTGTTACATAACAATACCTTATAAAATAAAAATATATTCTTTTGTCAATTGCTAAATGCACATCAAAATAAACTCTCATCAAAATTTTAACCATGGCAATTCTAAGACTTGCCATCCATTCCTTGGACTCTTCTAAAGCATTTTCATTCAGATTTATTTAAATAAAAACTCAACCAAATATTCTTAAACACAATTTCCTTATAAAATGAAAGATATTTAATAAATAAATTGGTTTTGCCTTGGCAAAAACTAGTATGATTATAAAGAAAAAAATAGTGGTCATGATTCAGCAGATTATACAAACTGGGTTGGTTTTACTCGTGTTGATTTTCTTTTAAAACTTTGTAACTGTTTCCTGGAGTGGTGGCGCAGGCTTGTAATCCCAGCGCTTGGGAGGCGGAGACAGGAGGGTCATGCAGGTTCGAAGCCAGCCGCACTGGCTTAAGAGACCCTGTTTCTAAATTAAAAAGTGTAAAATAGGTCTGGGAGTGTAGCCCGGAGGTAGATGAGTTTCCAGGAACCCCAGTACCACCAAAAACAAACAAACAAACAAAAACTTTGTAACTATTCCCGTCAAAAGTGGGCAGAAGTACAATTCCCAATACTATAATCTGGCCCCGCACTTTGAGGTGATGGGCATGTCCTGAGAAACAGTCCAGCTTATCAATGGACTCCAGGTAAACTTTACCGAGGACCACTATTTCTAACCCTCTTGGTTTCGCAAACCTCACTAACAGGGGTGTGACACTTTGGCCCCTACCATAAGACCACAACCAATGACCAGAAAATGTCCGTCGTGTCTCTCCTGGCAAAGAGAGACAACCGGAGCCTAAGCCACAGGAAGCAAAGCTTTCAGAAAACAACATTGTGAAAATTGTCAAAATAAAAATGGTGTCTCTTGTGTCAACCTCATCAAAAACAACAGAAAGAAGGGTTCTCATGCGCCCATTGGAAGACAGCTGGGCAAAAGACTAGAAACCCACAAGCTCCCCAGAAGGCCGCCACCACCTTAAACAAGAAGGAAATCTACAGGACACCTGCCCAGCCACGGTAGGTTCAACCTTGGACTGACGGCATTCTTGTTATTAACCACCACAGCCGAAGATGCTGTTTACAAAGCCCTAATGAAATATTCTTCGTTCTTGCCTTCCAGCCCTAGCCCTTGCGTCAGCCTCTTTGAAGACACCCACAGCTCACTTGGCACACATATTCCCATTCCAAAGTTTTGCTTCCCATTCCATTGGTTGCTCTTCTCCAATAAAGTGCACAATTCCTGGTGATGGGTGTGTGTGTGTGTGTGTGTGTGTGTGTGTGTGTGTGTCTGCCTGTCTGGGCACTGGACGGTGAGGAGGCAGAACATTAGTAACATACCTAATAAGTCCTAGATTATAAACACTCCAGGGGTTCACACGCTTGGTATAAAGCTTAGCCCACATGCGAGCAGAGGGGAAGCGGGGCCTCAACATCTCACCTCCACAGCAGCCCTTCCCTTGAGCCCCATAGTGGCCCCAGATTTGGGGAGACAGCTGGGAAATAGAAAATTCAAGAACCAGCCCTCAGTGAAGGCTGAGAATAATTGGGATAATAGATAATTATCCCAATGGATAATTGGGATTAATGGCTCCAGGTAGCCTTATGTGCTTCAAGACCCTGACAATCAGGAGAATTGATTTTATAAAAGTGAGAAATGGATTTTGACATGAGAGATATCTGGGTAGGGAAAGCTGCCCACTTCTTGGTTTGATATTGCTTTTCTCCGGAAGAACACTCAACCCAAATAAAGGCTTCATTTTGTTGTTGTTGTTGTTGTTGTTGTTGTTGTTGTTGTTTGTTGTATTGGAGATTGAACCCAGGGACATTGTGCCGTGGAGTTTTGAAACGAGGCCATGCTAAATCACTGAGGCTCTTGCTAAGTTGTCAAGCCTGGCCTTGCATCAGCAATCCTCCTGTCTCCGTCTCCCAAATACTAGAATAGCAGGTATGTACCATTGCACCCCTGCTAATATTTTCTCTTAACATAAGCCCTGACAACAAGTGTAGGTTCCAGGGCAGATAATAAAGTTAAATCAGGAAGTCAGATGAGAGTTAGCAGCCAAACATGACATCCATATGCCCAGACGGTACAAAGGACCAAGCCAGACACACGGCCTCTCGGTCCAGCCGGCAGTAACTCAAGAGGAGCTTCCCAAGCCGGAGCTGCTCCATCGCTGAAACAGAGCCCGGGAATTACAAACAGTACAGCGCCTGAGGAAAGAGGGAAATGAACAAGACCAGGCACCCAGGGAAGAGAATAAACCCACGCCACTCATCACGATGTCTCTGGACAGATTTCACATCTGGCTCGAATACTGAGCAAGGTCGTGGAGTTATACAAAGGTTTACGCTTTCAATAAAACTGCTTGACACACGTAAAATAGTAATTCAATCTGTCCAAATAGAAAGAAATTATTAATAAAATGGGTAGGGAGATAATAAAGGAAAAATATAAGGTGTTCCTCAGGATAAGTGAGTCGAGAAATCATTAGAATTCTTATTCCTCTGAGCAGAGTTTGAAGAAACACTATCAAAGAAGGCAAAGTTCAGACGACAGAACCAGTATTTCTAAATTTAAAGAAAGCTCGAATATTTTTTTTTCTTTGCAATCATCTCGATGGAAGCAGGTGATTGCATCCCCAGGACAGACAATCACACATTTTAAAGACCACAATGTATGCTGATTATCCTAGGTCTTTGGTGTACACCTGAATTATAAAGTACGAGCTTTTAAATCCATCCTTCAATGACCTACTACCTACACTTTATGTCAATCACCATGCTTTTGTAAGCACGGAGTCTCCCTGTCTTGCAAAGGAGATGTTTTAATTAGGCACAAGCTCCACTCCTGGGGAAGGGGCTGCCGAGGGGCCACATGTGTAGACCACGGGGTCCCACTCACCGTGCTGTGTGAAGAGGTCACTGTGAATGATTTCGATCAAGCAGTAGAGCTTCTGGATGGTGAGCAGGCCCATGGGAATGTTCAGGATGAATTCAGTGAACATTTTGCTAAGAGGAAAAAATATATATAATTCAGACGCACAGCACAACGACCCAATGCTGTTGTTACAAGAGATTGCTGAGACATGAGGTCAGTAAGTGGTCATGAAGTGTCATCGGAGTTGGGCAAAGCTTCTTAATCCAATATTTCTCAAAGTCCCTCCTGCCCAAAATTATGTTTAATTTTTTTTAACTTGGCAACCATTAAGATGTCTATTATTCAATGACAGTAATAGGTATTGATGAGGATGTAAAGAAATTGGAGTCCACTTTGAAACACAGTTTGGCATTTTCTCAAAATGTTACCCAGTTGTCATGTGACTAGCAATTCAAATGGATAGGTATATACTCAAAAAAAAAAAAGAAAGAAAACAGAAAATATATACCCACACAAAAATGTGTCCATGACTAAAAGTGACGGTATTTATAGTAGGAATTAGGTATGAGGTGGGCAGTGAAAGTATGGGATTCCCAGGAGAGAAAGGCTAAGAAAAACAAAATGCAGACTCTCCCTAAGAAGGAAGCTGGCTCCTCATTGTTCTTCAGACCTGAACAGAAACAGTTAAATGTGGAGGAGCAGAGCCAAGATGTCAGGAACCAAAGATCTCAGTGACCAACCACGGACCATAGACTGGTGGATTGCTGCCACGTATAGACCAGGAAACAGACAGGTGGAACAAGCAGGCTCATGGCTTTGGGGAATTAACAGCCATAGCTGACAAATTAACCGGGTCAAGAAAATAATATAAAAAACAGAAACTTTCATCAGTGGTTACTATCTATACAGAAGGGGCTTCAAACATATAAAAAGCCCTGTGCGCAGCATCAAAATTGGCTCCCATCCTTGGGACCCCTCCCTGATGCTCTCTTTGGTGGATTGAATGGACTTTGGGTTGTTGACGTGTGGCCCGGGCTGTGCTCAGCAGTGCCGGAAGGCCCCGCTGGACTCTGGAATCTGCTCAGGCCCCTAGGGGTGATCTACGTCTTCATGTTCTTGCTCTTGTAGTTAAAAAAAAAAGAAAGAAAAAGAAGTCACTACTTTCACTTTCCTGATGTCTGTGAATTTAATTCTTCAACTTTATTTTTAATCTTTTTTTAATTTTATGTGGATATTGAAAATGGCATACATTCAGACTATGCTTGGTGCCCTCTCCCCCACTACTGCTTCCCCTTCCCCCTCCCAACAATGAGTGTCCAGGTGGACCATGTTACATTCATACTTATACACATATTCGGATGTAGCTCCTCCATTAATCAACCTCAGCCTTCTTCGTTTCCTTCCCTTCCATTCTAGCTTTGCTAAGGTTTCCCCTTCATTATCTGGAGTACCTCTGGTATTCCTAATACTCCCTATTTGGGGCATATTAGAGAAAACATATGTCCCCTCTCTTTCTGTACTTGGCTGATCTCAACATAAAGTTCTCCAGGTCTTCCATCTTCTTGCAAATGACATGATTTTGTTCTTCTTTACAGCTGCGTAGAATTCTATTGTTTGTATTTCCCATAATTTTGTAATCCATACATCTGTTAATGGAGACCTAGGTTGGTTCCATATTTGGGCTATTACAAATTTATAAGACTCCTTAGGACCTGGTATGAAACTCAGTATTAATAGTACTGAAAAAGTTGACAGGCGTGGTGGCACGTGCTTGTAATCCCAGCATTTGGGAGGCTGAGACAGGAGGATTGAGGTTCGTGACCAGCCTTGGCTACTTAGTGAAGTCCTTTACAACTCAGTGAGACCCTGTTTCAAAATAAAGAATGAAAAATAGGGCTTGGAGTGTAGCTCGGAGGTAGAATGCCCCTGGGTTTCATCCTCAGTGCAGCAAAAAAATAAAAATACAAATAAAATAGTACTGAAAAACTAAAAACAATCCAAATATCTGCCAATAGGGGAATAGGTAGAGAAAACACAGCATGTCCATACAAATGATTTTTTTTTTCTGTGTGTGTGTGGGTCTAGGGATGGAAGCCAGGGCCATTCGATCTCTGAGCTACACCCCCTGCCCTATTTTTTATTCTTTATATTGAAACAGGGTCTCACTAAGTTGCGGAGGGCCTCACTAAGTAGCTGAGGCTGTCCACAAACCATAATCCTCCGGTCTCAGCCTCCTGAATGCTGGGATTACAAGTGTGCACCACCATCCCCAGAAACAACTGATTTTAAAAAAGTAAGGAAACCTGTTACTGTATAGATGACCCTAGAAAATGTAATGCTAGATGAAGACCACACCTTGTGTGGTTCCATGGTTATGAACTGCCCAGAAAATGCTAGGCTATGGACACAAAAAATAGTTGTGATTGCCTGGGCAGTGGGTACAGAGTGGGGTGACTGGAAATGGTATGAGGGATTTTACTAGGGAAATAATGTTCTCAAATTGGACCCTGGTGATGGCTGCACAACTCTGTAAATAGACAAAAACATCACAGTGAACACTAAAAACCAGTGCCTTTATGTTCTGAAAACAGTATATCACATGAAGGTATTTAATATTTACTTTTATAAATGGCCAGTAGACCTTGGGAGGATTATGAGAAGAGTCCTTAAGAGGACCCAAAGAAAAGCAAGAATGTTTCTTCCGTTGCATGAGTACGGTTCTATAAAGTGCTAGTTCCCAGTATTGGTAAAAGAGGCACTAGGATCACCTAGTGGAATGTTGACTTGACCTTTAGGAGGGCAACTGGATATCTAAGAAAAAGCTTTTAAGAAAATATGAGCATGAGTAATTCTATTTCTGTGATCATCCTAGTGATATAAAACAGGGGCACATCCTACAATTAGGTTACAGAAAATTTTACCCTAGCATATTTTATAATGATAAAAACTGGATGATCCCAATACCTCTTGGGTAGAATAATGGTTAGAGGCCTGTCCTTTGTCATAAAAAAAAAAACCTGGGTTGGCCTTGAACCAGCTACTCACTGGCTGAGTTATTACAAAGAAGCAAAATTAAGCTAATAATAGACGTAATGTTATGTCATTATTGTCAAGATTAATTGACTAATGCACCGAGAGTGCTTTTGGTAATGGCCGTTTTGTACGGGGAAAGCACACAATAGATGCCATGTCTACTGTTGCAGCTTAGGTCACGAGGGACCAGCACAGAAAGGGAGACCGTGAAGTTATCAGCAATTACAATGCAGAAGAGAACTGCAGCATGTGGAAACACGATGTCCTAAATAGGTGTATGAGCCTAAATCAGAATGAGCCTAGCAGAATGAGGAGCTTCGTGTGTGTGTGTGTGTGTGTGTGTGTGCGCGCGCGCGCGTGTGTGCGTGCTCCCACACATGTGTCTGTATTGAGGCTCCAGGCCTTTCTGGTTGCTTCTGGGTAGTGGAATTAAGTTGGACTTACGCTCTTCTGTGATCAGTTCTGCTTTAGTAAGACATAAATTGATTCTCTACACAGGAAAAAATGTAGACATGATGTTGAATGTCAGTTTTTGAATGGGCATAAAAAGCATCGAAGGGGGCATACAGGGGGAGCCGAGGGTCGAGGCAGAGTAGAGGCCTGGAGAGGGAGGTCTCGCTTAGAGCTCTGGGCATGTGCTCAAACACCAAGTGTGGACGGCAGGGGTGCTCCTCCATGCAGTGAGGCCAGGCCTCGAGGGTGGCCACAGACCATGTTGGACAAGGCTCCCCCACTTCTCAGCCTCTCCAGCCCTGAGCTTCTGATAGGTGCGCTGGTAGTTCTGGAAACTTGCATAAAACCAAATGGCTCAGTCACAGTTTCTAATTTATAAATTTTTGGGAGGAACCCAGGATGTGAATTTTTCATAAAAGGTTCCAAGGAGTATTGATGTGCCATTTGGGGAGCATTCTGAAAGGACAATGCTCCAAAGACAGGGTTCCAGAGACACCTGGGCAGAAAGACGGGACCCATCTGTTCTTCCTTGTATCAGCTAGCCTCACTAAGCTGCAAACACGTCATTGCTCCAGAACAGACAATAAATGTGTCCCTGCTGGACACCAAATCCTTGGGGACATTCGAGACAGTGATTCCCTGAGAGTCCCGCACCCTCCAATTCCTGGGCATGAGTGATCGAGGGCGGCCATAAAGGGCAGGAAGGGTGGCCACGTCTTGTTAAATTTAATGACTCATGGCGGACAGCCCTGGATGACATTCAGGTGACCTTCTGGGGCTGGTACAAATGGTGCCATCCTGTGCAGGTGGTTCATTGTGTCTCATCAAAACCAGAACAAAAAGCAGATCAAGACCGTGTCATTAGACTGATCTGCAATCAGAAATTCTGCACGTCCCACCTGCTCCTGGTGGCACTTCTCAGAGCACGGGGGGGGGACACGTTCAGAGTCAAAGGAAGGGCCTGGTCCCCAGGCTCACTGCTCCGTCTGGAAGCCCAGTGCCATCTTCCTCACAGTGTTGGTTTTCAGGGTTGGTTTTTGTTGGTGTTCTTTTTTTTAATTAATTTTTAATTATGTTTTAGCCAGCCCCACACCTGTAATCCAGTACCCAAGAAGCTAAGACAGGAGGACCACAGGTTTGAGGATAGTTTCAGCAATGTAGCAAGACTGAGCAGCCAAAGGCTCTTTTTCAAAAAATAATAAAAATGGATGGGGTGTAGCTTACAGGTAAAATGCTCCTGAATTCTTTTCCTAGTAACATACACACATACACACACACACACACACACACACACACACACACACACACACACAATTTCTATTTCTGATTCTTGTGCTGAGGCTCACAACCCTCGTTAAGGATCTCAGGAGGAAGTTGTACATGTACTTAGGAGAGGAAGTCATACACACTGCAGCAGTACAGCTCCTAGGCTAAGTGTTTTAGGTGTGTTCAAAACTAAGACAACACCAACAACCACATACGGGACTCCAAACCCTAACATGTGCAAAATGGCCTATTTGTGCTATATTCCCGCTGGGCTATAAATCACCTTCTAAAGGAATCACTGTGACTGTTGATGGATGGTGACTTTCCCGTATAAAGTCAAAATCAGCAAAACATCATAGATGCCACCGGCAGCACAGGCCACGTGAGCCTGGGGATCCCACAAGCCATGCGCACGGATGGAGGTATGCACCGCCAGCGTTCGCCTAGGCCCTTCATTACCTGAGCTCCTTGGGATCAAACACCAGCTTGACATCATTGACGATGGTCGGCAAGTACTTCAGCGCTGCCCCCTGCAAACCAAGAACAGAGAAGGCTGAGCGGGAGGCCAGTGGGCAAGTGCTTAGAGAAATTACAATTCCTATAAAGAACCACATAAACCAGGAATGAAGGCGCACACCTGTAAACCCAGTGCTTGGGAGGCTGAGAGAAGGATCATAGGTTTGAGGCCAGTCTCAGCCACCAGCCTCCGCAACATGGCAAGAGTTTCAGGAACCTGGCATGACCTTGCTTCAAAACAAAAATTTAAAAAAGGCTGGGAGTGAAGTTTGTAGGTTAGAATACCCCTGGGGTTACATCAGAAATAGCAAGAGAGAAGGGTCACTTTCAGATAAGAGGCTGATGACTGAGCATGATGGCAAAGAAACCCATCCCTGATCCACAAATATGGTTATGTTGACACATCATAGTAGAAGTGAAACCCATGGGAAACCAGAGTTATCAGCTGCAGAACAGAGTCCGCACCGTGCTCTGTGCGCTCAGGGGTTTCCCTCCCTCGACCCTAGCCAAGCCTCACCTCACAGAAGGAAGACTGGTCCCTAGAAGAATCTCCTGGCCTTGAACGCTCTATAGCTCTTCCACACCCAATAAATAAAATAAAGGGTCCAGAAATAATGTCCTACATGTGTGTCTTTTAGTTGGGCGTCATTTTGGTTTTTGGTACTACTGACCCTATATCCATATTTTGTGTTCTGTAGAAAACCCAAACCCTGTCTCCCACAGGCACACAGTTAATTTTAAATGCACCTTAAACCTTAAGTGAAAAGCTCAAAGCGATGAGGCTTTTGGAAGAAAACTTATGATTTGGGGCAAAGAGAAGATTTCTTAGGTATGATACTAACTGCACAATCTTGAAAAGAAAACACCCAAAATGAAGAGGTTCAAGGCTCTTTGAAAGGGACAGGAACAAAAACACTGGAGCCACCCACAGGCTGAGAACACGGCAAGTCAGGACCTGATAACGATGTATATCTGGGATGTACAAAGAAACCTCAACGCTCAACAGTGAGAAAACAACCCTCCCTTACTACAAACAACAACAACCAAAAAGAGGCAAAATATTTAAGAGAATAGTTCTCCAAAAAAGACAAAAGATGGCAGGTAAGCGCCTCAAGATACTCGACACCAGTATTCATCCAGCAAATAAGAGTGAAAACCACCACCAGGAGATGCCACCAACACCTATCACAGCTGCTAATAACAAAATACTGAATCGCTAATAACATGCCGCTTGCACATGCTGCCGGCCTGAATGCAGAGATGGTTGAGCATCTTTAAATAAAAAAAAGACAAAAGCCAGCAGGTGCACTCCCAGGAACTGAGAACTAACATTCACAGCAGCCCTGCGTGTGACCGTTGAGAGTGGCTTTATTTGTATTTCATAAAAACCAGAAATAATCCAAATGTCCCTCGAGAGCTGAATCCATACAATGGAGCAATACTGAATACCTGAAAAGAACAAAACAATCCACTGAATGGGTCTCGGATCCAGGGATGGGTCTCGGATGCACTCAGATGAATAAAACTGGGCAAACTCCAAAAGACCACACATTGTCCGATTCCATGGCGTGACAATCTGGAAAGGACTAAAGGCATCCCCGGTGGCCAAGGGTGGGGAAGGGCCGTGTGCAGTGGATGGAGGAAGATTCGAGTCCAGAGGGTGGCTGGATTATGTCTTGTGGAAAGCTGCACAACCATCCAGTAATAAAAAACTGCATTTTACTGGGTGTAAATTACACCTTAATTTTTTAATGATTTAAATGACCGATCACCTGAATGTATATGGACACCTGTCTGGCAGCTCTGGGGCCCGAGACATCAGCAGCCAGATGCAAGCCTCACCTTTCCTGCCTACATGTGATGCACGGTGTCGAGAGGCTCCACTCGTCTGACACATTAGGCCTTGTGACAACCTTTGGAGGGAGGTTCACGATCATCCTCTCTGACAGGTAAGATCACAGAGGCACAAAACCTTGGGGTCATTTGCTCCCAGTGGCACTGCTGGATTGGGAGCGCCCTGTCCGCCTCCAAGGCTCGTTACACACAGCCACCACATTCAATCTTCATCCCAGGTCACAAGGCTCCAATTCAAGATGGCAAAGGATAGGTGAGCGAATTGTACCCGTGTATCTCACGGCGGGACTGCCAGCACGTTGGCCCCTCTTTCCAGGTATTAACCCTAGCCTCGACTGCCAGTCAGATTGAGGGGCTCCAATTATCTGCTGGGAGCTGCCGCTGAGGAGCAGTAAACAGAAATCATGCCACTCCGCGTCCACGTGTTCCACGTCGACTGCTTCAGAGCGCGTGTGGGAAACTAGAAAATATTTACCCTGACATTTAATGATAAGCGTCCGCACAGCCTGATTGCTCGGGCTCTTAGAGCGTCTGTTTTGGCTTGTGAACGTCCAGAGGGTAAGGTATGACTTGGCTTCGTGCATTTTGAAGGGGGCCCAACAAGATGACATCTGCCCGCAGTACCCTCATAGATACTGCTTCATAACGACAAATCAGACAGCGGCAATGAGACAGGCCTTTATGGGCCAGCTTCCCCTCGTCCCCTCGGGCCACGTGGCACTGCGTTAATCAGGACAGGTGGAGTGCCAGGCAGAGCCAGGATCCCCAAAGGCTCCCTGCTGAGTCTTCCCAGGACTCCTACACCAAGCACATCCTGGCTAGAGGGGGCCCTCCAAGGCCTGTGATCCCGATGCCGCTCAGCCCAGAAGGCCACTTGCTGGACCAAGAACCTGCAGACATTGTGCGTTACAGTACACGGGATTTAGGGAGAACTGAGGTAAGCCAAAGGCTGTTCTTATGTGACCCCTCTGAAGACACTGCTGAGACCTGGCCTCGTGGCACACATGGCCAGGACCTATGACCTACCCACGACCACCTTCCCCTTCATCCTGTCCAGCAACCACTGTTCCACCCATGACACGTGGATGTTGCTTGGGGTTCCCCCACCTGCCCCTCAGAGAGTCACCTCCAGCCAAGCAACTGGCTCTAACAGCCATCTTGGGTAGCCCTTCCTTCACCATACAGTCGCCATGCTTCAGAGGGGTTAGCCCCAGACGCTGCCCACTCTGCAAAAAATCCACCTCTTTTAGCTTTTTTTAATCCATTTCCTGATCGTTAAGTCATAAGAGAACCTGCAAAGGGATGTTTGCTTTTAGGCAAGTCATGTCTTCACATCTGATCTAAAACCCAGCAGCTAAATTAACTTCTGGGCAGCTTGAGGCCCAGCTGGGTTTTCCTTTGTACTTGCTGAAGCTTTCCTGGTGGTGGACAGGTCTGATTCTAGATGCCTCTGGGCCCAGGGCAATCGGTCGGATTAATGTGCTGCCCCACCGCCTGCCACTCCAAGAACGCACCTGGGTACATGCACAATCAGGCTCATGAAATGAAGCGGCTCCCACTACTGACCACTGACTGCGGGCCAGCAAGCCAGCGTGAGCCAACGGAGGAAAATTAGAGGGAATCGCTCCTCGAGATAAAGCTATTTCTATGTATATTAAAAGACAGGTTGCTGGGCGTCTCTCCTGAAATTGGGTTCATCTCGATAGCCAGCAATCAGGAACACAAAGTGCCCAGCAATTACAACTCATAGGAAGGAAGGTGCGGTCCAAATCAAATCACACGGACAAGAAACCAAAGGTGTAGAGGGAAAAAGAGGAAACATACAAAAGGACTGCGAAAGGGCAGAAAATGCAAAAAGTTTTTTAACTGCTAAAATAGTTAGGGTTAAAGATATTAAATAAATGTTGTACTCTAGGCAATTGTAATTGTCATGCAGCTCACAAGAATGCCAACTTAACCCAAACTGTAAAACAAAACCAAAAAAAAAATACACTTTTTATCTAGCACCAGTTTAATGTTATAAGTATTTCTCTGGCTAAAAATATTACTACTGATGATGATTAATAGATACTATTTTAGGGTAAAGTTCAGGCTACATTATTCAGTATAATTATTTTAATTAAATCCATTAGCATATCTTTATATAAGATTAGGAGAGCTATCGGTGATACAAAATAAGTTTTTCTTGAATAATGTATGAAGCAATTATTAATTTACATATTTCTCCCAAAAACCGCATGTTAAAGTGATTCCATTTGGAGGTTTTGAGCTAAAATATAGATGGTCCACAAATGCTCCTTTCAGACTTCAGTTTTCCATCTTTGGAGGATTTACGGGCAGAGCCAAATACCCTCACAAGGACCTGTAACCTGAAGAGAGCGTAGAGTAGGCTCATGTTCGCCAGTGGGGACCCCAGGCCACCAGAGCTGGGGTTTTGCTGGATGGGCAGGTGGCTCGAGCCCACAGCTGGATGCCGCTGAACACTGGAGCTCGGGGGCCTGTGAGGACACCAGGATGCATAATGTGGTAGGGGTGTTGCAGGAATCCAGAACCAAAGGAAAGATGAGGAGGACGGCTTTGGCTCCTGCTACCTGCATCGTAAGTATCTTACATCCAAAAATACCTCCTCGCTTCTTTCTGGGGCTCCCTTCAAGCAGATTCTAGTCTTTCGAGCAGCTTTCCTCGTCTCTCCCACGGGCACTGGGGTTCACTCCACCCTAAGTGCCAACTGAGCCGTTAGGGGTACTGTTCCTGTACTTATCTGTGTTTACCCAGTACAAAGCCCAAACCCAAAGCTTAGTAAAAACAAAAGTACAAATGCACTAAGATTTCCCAGTGGATGCGGCTAAAGCTCCCATCTGTACCCAGCCTGTTGGTGATGCAAACTTGAAGAATATCAGCACGGGGGTGAGGAACTCCCAGCTAACAAAAAGTAGAGCCAGAGAAGAAAGGCAAGAAAAGGGCCAGCACAGGCAACGGGAAGGAGCCACTTCCTGGGAACCCCGTGCTCCTCCACCTTCCACAATCCATTCCTCAAAAACTAAGTCAGAGCCGGGCATGGTGGTGCACGCTTATAATCCCAGCATTCGGGAGGCTGAGACCAGAGGATTGCGGTTCGTGCACAGCCTCAGCTATGTAGTGAGGCCCTCCACAACTTATTGAGACCCTGTTTCAAAATAAAGAATAAAAAAATAGGGCAGGGGATGTAGCTCGGAGGTCAAATGTCTCTGGGTTCCATCCCTAGACCCACCCAAAAAAAAAAAAAAATTAAGTCAGGCTATGTTGGGCAGCGCCCTAATCTAGCAAAAACAAATGTGAATAAAAGTCCTGAATGCATCTTCCTTTTTTTTGAAAAACTTTATACCAGCTCAGTCATGTAACAGAAAGAGCTCACAGGACTCCACAGCCTCCCATTTGGTGAAAATTGGTTCCCTGTCTAGACAGCTTGCAGGAGGCAGAGCATGACTTCCAAATGACAAAGATGTTCTAAAGAAAGGCTGGCAATTCAGAAGTTGACAGACAGGAAAATGGTCCAGTTCCACAGCCTCTGAAGAGCCTGAACCGCAGTGGAGCTGCTCGGAAAACAGCGAGTGGAGAAGGTACCACGGTATGCTTGTGTTTTATTCATGGTCTGAATCACTGACAAAACAGAGTCTTTGGGGAACAGAAATGGATGGAGGAAGAGAGCAGGAAGGCACTGAAGCCTGCAGGCGACTCCATCGGAGCGAGGATGGCCCCTCCCGCCACCACTATCCCCCCAAGCTCCACCCAAGGTCCCACCCTCAGCAGCCCATGAGAAAGGCCTGCAAGGTGTGCAGACACAGCTGGCAGGGGTGCAGAGCAAAGAAAGACCCTTGTGATAGAGGTAAGAAAGAGGGGCAGGCCTCTGCTCCCCACTAGAATGTCCCTGGCAGCGCCACTCCTGCCCTGCTGCACCCCTGAGCTCATGCCCACTTCTTTCTGTAGAAAACAGAGCCCCCCCCCCTTAAAAACATGATCCAGTCCTCTCTCTTGCACTAGGGAGTCACTGTTCCCGCCTAGGTTCAGGTCAAAATGCACTGGCCATTATTAATAGGACGCAGCCCTAAGAAGCGATTGGTCCAGCTGTGCTTGGTGGATCAAGTCTGTAATCCCAGCACTCGGGAGGCTGAAACAAGAAGGTCACAGGTGTGCGGACAGCCTCAGCAACTTAGCAAGACCCTCAACAACTTAGCTAGACCCTGTTTCAAAATTTTAAAAATGAGGAATGCTGAGGATGGAGCTTGGAGGTAGAACACCTCTGGATTTTATCCCTAGTAAAAGAAATAAAGAGGCCATGAAGCCGTGGGGGAGCAGCTTCCCAGGCAGGGGCAGTGTCAGCAGCGGAGGGCGAGGCCTGGCCCTCCTCCTTCTGCCCTTTGATGACACTTTAAGTAAGTATGCCTTGCCGGGGGGGGCTCTTGAATTTGGAAAAGTGAGTCAATAAATCTCTGTTCATTATAAATTACTCGGTCTTGAATCTGTTTTAAAACCACAAAGACAACTATGGCACACAGACACCTGCGCGTATGAACTTATCCAAAAATAGAGTCTTTGCAGACAAAATCAAATTAGGCATGGAGTGGGACCTACATCCAATGGCAAGCATCTTTACCAGTGAAAGAAGAGAGGGACTTGGGGACAGAGACACACAGACAAAGAATACCATGCGAAGGCAGAGGCAGAGACCTGCGCCGCTGACCCATCTGTGGTAAGATGGTTACAATCGTGAATTTTTATTTTATATTCTATGTATTTGGGCACAATGGGGAAAAAAATAGAGTAGGGTGAAATGAGCATGTCCTGTCCCTGGTTCTCACTGACTCCCAGCCGCTGTCGGTCCCTGAGCTGCAGTCAGTGACTGACATACAGTGGTCTCCAGCAGCAACCCATACGTACCTGGGAAGCATGGCGATGCCTTGGGCTACCTAGAAGCATCCCCGAGATTAGTGAGAATAGTGATTTAACGGAGAGTTCTATTCCCACTGCCTGGAGCTCTGGAATGCTCTGAGCAAGCCACCATCATGACCCTCCCAGAATCACCAAGATGCAATAGGACCCAGACAGGCAGGATGTGAGGAGCCACCAAGAATAGCCATCCCTAGTCCCCAACACCAGTCCCCACCCAGAAAGGCCACTCACTCCCACCCCCTAAACTTGCTCACATTTTTCTGTAGTTTTCAACAATCTGTATCTCAACAAAAAAAAAAATGTGCATCTGAGGATGTAAACCATGAACATTCAAATTAGTATTTCTTTAAATGTACTCATAAATGTCGGACAAGAATTCTTTAAAAAGGTTGCCAAACTCAAGAAAGAAAAGCTAAAGTCAGATGGGTATTTCTTCTGCAAATTAAAAGCTTGTTGGGGAAGACGGATTATCACAGAGAAGGAGTCCACCTCTGAGCACCGTCCCTCCCGTGCCAATGGGCTCCTTCTCTGCCATGTTCTGCCCAGCACCTGGAAAGGCAGGGGCAGGCCTTGGCGGGACACAGGTCCAGCGACCTGGGGTGGCCTGCTCTTCTGGCTGTGGAAGATTCCCTGCTGGTATCTGGACAAGGACCTCAGAATCTTAGTTGTCTGGTATCCCTAAGAAAAGGAAGTGGAAAATGACTAGGAGGTAGACATCGGGGCAGAGAGAGCAGAGAAACAGAAGGCAGCCATGCGGGTACCCAGGAACACCAAAGGAAGAGCAGGGGAGGAGGGGTGCTGTGCTGAGCCAGCCCAGGAGGGCAGGGAGCACTAGAAAGGGGGCCTTGAAAGAAGGCCGCCCAGCATGCAAGAGTTCAAGATCTGCCAGAGAACATGCACCCTTCAAAGAACCCTCCCTAAGCGTGTCTACTCCCAGCCCCACAGCAAGTGAGCCCACAGGACCCTAAGGTCACTGGGTCCTCAGGTTCCTGGGAACCAGCCCTGGCATCGGAGCCAGTCTCAGTCCACAGGGATTTGTGCAGCACACAGCAAAGTAAGATGGTGGCCGGCATTTACTTTGTTGGTGACGGTGAAGGAAGAGAAAGAGGCCCAGGGCACAGACAGTAAGCTAAAGAGCGAGGCACTTCCATGTCCTCACTAAGTGCAGACAGCCAAAGGGCTGGGGTAGGGCAGACCATGGCGTTCACGGAGCCAGTAAACCCAGTGGGGCCCCATGAATGCAGAGTCCGGGGTACATAGGGCCCTTACCGTCTCAGCCGGCTGAGCCCTCCGCCCGTATTTCTCTCGTGTTCAACATATCATCTCCTGAGTCCCAGGGCTGGAACTCCTCCCGGCCCAGCCACCTACCACAGAGGAGCACTGGACTCCTAATCAGAAGGTCCCTTGGCTCCTGACCCCACCTGCACTCCAGCTGCACTCAGCATCCCCTGCTGGGACATGTGGCCACTGCCCTCCAATGCTCCCTGGGGGCGCAGAAGAGAGGGCTCTTCCAGGGAAAGGAGCAGACACTCACTTCCCCCACTGCCTGGGGGCCTCCCTGCTGCAGCGGCCCCATCAATGCAGACAAGTCCCTCAAATTTCCCATTGAACGCTTTCAGGGTCTGGGACCCCCTACCAGAGTCCTGGCTTTAATCCCTCACGCACAGGACCATACGCAGCCCAGCTGGCTGGTCCAGACACCTCCGCTGACTTCCCCCTTCCCACCTTACTCCCCCTCTCCCCGCTCCCCGTTCCCTAAGGGACATGTACCGAAGAGTGTCTACACTCTCCTGTGAAGTCACTTTTTAGGCCACCCTGGCTGGGGGACAACACTCTGCCTGCCTGTACCAGTCCATCAGTACCGTTGTTGCTGAGGAGGGGACTGCCAGAGCAAACCCTACAGTCAACTGCCTGGCCTGAAGGACACTGTCCTGGATCCCCAGGTGGCCCACCACAGTCTCTGGAAAGATGTGAAGGCAGAGGTGACGGGAAAGAGAACTCAAGCAAGAGGATGGCAGAACCAGCTTCCGGCCTGCCCTTCCTGATGGGCCCCCACCACCTAGGCCATGACCTTGCAATCAAGAGAGACCTCGCTGGTGCTGACTCCCTAGTGGACCTGGACCGCTCACGGCTGCCGTGCGCTGCTCCATCGTGGCCTGAGTGATGCAGACCCTGCAGAAATAGAGCCTCATCCTGTCAGTTGGGGCCCCCAGAATCCTCAGTGAGGGCTTATGGAATGGATAGATTGGGTGCTTCATAATCACAGGCTGAATTAGTGAGTTCAGTGAAGCCAAGAGGTACTCAGCCAGTCACTAAGACAACTAGCCTCTGTCAAACATGTTCACTGCCCACACCTAACTGTCTTGGTTGACTGAGAATGTGGGTGAATCTGCCACAGAAGGTTGGTTCAGCAAGGCTTCCGAACCACTCTGCAAGTAACTTTCCAAATACAGAGCTTTGCCTTTTTCTTCTTAATAGAAGATTTGACCTCCAAGGGAGGTGCAGTCAC
This sequence comes from Muscardinus avellanarius, assembly GCF_963383645.1. Lineage (NCBI taxonomy): Eukaryota > Metazoa > Chordata > Mammalia > Rodentia > Gliridae > Muscardinus > Muscardinus avellanarius. Next base: position 157,407,200 of record NC_137789.1, on the reverse strand, counting down.
AGACTATTCTGTAACGCCAGGATTCTAAGTCTCTTTCAGGCTGAGTGCCTCTAAAGTGTGCTACAATCAAAGGTGAGATTCAGGGAAAAGTTCATGTAAATGAATATAAAGGGACCTCTCCAGGGACCTGGCTGCAAGTTCATTTCTCTGGGTAATGCTAAAAGAGATGAGACAGACCTTTCATGTCCACTTTCTTACATTTACTTCCAACAAACTGGAAGTTATTTTCAGATGTAATGAAAAAAATAAGATTAACTTCAACCAAAACAAGAGTTCAGCCAAGACCCAATAAAGAAGGACCACAGTGTTTCCACTGCGTTTCTGACCATGGGTCAGGTTAACAGCATTTCATAATTTCTGGCGACGTTCAGTACCACAGGCATGCATGGGAAGGACATCCCTGCTTGCCATCTGGAGATGAAATGGAGCTTGGCTCCAGAAGAGAATGTGGCTGCTTCTAAGCTGACAGAAGAAAGGAAAAAATGTCACGGGCACAGGTGATAAATTGGGTGACACGAGCGAAAAGGACAGGCGCCCCAGCCAGGACGCAGTTCATAAAGGCTTGGCGTTTGATGATTTCACATTGAGCCCGAACACGGGACGATGAAAACAGTGAGGTGCTCGATGGCAGCTCGCTGGTTATTAAGGTAAATAAAATTTGGAATAAATTTTACAATTACACTTATAATTGCCAACATTAGAAGAGAAAACCCTCTAGCTAGCCTTCACTGCATTTGTAAAGAATGATTTAGAGCCAATCAGAGAAATCTTTGAAATTAAATACAAAAGCAATGGCAAGAAAATAAATTACATTTATTTGGAAAATGAAATAAGTGAACGTCTGAGAAAATCAAATAGTTCAATGCTGGATCTTGGAAGGTCTGGGACCCGACACGCACAATAGTATATAAAAAGAAAGCCACCAAGAAGCAAGCTACGGTGAGATTCCCCGGTTATTTCTGAGATTCGTATTTGCATCCAAAGCATCACTTATCTCTTTGACCTATTGATACAGAATTATTTTGGTTCAGCTTTTTGCGGATGACCCCAAAGGATGCTAATGCCTCGCTCTGAGATGATACTTGCTTTTCACCAGAGTCTCTCCAAAGGCTTGGCTGCAGACCCCAAACCCTGCAATCAGGAGGAGCCAGGGGACGGTGCTGGGAAGGAAGACTGTACACAACCCTCACTCTCACCCCACACGAACCCTGGATTGGTTTCTGGAAGGATGAGTTGCCAGAGACCCCACAGGTGATTCTAAAAGGTCCAAGGACAACCTCTCTTGAAAATTCTACCCAAGATGGGCTCAAAAGCATCCCTGCTGCCCGCCCCTGCCCCATGAGCACCACAGTCTAAGCCCAACATGGAATTTCTTCCCTGGGACAATTCATATCCAATGTCATTACACCATGACACATCCAACTGGATGCTCTAACTACCACAGAACTCAGCACCGTTGAGAAGTTGGTGTCCCCTTATCATTTTAACATTATAAGTCCATCTCCTGAAACCTCCTAACTCTGGCAAGTATACTTTGAGTAGAGTACACAGGGATGATGAACAAAAGTCCTTGTTCCAGCAACTGTCCATTAAGAAACATGATGCACCAGGTACAGGCTGTAGCCTTCTGTCCACCGTGCCCAACCTCGCTGCTCAGCCTACAGGAGGCTTTCGGCAGCCCACTAGGAACACCTCTCCACTCCCACTCACTCACACGGATGGAAATGCTGAGTGAGATGACCCTGGAGGTACCGAGAACTTCAGAGTGAGAGAATTTCATGTTTCAACGACATCTGATATATATATATATATATATATATGTATATATATATATATATATATGTATATATATATATGTATATATATGTATATATATATGTATATAGATATTTATGGATAGAGATATGAGCTAAGTGTCTACTTATAATATTATATAATTATTAATTAAACTATCTAGCTATACTGCTCATAATATATGAATATTAACTTAGAAATATTCTTGTATACTCTCCAGCTTGTGAAACTTATTTTACATCAAATTTTCACATGCACCATTGACATCAGCACCAACACCCACTGATCATCATTACACCAACCTGAAGAGCTGAAGATGCACCACTTGTTAAGAACCATGGGAAGCCGTTCACAAAACCACAAATACCCACTTATATAATATTAGCAGTGGCTGTTTTCCTAAATTTATCTGATAGCTACATAGTCATGATCTCTCATGATCTCTACAATGAAGCCAATTATTCTATTTTTAAACTGACCTTTAAAAGGTTTATTTAAAATGACATCCAACATTTGTGTTCATGCCAGCAGGAAAATGCCAAATATATGTTCAATTACCTTGCTTCCTGTGTACTCATTCAGCCAGGTAACTTCCAAAATCATGCCAAAGCAACATGGAAGGCCTCAGGCAAATGCGTTCTAGGGTTTAGATTTAATTTTTTTTTTTTTTTTTTTTTTTAGTAAAGTAAGGAGAAAAATGAGATGAAGACTCCAAGAAAAGGCAGCTGGCCTTCTGAGGATTCGTTTGAGGAAAGTCCACGTGAGTGGGTGTGTACGTCATTGAGACTAAGTTGGTTCTCTTCCTGGACAGGGGGCCTTTTCCAGATTTGCTTGTAGGACCTGCAAGACGTGCAGCTTGTGTCCTTTGACCAGGTCTCTGGGTCCCTCTTGCACCGTCTCCTGGGGTCACCATCTCCCCAACTGCTGAGATTATAATATAGTCCTTCTTCCCCAGAGCTTTCTGCAGCTTCCAGCCCTTGGCTGATGACAGGAAATAGGTGTCAAGTGAACTCGTGCATAAATCATCAAAAGGCTTTTTCAAACATTAGGAGTTATAGCACTCAGAGGTGAGGTTTGGGACGTGGATAGGCCACTGGCTGAAAGAGCTCTGCGGTCCTGCATGCCAAGGGTCCCTGTGTGATTTCAGATGAACCAGAGCAGCCCACCCACCTGGCATGATGAAATGAGGGGGAAAACTTTCATAACAGGCCAAAGCTATAAAATTCACATCTGTCCTAAGGTATATGGTCCCTCCTACTTTAAGGAAAGGAGGTCTTTTCTGAAATCAAACAACAGTGACACTGATTGGAGTTGATTGCTGATGTTTTGAGGGATCCCACACTTCTCTATGGCCTCATTTTCCTGAGCGGAGCATAAAGTCGGCTTCACCTGCTTACACCCACCCTGTACCCTGATAGAACTCGATGTGAGCTGACTCATACAGAGAGACACATACAGAGGGGCTCAAGAAAGAACAGAGACCACAGGTGTGATGAATGGGGATTTGATTTTTTAAGATTTACTGGCTGATAGAAGCCTACTGTTTGCAGGGCAATACAGAAGGCAGAAGGCAAAGGCTAAGAGGTTTTAACCCCTTCCCAATCTCTGCCTCTCCTATTGCAAGCCCACAGATTTTCCTCTGCAGCAGAGGCCAGAGGGTAGGAGGAAGGAGTATGAATCCAAATTTAGGGTAGACAAAGGCTAAAACACAGAGACTGGAATACAAGTCAAGAAAGAGGAGTGGAGGAAAAAGGACAGTGCACTTGGCCTTCATCCTGAGTTGGGGAAAGTGACCTCCAGACCTGCAGCATCCTCTTCCCCCACCCTCGGTCCCGCACCAAAAAGCCTGGGTGTTCAGGGAGGGAGGCACCTGGGTGTTCAGGGAGAGAGGTACCTGCCATCAGTCATCTTTCGCTAGGCGACTCCAGCCCTCAGGCAAAACCCCTCCTGCGTCTCCTCATTCTCGGAAACCCATGTGGGACCAGGGGAGGGGCGGCCAGGGAGCAGCATGCAGGGAAGGTGTGCTTTGCAAAGAACACATGGTAAGGCTTAAGCTCTACCCTCTGAACATGGGATTCCTCCTGGAAGTTCACTGGAGGGACATGGCTGACCAGCTCTTTGCCGAAACAGGAGCTTGTGTTTGTTCTTGTCTATACCTGACATAGGAACCAACAACGGCACCCCTCCCCCGACCCAGGAAGGCAATTCTGCCCTGGGGACAGGACACCCATCCAGAGGAGGCAGCTTGGTATTGGTATTTTCCTATTTAGGCTACCAAAGAAAAGTGTCCTGACACCTGAAGGACAAGCCCATCTAGGATGTGACCAGATTTGACTCCTTGGCTTGCTGGTGACAGAAGGTCTTTAAACCAATGTCTTCATTCAGAAAATATACGGTAACAGATAACTGAAATGCGGGACCTGGAGGCCCCTTGCAGCTGAGCCCAGTGTAGAGCATACACATATCTAACTAAAAATGGCTTTATACATCAGCCTGCTCATTGAAACATATAACAATCACACAGGCCAACAAAGAATTAATTAATTGTAAGTCATGAGCTGCCCACAATTACAGATGGGAGATTATTGGGTAAAGGATTTAAGGAAAAAGGAGGCAAAAAAAATAAATAAATAAAACGTTCTTTAGTCATCAAATTACAGAATAATATTAACTAATGGGATTTAGAAGGATTTAGACTCAGTAAGAATACTAATTTTTTTAGGGCTAATATGGTAAAAAGCTGAAAAATTATAAATATGTTAAATGTTAAAAACCCATCATGCTGTTTATAGCCAGTGTGGGCAGCAAAGGACTGTGGTCGGAACAACATCTGGTGGCGATGACCCCGGGTACCAAAGCCAAGCACAGCTGCTGCGTGCAATTTGTTTTCTCCCCTGTGCCAAGATACAGTGAGGGGACAGAAAGCATCCTCAGCTCTAAGCTGGAAAGAGCTTCTGAGGTTTTAAGTAACTTTTAATGGGTTTTTCTTCTCCCCCCACCCTCTGTAGCACAGGAGTTTGTTTAGAAGATTAAGAAACCACCTTAAGGAAAAGCAGAACTCACTAATCACCTTCCACTTAGCCTTTTATATGAGTAAATAGGGAAATCATTTATAAACACATCCACTGTAAAGAATCCAAATTATTCCACTACGTTTTATTATCTATCAACAGGAAGCATACTTCTTCACTCTGGAGTTCAGCTAGTGAGCTTCTTATATGAATAACTCATATTTTAATAGCCTCAGGGAATTCTCAGTTTGAAGCAGTCAGGTAAGGAGCACAGAAACAAAGGAAGAGAGAGAAGCAAGACCACGGCATGGGGGCGTCCCCCCAGCGCCCAGGAAGAAGCTGGACAGGAGCCGGTGGGAGGGACCAGGAACCCACAGCATCTCCTGGATGCGCGGCAGGTGTTTTTTCAGAATGATGTTCTGACCCCCAGTTCTTTTACTCATTTGTACAGGGCATGTGCGTCCAGGCCATGACAGGCAAAGTGCTGAGAGGCCAGGAAATCTGATGAGCTAAAAAAGAAGAATGTGCAAACCGCAGTCAGTGGTGCACCCTCTGCGTAGGACTCAAGGAGCTGGATGGCACCGAGGACGGGAAGCCAGGACAATTGTGGAGAAGCACGGCTCCTAGGCCAGGTGGGGAAGGCTGTCTAGCATCTAGCTGACAGCCAGGTCTACTGGGAGAGGCGAGGGGCCAGGCATCCCAGGAAGACTGATATCTGGCTTATGGATACTCCTCTGGGGCAGGCAGAAGCACAAAAACCCAGCGAGGCGATCACCTCGAGCCATATGCAGAGACAAGGATGCACAGAAAGGGTGAGGAAAGGTGGGACTGCAAGGGGCTCTGGGTCCCTAAAGACATGCGTGGCTGGGGACCGAGGGCCAGGGTAGGTCCTGGCTCCTTCTCCACCTGCCATTCACAGTCACACCTCCTTCTTCCATGGACGCCGGGACCATGGAACCCAGACCTGGACAGACACCGATCCCCTGTACCTAGAAAGACAAAGTATCCCTTTGTCTTGGTGTTCCTTGATATTTCCACTTACAGGAGGCAGGGAGGATGACCGCAAGAAAAGGAGGGCGCCTACTTCCTGGGTGGGGAACTGGCTCCTGCTAGGAAAACCTCCACATAGTGACAAAGAGCCTTCACTGGCCTGCAGAATGGCACCCCTTCAAGTAAAGAAGGAAAAGGAGGAGGAGGCTGTGGAGGGGAAGAGGGGAGGAGGAGAAAGAGGAGGGGGAGGGGAGGAGGAGGAACACTAACAGCAACTTAGGGGCGGGTCACTGAGGAAGCTCCACCCACCCTGCTTGAGGTCACCTGCTTACCTGTGAGCAGGCAACTTGAGAATAAGCATCACTGGATGCTCTGGGGACTTGGAAGAGAGGATAATGGGACACACATCTTCAAAAACGCTCCAAGCCCCACACATACAATGGCAGCAGTTTTAAAATGTAACTCTCCCTCAATAATGGTGATTTCTAACGGAATGCCTAAAATACCATGTTTGTTTTATCCAGACTGCTTGAAGTTCTGAGCCCAGGCCAGAGGAGTCATTAAGGTCAGGAAGCACACGGCTACAGAAGCTGCTGCCACTGGGGAAGAGACCAGCACAGCCTTTTCTGGGCGACAATCCCGAGGCTCTCCAGAGAGATGAAAGCGGACAGAGAAGAGTGAAGACAGGAGAGACATGCGGCATGCTGGCCCTTGGGCAGGATGTCACATAGGGAGGGCACCCAGGGGACACACCACTGTCTCCAATCCCAGGACTCCGCAAAAGTACTAATCAGTGTGCAAGGTGAGTGCATCTCAAAACAGGCAAGAGGGGAGGGGAGGGGAGGGGAGGAGAGGGGAGGAGAGGAGAGGAGAGGAGAGGAGAGGAGAGGAGAGGAGAGGAGAGGAGAGGAGAGAAGAGGGGAGGAGAGGGGAGGGGAGGGGAAGAGGGGAGGGGAACAGCCAGTACATGGGTCCAGAAACCCACCAAGCACTGTTGCTGGGTTGGACAGCAAAACTCCCAGAAGCCACTTCTTAAGGGAGCAAATGTATGTCTAGTGAGAGTTGCTTATCCAATAAAATGATTCTGTCTCCTAATAAAAAGATATGTGTTGTTGTTTTTTTTTTTTTTTTTCGGGTCTGGGTATGGAACCTAGGGGCATTTGACCTCCAAGCTACACCCCCTGCCCTATTTTTTATTCTTTATTTTGAAACAGTCTCACTGAGCTGCAAAGGGCCCACTAAGTAGCTGAGGCTGTGCGTGAACCGCGATCCTCTGATCTCAGCCTCCCAAATGCTGGGATTATAAGTGTGAGCCACCACACCCGGCTGAAATATGGGTTTTTAATGGGTAGGTTTGAAATCTTCTGAAAATAGTATATATTTTGCCAGATTACAGCATGATGGGTTCAGAAATATTTCAAATATACATGACATATTCAATCCACAGAGAGAGCGAACCCTCACTTAACCACCTGGTGGGTGCCAAAGGGTGGAGAGCAAGGTCACACCAGGGCTCACATGCAGGGGCCTCTGGGAACAACAGCGGGCTAATGAACAGACACTGGGAGTGTGCAGAGCGGACTGCAGGCGCTACCTCCCCTCACCCGGGGATAAACCAGGCCTAAGGTGTCATTTAAAATATTCAATTATTAAACAGGAAAGTCTGAATTCAAACACGGAATAAGCCAAACCGATTTAGAACAGCCCAGTGCTCAAGACAGGCTGATATAGACCGGCCCGGTGCACAGTGTGGCACAGAATCTGAAGCACACGCTCAGGGCCCCCTTATTTAACAAAGCATGTTTCTTGGGGAGGGCTGTCATGGACTGCAGAGGCCAGACGAGGCCCGCGAGGCCATCACCACACCATTCCACAGGCTCTGGGGGATGTGACATTTTCCAGAGCTAAGATGATATAGCTGCAGTGAGGAAAACCTAGGAACAGTTGGATATTAAATAGTAATTATACTGCAAAAGCAAATATCAGTCAAACCCTGGGTCTATGAATGAGAGGAGGGCATTAGCAAGAAGCAAGAAGAATGATAAATTTCCAAAAAAAGAAATGCCATTGCTTTCGGGTTTCCAGCTTAGCACGATATTGGCAAGATCTCAGAACTCCTGCACTGGAGGGGGACTTGGTGCCCCTGGCACCTAAACTCCTTGGCAGACAGCTGGTGGAAGAAGGGTTGAGAGGGACGTATCACTGTGACTTTATCCTCTTAGGAACTGTAAGCATGCCATCACTGACTTAATCCTGCTTTCAATATGCATCTGTCTGGTGAAGCCTCCTGTTCCTGGCTGGAAAAGGTGAATGGCAGCCCAGCCACTACACTAATTATCCCAAATTATGAATACGTGGGGTGTGAATGAGACTCTGCTCCACTGAACTTAACACAGTGTCGGGGGAGAAATGAGCAAAAGGGAAGGATTTCTAAATATCATGTAACTGGCAAGCTAATTCTGGTGGCTCTGATTAATTTAAAGTACAAAGGTATTACACTTCCAAAGATTGACTTCTGCATTATACACTCCACAGTTGCTTTAAAAAAAAAATAATGTCTCAGTGCACACTTAAAAAAATTATCTCTTGAGACCAGCAGTGATGGCAGTCTGTCCTTTGGAGACTCTGCAGAGTTTCCTTTGATGTCCATGGTGTATTTTAGAAGTGACTATGTTGCTGCTCAGCACAGGAACACAAGGAGGATCTCAGAACAGAGGTTGAACCCTTTCCTTTGTTTTACAGATGAAAATAAGCAAATTTGGTGAAGTACAAAGTTTCAGTTGGATGGGACCAGAGATGCAAGGATTGACGGAACCAACAGACACAGATTCAGAAAAGGATGGGAAAATCACGCTCCCCATTTCCAATATACTCATCACAAGTACAGAGCCAGTGATGTCAATGTTAATGTGATGGGAGAGTGGGCTTCAGAGTGCAGGCGTTTGTCAAAACTGATTAAGCTGTACATGTCAGATGTGTGTATTTCAATGTCTACAAATAATACCTTCAATTCCAACTTCAATGTACATCTCAAATTCAGCTTTTTGATAAAGGATTACTTTTAAAAGGTACAGATTAAGTGCTCTCAATAAAAAAAAAAAAAAAAGCTTGTCAGATTGGGGAGTCTCCCAACAGCAGTATGCTGCCCAGGACGTGCTGAACTTGGATAAAAGGACAAAGATAGAATTAAAGGATAAGAAGAAGGATTCACCATGGGAACAGAAATCCAGAGGGCTGGTGCAGTGGAGTCCCATCACCCCAACTCTGGACCACTGCCGCACCTATGCAAGTGTCTACAAGCAGTGACAATAGATCTACAGCCTGGTACTCCAACTAGAACAGCTTCCACAAGCTTCCTGGACGATGTGCTAGAGAGGAAGGGATTCTCCCAGTGTCCTCTCACCAGTGCTCTCTCCAGCCTGCTAAGAGGAGATGAAGCAAGAGGAAGCACTCAGAAGGCACAGAGAGAGAAAAGTCCATGGTCATGGTTAGCTAGAGAGTGTCTCCCAAGAGCTCATGGCTAAGCCCAGTGTGGACATGTAAGGGATCTGAGTGGTGGCCAGGGCTGGAAGGGGGTAGCTGGAGATGGTGGGTCCAGGGGATTTGGCCTTGGCAATTATATATGGTTCTGGGCTCCCCAGCGTGAAGGTGAAGCCTTGCTCCCTTCCTCTCTGTTCCCACTACCACACCTTGAGATCCAGACACCGGCCTCACATGGACTGAACCCAGAATTTCCAAGGAAACTGTGAACAAAAACATCCTCCTTCCTCTAAGCTGTATGGTCAGGTCTTGTAGATTACAGCAACGAAGAAGCTAGCAGAGCTACAGGTCCCAGGCACGAAGAACAGCCAGGAAAACAGAGCCTGAGGGCCAGGGAACCGCTGTGTCACTGAGCTGACTCTGCACACGGCACCTCTTCTATCCAAGAGGCCCAAGACAACTGGAAAATGATCAGCGTTTACTATAAGAACATTCATGTTTGCTGTGTCTGCTATGCAGTAGGTGGGAGCAACCTACATGAAGAGCAGGTGCCAGGCCCTGAATCCTTAAGCGGCTTCCAAGGATGGACCACCAGCAGCCCCAGGGGGACCCGGGATGGACATCTCGGCCATGCACACCAAGAGGGGCTCCCAATGAGGGCCACAGGGCTATGAAAGGGGGCAGACAAGGTTCCAGGAAAGTTCTTTTTCAATTAAAAACATATATTATTTAAAAATATAAATGAAAAAAGTTATCCCATGACAAAAATAAAAGAACTAATAAAGAATTCCGTAAGATAAAATTTTCAAGAACTCATGTACTTTTCATACCGAAAACCCCCCTCACCCCCCCTCCCTCATGTCTACCCTGGGAGATGTTAACCTTTTCTTAAAAATGTAATTAAAAACTGAGCTATTTGTCAATTCTCGGTATGTCAGCTGGAGTTCTGAAATACTGTCATCTGCCCATCAGAACACGTCCACATTCCTCTTCCCAGCCAGGGCTGCCCCGCCACCTCCCTACTCTCAACTCAGCCCCCTGCTCCAGCCATTTGGTTCCTGTATTTCCAAAAGAACAACACACTCATTGCCAGCCCCGAACTCTCTGTCTCCTCCCAACCCTTTCCTCCTGTTTCTATTGGGAATGTTTCTTAGTCTCAACATGCGCAGGGCCAGCCCTATAAGCCCCAACTTTTTTCTGGAATTCTGTCCATCTGCCACTTTCTCAGGGACCTTGCCTTGCCTGTGCCTCTCACCTGAACACTCAATGATGCACTGATACACCAGCAACTCTGTTATCTGTCCTGAGGGTCAAACATATCATTTCCTCACCTGCAGATGGAATGGGGCGTCCTTCACCGTCTATTATTGATGGCCCCTGGCCAGTACAAGTCCACAGCTGGCACCAAATGAGCACTTAATATACTCTAAAGTCAAAAAGCCCAGCACGCATTATCTTTGATGACATGCTTAAAGCACATAAATATTCAAATATTAAACCTTAAGCGACATCTGAGAAGAGCTCTGTGTCACCAGCAGAGCTAGGGAATCACTTACTGTGGCTTTCTCAGTAAGAAGTTAATAAACATCAAGGAAGCTGACTGTGTAGACGTGTAAGTTACCCCAACCTTCTCTTGCAGGATCATTCTCATGGCTGTTCCCATGGAGGTATCAACCCACTACCCCACAAGCTCCAGCGGGCTCCTGGCCCCAGCCCACCTCTGTCCATGGAGATATTCAGAATGCAGTGGTGAACCTTGGGGCGGGAGATTGGGAGAAAAGCACTAGAGGTAGGGCACAATTTCTGGGTCTAGAGAGGAACATGTGGGGAGATGCCTATGTGGGAATACCACGAGGAAGAAGGAAGGACAGGGCCCAGGGTAAAATGGAAGCCTATTAGTGAGCAGTGGGCAAAACTGTGGTGTAAGCCAGGCCTGGAGGGGAGGCCCTGGTGTAGCTGGAGAATGCTCCATAGGCAGGCTGACCTGGACTGGGAGAGAAAAAGCAGGAGGGATGGGAAGGGCCCTGGAGCAGCTTAGGCAGAAGACAGGTTGGGACACCACAGAGATGCACCTTGCACGACTTTCAGGGGCCCCTAGTCACACCGGCAGGAGAGACTCTGCCATAGACCTGGAGGCCCAGGGCTCCCCCTCAGGCCTACACCATGAGCCCTGCTTCCTGGTCCTTTGTGTTTTCAATAAAATGTCTTTGCTCATCATTTTGGCTGTGATTCTCAGTGTTGCTTGCTGCCAGGAAGTTCTCCCGTCACCTGCTAGTCACTGGACACTGACTGGACTGAACTTGGCCACTCTCCATGGAGATAAGGTGTCACCTATTCACACAACAAGATGCCCCTCCAGACACACACACACACACACACACACACACACACACACACACACACCATGATGTAGGGAAAGAAAAAAAGAGAACAATGGCCACATGGTTACCAAGGACTCATTAAAAACACATGGATAATCTGTACTCATAAATAATCATAATCAAAGAGCCAATCATACATTCCATGTGCTGTTTCCTAGCACTTTATATTCTACTTGTCTTTCAGGAGCAATAAAAATAATAAAAATTTCATTGAAAAATAGGCCTCCTACAATTTTTGCTGGTTCCATATTCTCTGAGAGGTCACATGTTAATATGAAGTCTAAAGAGCACACAGTACCCCACCCCAGCTCAGCCGGGGCCACCTGCTGCCCCAGGATGCCCCCAACTATAACCAGGAGGTGGCTGCTAGACACTCACACACTGCACATACCATAGGTAAAATTTCATCACGTCAGAGTCATACAGCATGGAGCTAACTCCCTACTGCTGGGCCAGTGGCTCGTCCTCGTGTCCACAGGATGGAGCTGGGCAAAGACAGGAGCAGAAAGGAGAAGGAGGCAACTGGCAGACCTTGGAAATCAACAAGGCAATGGCCAGGGGGATAGGTGTGCTAAGCCCATCTCCAGAAGAACGTAGTGATGGGAATATTCAGCAGAACTACCTAGGAACTATCCCAAGAGGAATGATGGAATACGAACAGAGCCTTTGTGCCTGTTTCCATTATAAGGTAAAATTGAATTAAATATGAAATTAATCATTGAAAAGAGAAACAATGAAAGATACCTATTTTCTCAGCCAAAGAATGTTACAGTTTAGATCGTAAGTGCCCCCTCAAAGTTCCTGTGGTAAAGGCTTATTCCCCAGGGTGGCACTACTGGGCAGTTCTGGAACTTTAGGAGGTAGGGTACAGGGGGAGGTCTTTAGATCTGCCCTTGAAAGCAACTGTGGCACCCGGGCCTTTCTTGATCCTCTCTTTCACTTCCCAGATGTAAAGGGGAGAGCAGCTCTGCTCGGGCCATGAAGTGATGCTTCACCCCCGACCCAAAGCAACCAGACCAAACCTTCATGGACTGGATCCTCTGGAATCCTAAGTCGAAACTCACCTTTTCCCGTCATAAGTTGATTGTGTAACCTATTTTTATAGCAATGAGAAGCTGAATAACACACAGCTTCTCTGCTTTTAATAGGCAGTGGTGATTATATAAAATATTTAGTGTCAGAATGTGTCTTTTTTGGAATTCTATGAAAAGCATCTTTTTAAAAAATCAATTATACTTCTATTATGCTTTACCAATACGATGATGGGGACTATTGGCCCTCCTTCATGATCAGTCTACCCAGAACACAATATATGCTAAAAATAAATAGTAGTGTCTCTGATGATAAATCGATCATTGTATTTTAGTAAAGGTTTAAACAGGCAAAAAAAATCTGCTTTGTTTTAATGAAATACACCCTTTATTGCTATTTGTTTCTTTCTTTCTTTTTCTTATTTGCCTCTTCTTTAATTCAATATACACATACTGAATGTATAGGATTTCTCAGGGGAGAAATAATTCTACTTGAATTATAAAAGTGTCACATTCACAGTTCATGTAGAATAATACTGCTCAGCTCCTCATCAAAACTATACTGCCTAGCACAGGATTCTAAATAATGTCAATGTAATGTGCAAATTTAAAATCTGACTGGGGTGATGTCATAAAAAAGCTATAAGCTGAGGAACAAGAAATTGGGGTCTGTTCCTCCCCCCCCCCAGGAGGCCTCTGTTCCTAAATTTCTCTCCCTTGGACCCCCGGTTCCTAGATTCCTGGGATCACTCAGGATGTACCTCCCCATATTACAATTCTCTAACTCTCTCATGTAAACTAGTCAGGTGATTCAGAAATCCAACTTTACAAAAGTCTGCACTTTCATCTATACATACACAAAATAATTTATTCCATCATAAAGTTATGCAAAATAGTTTTAATGAAATTTTATAAGTATCCAATCCAGCTATAACAGAGCTAATGATTTTTTAAGTTCACATATAAAATATCCCGTTTCCGCACTTGCTAATGCTGTAGCACTAGCCGACATGGTTCTCCATAAAACTCTTGCTGGCATATTTAAAGGCCGGGCTCCTCCCAGGACTCAGCTTGGACTACTTGGCATGCTGGCTGAACACCAATTCTAGATGAAGGCTTGAACGACCCTTTCCATCAGCCCAGCAGACAGGTCCAAAGAATAGCTACAGAACCCATTTCAAAAAGTCACAAATTTGCCCCAGCTTCAGCTGCATTTGCAAATGTTCCAGCCCTCCTGCCAGCTGTCCTCATGCCCCTGTCTCTGCTCACTGCATTATGAAGCCTCCATTTCGTTTTCAATTTTATATACTCTTCCTTCTCAAGAATATCCCCACACTTAGAGGAAGAGGCTCTTTCTGAGAATAAACATGGCCTAAAAAAAAAGATGATCACTGTGTCCTTTAAGATCATTAAACCATAATAATGCAAGCTTTGACCCCATCCCCAACACAACTTTTCCCTCCAGGGGAAAAAGGCAAGACCAGGAGAGGTAGGCAGGTGTCTTACCCTAGACAGACTCATGCCCAATGTTTTGGACTCCTCAACCATGGAATCAACTAATTTCCTTCTTTCCAAAGCAAAGTTCAATCACTGCAATTAGATTACTAAAGCTGTGGAGAAAGACTTGAAGTCAGGTGGTGGGGCCCTTCATCATTGTTCATCGCCTGGGATATGGTGTTGGTGGTTCAGAATCTTTAGCTTTTCCATGTAAACTTCCCAATGGCATTGTCAACAGCCACAAAATAACTGGCAGAGATTTTGATTGGAACTGCCCTGAACCCTCAACATCATGTTGAGAACAACTGACATCGGAGTGATATCAAGTCATCTTATCAATAAACAGGGGATCTCTTTCTTTGATTTGGAGCTTAATTGAGGTTTATGTAACTTGCAATCCAAATTTCCTCTCATGCCATAGAAACTTAAAATTCATCGAGAATTGGCAGGCACCCATAACAGCTGCATTTCTCAATGTGATTCCAGAAGTGAGGTGCACCCCATTCTCTGCAACCCAATACCCTCAGCTATTTTAGACCAGTTCACTTTACACATCTCTCTGAAGGAATCCAAAGGAGAGCTGCATTTGAACATCGCAGACAGGAGCCGGGGGATGGGGGATCGTAATGTTTCCACCAACAATGCAGCTATTAAAATGCACAGACTTTACACGATTATGTGCTCTGCCCATCACTTTAGAAAGCTTTTTCATTATTATTTCTGAACAGCCACTAGGGCGGTGCTGGGAGGATCCTAAGAGATAACACGCATCAAAGGGCTTTGGCGACTGAGAAACTGAACGAATGGAAGGGATTAGGATTATTTCGTGCTGCACAATCCATTGGGACAGAGGTCACAGAGAAATTCTCTCCAAACCATATGCGAGTCTGCATTTAGAAGTCTTCTCAGCTGTATTATATAACCACGCACCCAGCAGCAACTAGCTCTATGCCTGCACAAATCCCCAATGCCAGCCAGCCACAAAGTAGACAGGAGCCAAGGGGTGAAGCGGGATATTGTCTAGGTGTAAAAGAAAATGAGACCACAACCCTAAAACAAGTACAGTACATAGAAGTGGCAGATAGATACGCACAAAAAGGACCTTCAAAAATAGAAAATTGCTCAAGTATAGCCCAGCACCCTGTGGATGCACAGGGGCACTTTTCTCATGCTGCAGAAAGAGTAGTGGAATCCTATGATACCCAGGAGGAATTTTTAAGCACAGTCTCAAGAACAGCCCTCCCTCAATGTCTACACAGTCTGCAGTCTTCACCTGCCCCTGTAACAGTATCCACACATGTGCTCAAGCCAAAGATGTAAAAGATGAGCTGGACACCACTCAAATGACAATGGGAGAATATACACGGTTACACGCTGGGACGCTCTGGATGTGGAGTGTCCCCAAAGGCTCATGTGCTGAAGGTGTGGTCCACCATGCAGCAGCGAGCAGAGGTGGGGCTCTGGCATCCTGAGGGTGCCGACCTCATCTGTGCATTCATCCACTGATAGCTGAAGGGCATCCTGGAAAGTGGTAAGGCATGAGGAAAGTGGGACCTAGCTGGAGGAATTATGGGTCACAGTGGGTGTGCCCTGGGAGGATGTTTCTTATCCCTGGACCACTCTCTGTCTCTCAATGTTTCCTGGCTGCTGTGAGCTGAACAGCTTTCCTCTGCATGTCCTTCCACCATGACATTCTGCGTCACCTCAGACCCAATGGAGCCAGCCCACCATGGACAAACCTCTGAAACCATGAGACTCTGCTAAGTATTTCCCCCACTAGGTTGCTAGGTCAGGTATTTTGTACACAACAAATGCAAAGTGACTAACACAGACTCCATCCTGCATGATCACATGCTACATGCCCACGTCATAGAACAGCGTGAGTACGCTGTAGGATGAGCACAAGGACTCGATGAATCTTAAAAATAAATGAACAAAAAAATGACTGACAAGTTCCCAGGTACAATTCCATGTGTAAAACTGCTACCTCTCCCAGGACACTGAGATAAATCCATCATGGAGGAATGAAATGGGCAGGATGACACCTTGCATGTGGGCAGGAAGCAAAACCCAAGACAGCAGAAGGCACAGATGTCCAAGGGGCACCGGGGAAAGGGCTCTGACTGCCAAGGTTAGAGAAGGAGAAGGAAATCACCCTGGCTCCCCAGTCAAAGTCACATGGTGGAAGGAATTTATCTACCTCTAATGGAATGAGCGTCATTAGAAGGCAGGGTGCGTGGGATGGAGGAGAAGTGGCCCAAACCCCGCAATCCCAGTGAGCAGCCTGCCCTCTCACACAGGAAGGAACTAGGGTTGATCAACACAGAGAAAATCATTCACATTAAAGGACTAGATCAGCGTCACCCACTACCAATCAGTGCAATCTATTACTCCAGTCGCAAAGTCCTAAGCAAAATACTATAGTCAACAGTTTCTTAAAAAATGATTAAAAAAAATCTTTCGATAAAATTAGTATTAGGCAAATAAATGCACATCAACTCAGGTGCAGGCCCTGAACTGCTATACAGACATTACAGTTATAATTATGACTAGACATTCATGTGGTACAGTGCATGGGGTTTAATGATTAAACATAAAAAGCAGTTAACCCCAAATTGTCAATGTTGTAACTGCAAAAATTCTGACATGCATGGGCCAGTAGTCATAGAAGACCAATCTAGCTGGTTGTTTTGCAGAAGACCAGGTAACAGAAAGTGTTTTCTTTGTGGCTCTTTTTGCTTGTCTGCACACTGGGCTACTGCTGCACTGGGCAACCTGGAGGACAGGTGGGGCTGAGAGACCCAGCAAACAAGCAGCGCCAGCCGAGAGACTCTAGACTCAGTCCTGCTCATGTCAGGAAGGAAACAAGAAGAGTGCTAGCTAGGGAAAACAACTGAGAAGCCTGTGGGGTGCTGCAGTGGTGAGCTTACATCCCTCAGCTAGACAGGGACCTCCTGCAGAGCCCCACACAGCCAGCCTGAGGCAGAGCAAATTGGGAGCAATTTGAGCCAAAGGTTCATTAACAGCAAGCCTTAAAATACTTCCTCCTCTCCTTTTGTTCCAAGGCTGCTTCTTGATTGGTACTAACCACAACTTTAGTTGCCTGCATCTCACCATCTGTATGGATGCCCAACCCGTAAAATCTATATAGTCTAGAAACTGGGCAGATGAGGGCAAATGGCCTGGGAGAAGCTAGCCCAGAAGGCTGTGCCAGGTGGGACCCCATGGCTCCCCTGCAGGAATGCTCTCCATGCCAGCTTGGCCTGGCCACTCCTAACTCAAAGAGTGGTCCAAGAGCCGGACGTGGTGACGCACGCTTGTAATCCCAGCATTTGGGAGGCTGAGACAGGAGGATTATGATTCGCAGACAGCCTCGGCTACTTAGTGAGGCCCTTTGCAACTCAATGAGACCCAGTTTCAAAAAAAAAAAAAAAAAAAAATCGGGCTGGAGGTGTAGCTCAGAGGTAGAATAGCTCCAAGTTCTGCCACTAGTACCGCAAAATAAAGAAAAATAAACAACAAAAAAAAAGAGTGGTCCAAGACCACCCACCTCAGCATCCCTGCAGAGGTTATGCGTGGACTCTCCCAGACACAGAACTGGAACCTGTTTCTTCGCAGTGTCTCTAGATGATTGTGCACACCCTCTGGTCAGAGAAGTTTGGGGGATACAGCTCCTTGTGTGCCCAGCTGACTATGGGCACCTGGCTTAAGGCTTGGCACTGCTCCTTCCCTCCCTCC
This sequence comes from Muscardinus avellanarius, assembly GCF_963383645.1. NCBI lineage: Eukaryota > Metazoa > Chordata > Mammalia > Rodentia > Gliridae > Muscardinus > Muscardinus avellanarius. The sequence continues at coordinate 157,389,278 of NC_137789.1, read as the reverse complement.
ATTATGGCCTGGGTATTGTTAACACCCACATCGGGGTCTATGAAGACATCTTCTGTGGATTGGATTATTTCCCTCAACAGCATACGCCCAGGTCCTAACCGCTCTAGCTGTGAATGTACCCTTTCTTGGAAAGAGCTCTCTTGAGACATGACCAAGCAAACCCAAGGCCATACCTGAGTAGCAGGAGCCCTACATTTCACATGACTGGTGTCCCCAAAAGAGGAGCAACAGACACAAGTCACAGACATACAGAGAAATTGCCAGATGAGAGTGGAGGCTGACACTGCCATGATGAGTACACAAGCCAAGGATGCCAAGGGCCACGGCAAGCAAGGCCCAGATCCTCTAAAAGCACATGAGGAGCCATCCCTGCTCAGACCGGACGTCAGACTTCTGCTTCCCAGAACTGTGAAGGAGCGAATGGCGCCTGTTCTACGCTACCGTGCCTCCAGTATTTGGCTGCACAGGTCCTGCAGACTAAGACAACTTCCAGGATGGCTGGCCTCTCCACCTGCTGGACTCTGGGACCACTTCCTGTGCATCAGTAGAACTCTCCAGAAGGCATGGCCTGTTGCTAATTCTCTGCCAAGTACAGCCGTTCTTGTCAGGACTGGCTGCTCCCAAGCTGCCAGCCGCAGCTGCCTCCTCGTATTCCCATTTCACAAGTCCATCCTTGGACAATGTAGCCAAGAAATGCCCCCCCAAGCCCTCACAGCCTCGTCCAGGGGAAAGGCGAGAGGCCTGCGGGTGCAGCCTGGTGATGGCCACAGCCACCTTGGACTGGCTGCGCTGAACGGATCACCAAATCAAAGTCACCTCCCCTAGCGAGCCTCAAGGGATAGAAAGTGAAAGAGAAACTGCCCTGCCTGCTCGAGAGACTTCCAGCTAACCCTGCTCCCTGACACCCTAAGGTGCTTGCTTGTCTAGAACAGCCCGACCCATACTGGCCAGTCCCTCCACACCCAGAGTCACCGGGTGAGGGCGCAAAAGAGAACGCGGTTCTACTTTCCTACTGTGGCCAAAGGTGCTGAGCCAAGAGAACCTAAGTCACAAAAGCAGGTGCTCCGAGACGAGACGGCTCCCTCGCCACACGCCACCGAGCTGCGCAGCTGAATCCCAGGACAGGGACCAGAGCGCCAGCAGGAGGCCGAGCCCCACGGCCGCGCTTAAGGCCAGCTCCTGATGAAAGCGCAGACCCACCATCGAGGAGAGGCCGCGAGCCTGGCCATGACCTTCACAGGACCTCAGAGCACCTGGCGATCTGGGAGGCTCGGAGCAAAGCAGATGGAGCCGGCGTCGCCATACACAGAGGGTCAGCCAAGGAAGATTACGAAAGGATCACACAGGGAAACCAGGCGAGAAACCCTCTCCGTGCTCTGAAACGGGAAACCAGGTAAGTAAGTTAGGACAACCATGAGGTGATAGGTAACCTTAAAAAAATACACGCTTGAAGAGTATATTAACAAATATTAGAAAAATACATGCAGAAAAAGATGAAAAATTTAAAAGGGTACATGGTTGGGATGTACATAAAAATATATTCTGTACCTATTTTTAGGGGGTTTTATTTTTATTTATTTATTTATTTTTGCAGTACTGGGGATGGAACCCAGAGGCATTCTACCTCCGAGCTATACCCCCAGTCGGATTTTTTTATTCTTTGTTTTGAAACAGGGTCTCACTGAGTTGCAAAGGGCCTCACTAAGTAGCTGAGGTTGGCCGCGAACCGCGATCCTCCTGTCTCAGCTTCCCAAATGCTGAGACTACAAGCATGTACCACCACGCCTGGCTCTGTGCCTATTTTATATATAGTCAGCCCTCTATATTCTTGGGTTCCACGGTTGTCGATTTAATCAAATGTAGATCAAAAGGACTTGCTTTGCATTTGTTTGGTTGGTTGGTTTTTGGTTATTTGGTGGGGGGTACTGAAAATTGAACCCAGGGGCATTCTACCTTCAAGCCACACCTTGCAGCCCTATTTTATTTTTTATTTTGTAACAGGATCTCAACAAGTTGAGGAGATCCTAATTTAGAGTTATCACTCTAAGTTGCTGAGACTGGCCTCGAACCTGCAAGCCTCCTGTCTCAGCTTCCCAAGTACTAGGAATACACTCGTGTGCAGCCATGCTGGGCTTGAAAACACTTTTTTTAAAAAGACTGTATTGAACATATACAGAATTTTTTATCATCACTGTTTCCTAAAAAATACAGTATAACAACTATTTACATTGTATTAGGTAAGTAATTTACATATTATTTAAATATTCAGGAGGATGTGCCTGGGTTATATGCAAACACAATGTTCTTTTGCTTCCTCCTTCTTGTTTGTTTGTTTGTTTGTTTACCATGCTGGAGAGTGAACTGAGTCTAGGGCCTGCTAGGCAAGTGCTCTACCTCTAAGCCACATCCACAGCCATACTATGCCCTTCTCTGGATGGATTTTGCCATCCTCCAGTTTTGGTGTCTGTTGGAGGGTCATAGAACCAATCTCCTACAGATGTAAGGAACAACTCTATAGACATGTCTGTGAGTAGGCCTTCATACGTGTGGTTATATAGACATGAGGGGGAACCACTCAATTATAAAGACCTAGCTATATGAATTCTAGGTATCTACTCAAAAGAGTTGAAATCAGACCACCACAGTAATGCACACACATCTATGTTTATAGCTGCACAATTCATAATTGCCAAACTATGGAACCAGACTAGGTATTCATCAACAGATGAATAGATTACAACATTCTGGGACATACAATGGAATTCTACTCAGCAATAAAGAAGAACAAAACGATGTCATTTGCAGAAAAATGGATGAAACTGGAGAATATTAGGCTAAGTGAGATTAGTCAGCCACCAACAGTGAAAGGGCGGATTTTCCCCTCATCTGGGGAAGATGGGGAGAAACGGACACAGGAGGGTCTCTGAGCAGAGGAGGAGAAACCTCGGTGGAGTGAAGGAGGGGAGGGCAGGGGAGGAAGACTCAGAAAGGGAGCCCGTCAACGGACACGAGGTGCACACACGGACTCATCAAAGACAACCCCTGTGCTGAGCACGGGAAGGAGGGAGGGAGAGGCAGTGGGCGGGAGCTGGGGGGCTCAGCCAGCGTGTGCGCGTGTGCGCCCCGTCACCCTGAGCTGCGCCCCGACGTGTGAGCACAAGGCACCAGCAAAATAAATAAAAAGCAGAGGCAAAATGCAGACAGTGCAACCTGAGAGGTAAGATGATATATGATTCTCTTAGTCTTGATTAACCTGCACAGAAAGAGGGAAAGCTGAGGGCCGTGGGCATGGGCATGGTGCAGGTGCCTTTGCTGGCGACGAGGCACAGCAGTACAGGTCGGAGCTGGGTGGCCTCTGCCACGAGGATCCCTGGCCCAGCCAGCCCGTCCTTGTCGCCACCCAAGCACACATAGGCTGTTTCTCCTGAGGACAGTGAAATCCTAGGCCTGCAACTCTGAGGAGCAGTGTGGGCCCCAGAGGCTAGCTCAGAGGTAAGCAGACAAAGAGCTGCAAGAACTTCACCTGAGGAAGAATGAGGGGTGAGACAGAAGCAGGCAGAGGGTTCAGTGCAAATCAGAGGATTCTTTTGCAGGGAATTAAAACTCTACCTTTCAGAGGGTAAACTTCACCCATCAGCTCTATTTCCTGAGATTACAGAATAGTTTCTTGCAACACAGTTCCTTTCTAAGAAGGCCAGATGGAAACGCAGGGTGAGGTGGCTAGAATGGGAAGAGGCCGGGAGGGCTGCTCCCCGGGGAAGGATGCCCGCTAGGAAGACAAGCCCTCCCACATCTGTGTGCCAACCGCAGCCTGGGGGGCCACAAATTCAATTAATCTTCACCCCAGTCCAATCTGCATGCCTGAGCGCTGGAACCTGGGGCTCTACAAGACAATGGAAGAAATGCCGAAAACTCATGAAATTATTTCCATAATACACCACCCAAGAGTGACTGGGAAGAGCCCTAAAAAATGGTAAAGGGCACTGACTTTCAAATGTGGCCCAAAACCCATTAGCCACTCATGGAAGACAGTGTCTGTCAACCAGCGTGTGTGTGTGTGTGTGTGTGTGTGTGTGTGTGTGTGTGTGTGTGTGTGTGTGAAGCATTGGTGTAGACTAAAGGAGACTATAATAAAAAATGCCCAAATACTTCACTTGGAATAAGGATAAATATCTTTCATGAACAATTTTTCAGATTCATTTACATAATACACACATACTCATATACATACATATACACACAGGCACATAAACATATGCACATATGCAACACTAATATACATACCACATATAAATGTCCAAGCATAAAGATGTGTGCACACATAAAATATATATACAATATACCTACCTGTGCATGCAGTTATACACAAACACCTACACAGTATTAGTATACTCATATCCCACATGTGTACACACATATAATACACATGCACACACACACACATACACTCAACACACTCACACTCACAAACACACCATGAGTAAGAATTCATTTCTTACTGTGGCACAATGTTAGAATTTCCTTTAAAAAAAAAATATTCTAAAAATCTCAGTCCTAGACAGAACAACAGGCTGTGGCTAGGTTGTGTACGGGATCCCAGAGAGATGGTAGAAAGATTTGAGGAAGTGAATTGAAATGTCAGCGCCTGCAGTAACGCTGATGGCAAGGCTCCAAACCCCTCCATCGGGCAGAGCAACCCACGAATGGCCAACGCACAGTAGGGCCATCCCTCTGGTCGGCTCCAGGAAAGGCGGTGCCCAGGTCCGCCTGACTCTGCCTGGGCCTCCGCTGCAGACTCGCCCGGCTTTGTGGCATGCCATCAATGTCCTGTCATTGCTTCCCGATGTGTACACAAGACATTCTGCAGATGGGAGGTGCCACAAGGAACGGGGCCTCCATCTTTCTAGCCAAAGCATCTACTACAGAGCACTCGTCCAACCCTGTGGAAAGGAGGTACCAGTTCTGTCTCAAAACACCAGAGAAGAGCTGGTGGGAGGCGCACTATCCCTAGGGCAGCCCTGGAGAAGAAGCAGTCGCCTTTGGGCACAGGGATGGACTTCTTTCTGTGCAGAGAAATGAAGATAGATAGAACTGGTGACCAGGGAGATGACGGACAAGTGCAGCAAACAGACCAGAAACCATTCCCCAAAGCAGGAGAAGCTGCTAGAAGCAGCTGCTAAGGTAAACACAAAGAGGAATCAAAAGGCCTGAGGAATTGTGGCCGGGCGTGGTGGCACAGGCTTGTAATCTCAGTACTTAGGAGGCTGAGACACAAGGATCAGGATCCCAGGTTCAAGGCCAGCCTCAGCTACTTACTGAGGCCATGTTGCAAAATAAAAAGAACTCAGGGTGAAGCTCAAAGGTAGAAGGACCCTGGGTTTAATCCCCAGCACCAAAAAAAAAAAAAAAAAATTACCAAGTGGAGCAGTGGGTTGCAGGGAGAAGGAAGTGGGTGGGGCAGTGGGGGCTCAGTGCTTATGGAGTATGGAGTTTCCAGCTGAGAAAAAGAACAAAATTAATAAGAGAGAGTGGTGACGGTGATGAGGCAACATGCATATACTCAAAGCACTGAACATGAAAAACATCGAAAATTTATCCCAATACATTTTTTTCAAGAGTTGGGCCACAGTCCTGAGGTTGGAGGTACTAACTGAGGACAGTGAAGGGGTGCACCAGGGGGGTCTGTCTCCCAAAGCACCCAGACATCGCAGAGTAGGGCCTGGGGACCGGAGGGGACCAGCATGGCCACCTGAGGGAGAGGAGAGAAGGAAGCCATGCCCACACTCACAATAGCCAGGCAAGAAGCCCTGCCCAGTGCTCTACCCTGCGTGTGACTTCTCAAATTAAGTGATCCTGGTAAAAATGTGTCACTAAACCAAGCCGGGCATGGCAGTGCCCGCTTGTAATCCCAGCATTCAGGGGGCTAAGATGGAAGATCATGGTTCATAGACAGCCTCAGCTACTTAGCGAGGCCCTTTGCAACTCAGTGAGACCCTGTTTCAAAATAAAGGATAGAAAATAGGGCAGGGGGTATAGCCTGGAGGTAGAATGCCCCAGGTTCCATCCCCAATAACGCAAAATAAAGTCACTAAATCAAATGAAAAATGGCAGTGGGTGAAGTCTCATTTGAGGCCTTGTTTATTGGGAATCCATTATGCCCTGCCTTCCCTCCCTGAGGCATGGAACCCCGTGGCTGACTCTGCTCTGGATGTGGGTGGTGGTCTGTTCTGAAAAAGTGACTTCTGAGTGTGCGCTCTGACAATCAGATCTCCCACGATCACGCACAAGGCCACACGGACCTCCAGGTCACCGAAAGGGGATGCAGACATTTCCCCCAAGCCAAAGCGGCCAGCAAGGGCCAGCTTTGGAAAACAATGACCAACCCCTGATAAATGCCCAGTGGTCTTTCCATATCAACATGCAAAACTGAAAGACTGAACACTATGCCCCAACCAGGGTGTCTTAATGCAAACCCTTAAATCTCAAATGCTGAAAGGGACTAACATGAAATGTACAAGACCACGTTAGCAGTGAGGGAGGCAAGCCGCTGAACAAGGCCCGGGCATCTGTCCTGCAGGCCCGAGGTTTGCATCAGTACACAAATGTCACCGAATTCGCTCAGCTTTTACCAGAAAACACCCACGGAAAAGACAGCCTTCCCAGTCTGGATCCAGTAAATGATTTGACTTCCGGGAGGCAGGCAGACACAAGTCAAAGCCAATCAAATTTAATAATGTAAGAATATATTTAGCAATCTAAAATTACTTCTGGGCACGCAACTTCCTGTAATTTTTATCTATTCTTACACAATGTGCGTCTGTTTTGCTAAAATGGCACTGGCTTTGGTAGTAAATGTACCAAGTCACATTGCTAATTTTAACCTTGAAGCAATAAGGAGGCTTTGGTTGCCAGAATAACTAAGACACCACCCAGTTTTTTCTGGATCATCAACTTTGAAAACAAATTCATGCGCAGGTCCACAAACGGTGGTGAGGACCCCGGAGGCTCTATTGTATTGCAGCCTGTGGGTTCCCTGGGTCAAAGCAACCAGAAAACACTCCTTTGTACCAGATCACCTGGCAAAACTACAAAGCTGGGAAACCATTCACCCAGAACGTTAAGGGAATAGCCATAAGAAGGCTTCCTAGAATTAGATATTAAAAGAGCATTCACAGAGAAAAGCAAGAAAAATGGGAGCGGCGCTGGGCAGGGAGTGACAGCTGCTAATTAAGGCGCATGGGAGATTCTGATTCACTGAAGGAATGATCACAGACAGCAAGTGCCAATCACAGGGTCCCGTACGGCATCAGCCCATAAAACACACCCTAACTGGGATGCCCAAGCTTGACATGGAGACTTGGGGCTGTTCCATGGGCCCTCCCCCACCCGATTCCTGGGCACCTCCATGCCAGCGTGCTCTGGAAGTCACTACCGCTTCCTAGGAGCAAAAGATATCACTCAGCTGGGCATGGTGGTTCATGCTTGTAGTCCCAGTACTTAGGAGGCTGAGACAGGAGGATTGCAGGTTCCAGGACAGCCTTAGCAACCGAGGACTCTCATTCACCTTGCAAGACCCTATTTCAATATAAAAATAAATAAATAAAAAGTAGGACTGGGGGTATCGCGCAGAAACAGAATGCTCCTGGATTCAATCCTCAGTCTCTCACACACACACACACACACACATACACACACACACACACACACACACACACACACACGTTATTCTTGTGCAGGACAACAGGGAGAGATCTAAGGTAGGAGAGAGGATGACAGCCAGGCGCATGCCTTGTTCTTTCTCACAGGCAATGATCTGCTGGACCACAGGATGCAATGCGGCTGTTTAGCAGGGCCCGCGGTCTAATGGATGCCCGCAGCCCCATCGCCTCAGCCTCCGGAGCCACGGGGAGCAAGACACCCTGGCCAGTTAGATGTGATACAGGGCTCTCACCCCCTGTTCACATAGAGGAAGCCCAGAGGCTCCCCTGGCACAGGACCCAGGAGGTGAGCAAAGGAAATATTTAAGTGCACGCGGGGAGGACGAGGCATCACCGCCAATGGAGCATGGCGAGGCTCATCATCACAGACTCTGGGGTCTGCTCGCATCCGGGGTCCTGGGCTCCAGCCCTTCCCAGCGCAGGCAGGGATGGTGGCTCTGCATGGCGAGTACGGCGGGGACCCACCTTCACCCTGACGGTCTGGTCAGAGGAGCTACTCATCATGTCGTTGACTGAGCGGAACAGCTGCAGCAAGGACTCCACGAAGTCGGCCTCGCCCTTGTCTTCATAGAGTCTGCAAGGAAGCACAGGACACCGTGGGGCCTAGGTCAGAAGGGACCTGGGACAGGGAGGGCGCAGGCACTCCCCCGCCCTGGACACACCCGAGGCCACCTGGCCGTCAGATTAGTGAGGGAGTCAGTGAGGGAGACGGGCAGGGGTGCAGCCACCTCCGCCTGAGAGGATGTGTCTTAATGATTTTAGTCAATGATTCCTGCGTATTCAGGATACTATGGTTTCCACTGTAATATGACATACATTGTAAGTCTGGAAAACACAGAAAATATACAGAAGGGGAAGAAAGGAAGAAGACAGAGGCAGAAGGAAGAAAAGCAGAGGTAATGAGGATGAAGAAATTCAGCTTTAATTTCACCCCAAAATAATGAGGCTTAATTTGGTGTGTGTTCTGCTGTTATCTTTAAACCCATAATGTTATATAATTAACATTCATGAGAACACTTAATTGGCTGAATTTAACATGATCTTATTACCATTTGAAAATGACATAACAGTAAGCTCAAAATTAGTTTATTTCAGGGTAATGATGATACAAATTCATTCATCTTAGGACCAATGGTAACTGACAACTTTTCAAGAGCTTTGGCACATTCAATAAATTGATGAGGATGGTGATAGGATGAGATAAAGAAACCAGACCTGGTGGCACATGCCTGTAACCCCAGTACTTGGGAGGCTCAGACAGGAAGATCACAAATTTGAGGCCAGCCTGAGCAACTTATTCAAACATCTCAGTAACTTAGCGAGACCTTGTTTCAAAATAAAAAAAAGGGGTTCAGTGGTTTGCTCAGAGCCAGAACCCTTCCTGGTTCTATCCCCAGTGTCAACAAAGACAAGGAAGTTGCACACTGGTTACATGTATGCTAATATATGTTCCTAATTGTAAATAAGCTTCTCCTATAAATTATTTATTAGCAGTTTCTTCGGGTTGCTGTTTTACTAAAAAGCAACACATTTGCATTTTATAATGTTGCTACTCAGATGTTTTATTAATACTGACTAGTTTTCTGCCTAATTAAAAGTATACCCTACCTGAAAACTTGTGTACAATGGAAAATTTTGTAAACTAAGTGATAATTAATTACCCTAGAGGTAATCGCACATTTAAATGAGTTCCATTGTAGAGCAAGGACTTCTGTATAAAATGGGAAATTGCAATCCAGCATATCTGGTTTGTAAATAGAAGTTTTCAAACAGAGGTTTGCTTAATGATGTACCAAACAATTATAATGATAGAGTCGTGAACTTCCTCTCACAGATGTCAGGGAAATATTTAGCAGACTGCTGCAAACACTTGGAGTGGCTGCAAGCTGGCTGTCTCCCCTACCCCAGGATTGCCCATTCCCCCGGCATGGGGTGCAAGGCTGAGGACCAGAAGAAAACACTCTAGAGGGGAAAGTGGAATTTTCATCAGTCTCCAGAGAGAAGGACTTGAGTTTGGAAAAAGTCAGGGTGAGAAGCCCTGACAGCCGACTTCGGGGTAAACCTCAGAAAACCTTGAGCAGGTGAAGTGCAGCGTGGGTGAAGCTCAGTGCAGCCTTGGGGGGTGCGGTATCTACTGAGAGCCAGGGATTCCCCAATTTCTCAGAGAGGATAGGAAGCGCCAGCTCTGCAAGGTCACATCACCACAGTTCTGTATATATAGTCTTGCCTCCCAACTCAGCTGAAAAGCAGAACACTTGGCCAAGTCGAAGAAAAGAATAAAAAGACCAACAGAGCAACAGGTGGTCTTGACACTGTATTTTGTAAATAATAACATAACAATAACTCCAATTATTAATAGCAAAAATAGAAACATGGGCTATGGAAAATAGAAAGATTGAGACAGCCAGATATTCTAGTAGAGAAATAAATTTATAGAAAAGATTAAAATCAAATTTCTAAATTTAAAATATATCTAAAATTAAGAACTTATAAGAGTTAAGTAGAAAAGAGACGCAGCAAGAGATAGAATTAGTAAAATGGAAGATAGGTCGCAAGAAAATAACCAAAGAAGAGGAGAGAGGAGGAAAACACAAAAGTGAGTGCTTGGGGAGTAGAGACACCGGGAGGAGGTCAAACAGCCATCAACTGAGGGGACAGAAGGAAAAGAAGGGATTGGCAAGATAAACACACATGGCCAGAGATAACGGCCATGAGTCTTCTACGACTAATGGCAGACCTCAGTCTAACCCCTCAAAGACGCAACATAGGGCAGATAGAGAGCCGAGCATCCCTGTGCATCCCACAGCAAGACTGCAAACAACCCCGGACACAAACAGCAATGGCCCTGAAAATAGTAAAAACATCATGTACCTTCAGAAACAGAACAGTAAGTCTGAAAACTGCCTTCTCAACGGGAATGAGGAGCAAGGAGAGAAAGGATCTAGAATGCTGTATTCAAGGAAGATCGCCTTCCAACGCAAAGACAAAATAAATAATCTTGGGCAGAAAGCCTGTTGTGAACCTCTACAGAAGGAAATCTGTGGGGAGTTCCTTTCACAGAAAGAAAATGACTCCAGAGAAAAACATGGAATTGAAGTAGGGATGAAAAGCGATCATAAGATAGAGAATACAGTGATCTCCAATGGAATTTAAAACCCATGTGGATTTAAAATGCATGGTAATTAGCACAAAAAGAGGAAGGAGGAAATGAGATAGCATTCTCTTTTTCTAGCTCGACCTGGAGGGGAGGCTGTAAAGGAAGGAAAGGGTCTCAGGCATGCCTGGCTGAGGGCCAGAACCACAGGCGGCACAGAGGCCGCGCCAGCCTTGTGCAAGAAGTCACTGTAAGTCAGGTGGTGGCTCATGTTCTTATTTTTAATTTGTTTATTTTATTTTATTTATTTATTTATTTATTTATTTATTTTGTGGTACTGGGGCTCCTGGAAGCCCTTCTACTTCTGGGCTACACTCCCAGGCCTATTTTTACATTTTTATTTGGAAACAGGGTCTCCTAAGCCAGCGCACGTGGCTGGCTTCGAACCTGCGCGATCCTCCTGTCTCTGCCTCCCAAGCGCGGGGATGACAAGCGTGCGCCACCACGCCCGGCAGGCTCATGTTTTTAATCCCAGTACTTGGGAGGCCAAGAGAGAAGGATCATAGGTTTGAGGCCAGGCTCTGCAACCTAGACAGACTCTATTTCAAAAGGAAAAAGGCTGTGGATGTAGCTCAGAGGTAAAATGCCCCTGGCTTCAATCCCCAGTACCAAGTAAATATATAAATAAATGGAAGTAATTCTACCAGGGCATCTAACCAGATGCTACTGTCTGTCCAACCAAGGAAGGACACTCATTACTAATCACGGTGGCCATGGACTATAGTTTCAAATATCTAATGTAATCTTCATTTTTTTTAAAGCCTCCCCTTGCCTTACCCTCTTGAGCACACCCATACTTTACTGTGCACACATGCTCTTATTCCAGTACTCTGCTATTCTTACTGCACTGAAAATTCACAAGCAAATACCATTATCCTTTGAAGAAACCCTCTCTCTGATTTTGTAAATTAGGTTGACATGTAAACGAATAAAGTACTCAGACACTGTCAGACTGGATGAAATAAAAATACGGTATGTACTGCTTTTAATAGACACATCTTAAATCTAAAGGCACAAAATGACTGAAAATAAAAGGATGAAAAAAGGGATCCCTTAGTTCTAGTTGGTGACAGATACCAACCATAAAATTTTAAAAAATATGTTAAGAAGTAAATCCTTAAAAAATACATCACAATTTTAAATCTGTAGGCCTATAATAACACTGCTTCAAAATCTATAAAGCATAATTAATGAATCTTTAATATATTTAAAATTTTATCAAGAACCTTTCAAGGATGAATTCTTATTAAGTTTTTCTGCTACCCATCAACCTGGTTAGGACTATACCCAGCATCTTTTTATAATAAAAGGCAGAGAATTTTACCTATTGCCACTAACCCAGGAAATGCCCCTTGGTTGACCTACTTGGTGGAAATGAAGATGAAGGAAAGACTGGGAAGAAGAGCTCAGAGGGCTAAAGACAGAGTATAGAGGAATAAAATAGCTCTGCGTGCCTCGCTCTATTTAAATAATATACAAGGAATGACAGGATCTTTGTCTAGTGGGGACATTCTATTTTTTGAGGGTTTGTTTTGTTTTGTTGTCCTGGGGATGGAACCCAGAGGCATTCTACCTCCAACCTACATCCCCAGCCCTATTTTTTATTCCTTATTTGGAAAAAGGGTCTCACTAGGTTGAAGAGGGCCTCGCTAAGTAGCTGAGGCTGGCTGCAAACCTGCGATCCTCCTGTCTCAGCCTCCCAGAGACTGGCATTATAAGCATGAGCCATCACACCTAGCTAAGGAGCATTCTCTTTTGTGACCCAAGGAGTGGTAGAAGGATCTACATAACTTATTCATGGTCGATAACTAATTATTCACAAAGCTAGCACCAGATAACAGGTAAATACTCTCCCAAGCCCAGGACAGGCAGAGGAGGGTTTAGTCATTTAAGTCTGATGCACGATGTGTCTGGTTTCTGGCATTCTCGTTAATGGGATCCACCCACACAGAAAACACAAGCAACAGAAGAGCGAAGAAATGCCCCTGGCAGCTAGGACTCTTTCAGCAGGTTCCCTACGAACCAAATGTCTGGGCTAGAGCTTTGAAAGAGCTGTTCCCATTTCTAGACGAAACGAGCTTTCTAAACAACACAGAAAGCGTGGACTTGCACAGGCGGAAAGACGGTGAGCGAACTAGGATCAGCTTCAACATCTTCCTCTCCCAAGTTTCACCTCTTTGTTCTTTGGAAGAAAAATCTGTGTTGATTATTTCTAGAATTTCACAAAGCAACGGCCTCCTATGAAAACACAGCCGAGCATTTTGCAAGAAGAAAAACAATAGACCCCAAAAGTTTGTTCCCGACTGCAAAAAGAAAAACACACTTGTCAATTCCAACTGTGAGCACAATTGTTTTTCTCCCAAGGTAACGAATGTGTTGCAGGTAAAAAATGAGAGCCCTGGGTTGTTTTCATCCCGCCGCTGAAAACACCCCACACGAGACCTGCTTACAGCTTCTTACAATCAAACATTCTAGACATCTGTGTGGGACCCTGAACCAAGGCCTCTGCTGGCTCTCCTCACAGCAGAAATGTGGCTGCCCCTGCAGCCAAGCCCCAGATGGCACAGATGGATGCTGGGTGGGGCCGCGGGAGCCACAGGAGCAGGACAGCAGGAGGAAGGGCCAAGATCTGCCCCATGGACTGTGATTGTTAGGTCCTGACCTTTTTCCTCCAATAGAATCTGCAAGATACTAAAACATCTTCCCCATGGTTTGGGTCCATAGATTTAAAGGGGAGAAGTCATTCAAACACAATCTGGCTGCAACCATGTTCTACATTTTGAAAGGAACAACAGGTCCTTCCCTCTGCTCAAGAATCCTAATAGGCAGCCACGATTTGCACTTAGGAAATGTTCAGGTAAACAAAACTAACAAATGAAAAGGATCATGAAAATATTAATGTCTGGGATAGAGACAGGGATCAAATGTTCATTACATATTGATGGAAGGAGGAGGAAAGAGGAAAGACAGAGGAAAAGTGAGAAGGATTCTGCCCATCAGTACCACCTTGGTCCCTGTATAATGGCTAGAAAGATCGGGGCTTTCCAGACAGGGACGTCAGTGGCCACAGATGCCTCCGGGCTCTTAGAGAAGCTGCTATGAGATTCTCAGTTCTCTGACAAGCAAGTTTTCACCGCAAAGAAACTCAGTTTCAGGATCAAGCTGGCTCCTGCTGGGACAGAGGCAGGTCCAGAAAACCAGGTCTGAGCTCAGCACACGAGGGGAAGGCATTCCTGAGCACTGGAATGCCGAGCAGCTCCTGTGTCATGGGCAAGAGTCAGCCACATATTTCACCCCACGTCCATGCAAACCAGGGAGACAGAGCATCTGTGGGGCACTAAGGGCATCGACAACTTAAAATCGAAAAGAAGTCAAGTGTGGGAACACATGCCTCTAATTCCAGTGCATGGGAGGCTGCGACAGGAGGATCTCAGGTTTGAGGTCAGCCTCAACAACTTACTGAGATCCCATCTCAAAATAAAAAATAAGAGCTGAGGTTATCATTCAATGGGAGAAGACCCCTGGGTTCAATCTTCAGTACTGCAATAATAAATAATAGTAATAAATAAAATAAAATGAAAGAGATACTAGAAACAGGAAGCAACTCTGAATTTGCAGCAAGCATCACTAAACCCACCTACGGATCCCTGCCTTCCAGCCTCCCTTTCAGCCGATGGTCAAGGGACATTGTTTAAGCAATGAGATGAAGGGACAAGGGCTCAGAGGCAGGGAGGCCCTTCCTAAGGAGAGGGGCTGGCATAGCTGCACCCCATGGCTTCTCCTTCCCACTGTCTGGACTACAGACTAGATGGCAGGAGGGGCAAGGGCCACGTTGGGACCATAATAACGAGACAGACTCTAAGGATGGTGGGGCAGGAAGGAAAAAGGAGCTGAGGGCATTATGGACTCTTCGAGGCAAGTTGTTTGAAATCCAGAATCTTCCTCAGGGCTCCAAGTCAAGTGGGAAAATCAAAACGCACATCATCGAGGGAAGCTATCAATCCGGAGTTTCTTTTGGGAATAGCCAATCATTCCTAGCCGCGGGTAAGACTGATCAAGCTAAATAAATCTTAGGGGCCATGGTTCTAAGATCTGCTGCCATTTGGATTTTGAAATTGACAGAGACTAAAGAGAGAAGCAGAGAAATTATTCATTACTGGTCCACCTCGGTGACCTCAATCTTTTCTGAAGCAGTGCTGTTGTGTAAAAGATTCAGCCTTTTCTATGACAGCGGAAACACATTGGTTGGCATGAAACATTCTGATAATCACCAGCCTCTGAATAACCAGGAAAGTTGTCAGTGTATTTGGAGAGAAGACACACATCGTCAAACCCGATTCAACATCCCGGGGACCACAAAGCACACGGGTTAAAATGCTTCCAGTGAAACCCAACAAAACCCACAGCGCCTGACTGTCACCTTCTTCTGAATCCATCCTTCCACCTTCACACAGACTTTCATGTTGAGTAATCAGAGATTTATAATTAATAACAAAAGAGAGATTGAGGGGGCCAAGAGGTCCATTTTCATAGAAGGAGCTTTCCTCAAATGGAATCATACATCTAGGGAGAACATAGCTTGGCTTCCCATAATCTCTTTCACACCCAACAGCGGAATGACTTATTCCTCTAGAGTCACATCTAACCGTAACAAGCGAAGACAATGAGCATTCGTTTGCGATTCTAATCGAGGATAACAGACAGCTGCCTTCCAACCTGGAGTCTTTCTCCATAGGACTGCACTCGGTCCTCTGAAACCATGGGTCCTCTGAGACCCTGGGTCAGTTTGTGACCTGGGTCACGAACACCTGTTTGTGAGTACATGCAGCATTGAAAATATGTTGCTGTGGCTTCACTGCTAGCACGGCATATGTAAGATCGGATGTGGAATTCTTTCCTTTCTCTGGGAACTCCGACCATGTCTACTTTAGGCAAATAAAAATACAGTAAAAAGGAAGTGAGATGATGTTGATTTGGACTCACCCAATTTCAGTTCCCACTTTTATTCATAATATGTCACGAGGGCTGTGTTTTTAAAAGAGCAACGTGTGTTCTATGATTCAGGGGGACCTGGATCCATGAACCCCATCTTTGTGTATAGAACATGCTAGAGGAAGAATGGCATGCTAGATCAGCCAGTATCCACCAACATGGCTCATGGTAGATTCACCCACGAATGGCCACCCTCCAAAGACAAGTCCACTTCAACGCTTAAATGGAGCATGGTGGTGCACACCTGTAATCCCAGGACTTGGGAGGCTGAGGCAGGAGAATCGAAGGTTTGAGGACAGCCTCAGCAACTTAACAAGACCGTGTTCCAAAATTTAAAAATAAAAAGAACTAGAGGTATAGCTTCAAGGTAGTATGCCCCAGCCAAGCGTGGTGTTGCACGCTTGTAATCCCAATATTTAGGAGGCTGAGACAGGAGGATCTCTGTTCCAAGGCCAGTTTCAGAAACCTCATGAGGCCCTCTGCAACTTAGTGAAACCTGGTTTTGGAATAAAAAAAAAAAAAAATAGAACTTGGGGTTTAGCTCAGAGGCAGAATGGCCCTGAGTTCAATCCTCAGTACTACAAAAAATAAAAAATAAAAGGTAGACTTCCCCTGGGTTCAATCCCCAGTGCCCTACACCCCCTAAAAACACAGTAACAGACTACCCCCTTTCACATCTCTTTTGTCCTAAAGTGAACTACCACGAACCAAGAGAAAGCCCAGGGCTTTTAGTGCCGCTCTATTATAAATGTTAATATGTAAAACATTAAGATTCTCTACAAAATAATGGAGCCAAAAATGCCCCAATTTAGTTTAAAATTCAAAAATCAATTCTTGAATTCATCTGGATAACAGAAAAAAAAACTGCCATTAAGCTCAAGCCCCTGGACGCCCTCTGCCCTGGAAAGCACGTGTGCTGGAGCACCTCCCGGGAAAGAAAACAGCATTCCAATCAGAGGGAAGGAAAGAGGGGGCCCCGGAGCCCTCCCAAACGAGGCAGTTTAACTTGATTCTGGCTTCTCCCTGTGCTCGCGGGTTTCATTTTTGTCAGTTCTTCTGGGGCTTTTTGCTATATAAAGACATACAGGAAAGAACTGCGGAGACCTTGGTCGACACCCAGCACTACGTGCACAGCATCGCAAACACATTCAGCAGACAGCTGAGTGCCTGCCTGTGCGGCTCGCAGGCACAGGGTCAGGCTGGGCCAGCGCCCCCGCCAGGGCGCGGCGGGGACTGCAGGAGCAGGGACACCATTGACCCCAGCCCCATCAGACAGAGCGCCCCAGGGCTAGAGTCAGGAAAGGAGGAAGGAGGAGGAAGAGGCAGAGAAAACCAAGGGGAAGGGAGGAGGGAGGAAAAGGAGGGCATGAAGGAGTCCTCGCAGATACCCACTGGTTGAACAGGATCCGCGAGCGCACGATGAACTTGAAGATGTATTCGAGAGCCTTCATGGCTCTGTACAGCTGGTCGTTTACTCCAGGCTTCTCGGCATTATCCACATAATTCCGCAGCACTTTGGTCAGCTTCCTGATCACAAAGGAAACACAGGTTAACAAGCAGGTCAGAAAGTCATCTCTATCTGGATGTGTCACAGCTGATCTTTGGGGGTGGGAGGGGCACACCAAGAGCTGCTGTGGGCCTGACATAAACACATGATCACTTTGAACCTCACTGCATTGGGTAACTACAAAGGTGCACGAGGTGGTGCACACTTGTAATCCTAATATTTGGGGGGTTGAGACAGGAGGATCAAAGGTTCAAAGCCAGTCTCAGCACTTGGCGAGATCTTCAGTAATTCAGTAAGAACCTATTTCAAAGTAAAAAGGGCTGGGGGTATAACTTGGAGGTAAAATGCCCCCGAGTCAATCGCCAGCGTCCCCACACACACACACAGTGTAAGCGAAGTTAAGCCTGGTGCTGGCTCTCAGTATCATGAAAGTCCTAAATACCATTGAACTGTGTACTTTATAGTGGAGACATATGTTATGGACATTTTATTTTACCATAACAAAAAAAGTCATGAGAGGAAACCATATTTATTATTAGAAATCATCTCAGCCACCTTTTCCTTTGGTTTTCTAAAACTAGAGTTCTTACACTGAAAATAAAAGTTTTAGAAGTCTAATTTTAAATAAAAAACATTCCTAAATTTTTCATAAATTTTCAAAGAATCCTCATTCAAAAGGTAAAAAATATATATGAAAACAGCATGGCTAGATACATGGAAAGATTTTTTAAATAACTTTCTATATTTCTTAATATAATTCTCTCAAAAGTTACTTTTAAAAGCATAACTATAGTCCTCATAGTCTAATATTAACAGTTGTGAGCTGAAAAGAAGTAATTCTTTAAATGAGAACACTAAAAACCTTATCCATGACAAAGAATCTTACACATTTTATAGCACATAAAAATAGATCAGAGCTGGGCGTGATGGCGCACACTTGTAATCCCCGCGCTTGGGAGGTGGAGACAGGAGGATCAAAGCCAGCCACGCTGGCTTAAGAGACCCTGTTTCCTAATAAAAAGTATAAAATAGGTCTGGGAGTGTAGCCCGTAGCCCGTAGGTAGAATGGCTTCCAGGAACCCCAGTACAAAAAAAAAAAAAAAAAAAAAGACCAGAAGCCACGTGTGGTGGTACACACCTGAATTGTGAGACTGAGACAGGAGGATCACAGGTTCGAGGACAGCTTCAGCAATTTAGTGAAGCAACTTAGTGAGACCCTGTTTCAAAATAAAAAGTAAAATCAGTCTGGGATTTTAGCTCAGAGGTAGAATGTCCACAAGCTCAATTCCAGTAAATAATAATAATAATAATAATAATAATAATAATAATTTGATTAGAATTCTTTTTAAATTTTCCATCCCACTATAGACATAATTATAGAGCTGACATAATAAATTGTATAATGGATACTTGATTAGAATTCATACCTTCATAAGTTATTCTAGTATTTAGTTCATAGATATCTTTCCAAAAATTTTCTTGATAAAAACAAACAGAAGCCAAACATGGTGGCACATGCCTGTAATCCTAGAACCTAAGAGGCTGAGACAGGAAAATTGCAGGTTCAAGATCAGCCTCAGCAACTTAGTAAGATCCTGTTTCAAAATAAAAAATAAAAAACCACTGGGGGTGTAACTTGGAGGTAGAATTCCCTTAGGCTCAATCCCCAGTACCAAAATGAGAAAAAAAAATCATTAAATTTTTTCACTACTTTAAAAAACCAGAAAGTTCATATAAGACATCAGGTTTAATCAATGCTTTGGGGTATGTGAGAAGGCTAATTTAAACAAATGAAAGTTGAGGAATATCTTATTTAAAATTAATTAACTTTATTAATAAATTTGGGAATTAGAAATCACAAGATAGGGCCGGAGATGTAGCTCAGTAGTATTGGAACAACACAGCATGAGCCAGGCCCTGGGTTTGAGCCCTGCTCAGGACCATACACATAAGCAAATAAAATAGCAAGAATCAAAATTGTGCCTAGTATAGTCAAAAATGGGGAAGTCATACCACTGCTTGTTGGCTAAACAAGGACATTTTAAAGGAAAAACTGGCAATATGGAAGAGAATAGCAATGAAAAATCCTCAATCCTTTGATGTCAGGAAATGAATGTCTAGTAATCTCTCCTACAAAAATAATTACAAATGTACTTAATGACATTTATTGCAGCCTCGTCTGCAGTAGTAAAAATTTATACACAGTGCATTGTTTGAAGACTGCTTAAATACATTAGAATGCATCCCTACTGAATACTGCACGGCTGTTAAATAGAGTAGTCGGGATCCTAGAGGGGAAGGCTCCAACATCACTAACATAAAAACAAGGTGGGTTGTGCTGCTATACAGTTAACAGAACGCGGCAGGTCTATGGTGGGTCGCATCAACATTCTTCATGTTCTTGTTAATATTTTCATCCATCTTTATGTCAATACCACATGAACTGAGTTCCTGCAGTGCTATAGAAAATCTTGAAATCAGGTTCATCTTCTGAAAATTTATTTGAGTATTCTAAGCATTTTGCATACTTATATAAATGTTTAAATCAGCTAGTCAACTTCTTCACAGAAGCAGATAAGGATTTTGACTTGGGTTGTGATGAAATTATAGACTAATTTAGGAACAAAGTAATTCAAGCAACATGTTATCTTTCAATCCATGAACATGGTATATATTTCTATATAGTTCTTTCTAAGCTTTATTTAGGCAATGTTTTATAATTTTCAGTGTAGTGATTTCACTATCACTAAATTTATTTCATTTATCATTAAATTTATTTGATTATTGTTTTAAATAATAAAGTAATTATACTGTATTTTAAATTCCATCTCCCTATTATTTGGGTACATAAAACTGATTATTTCATTTTTTCTTTGCTTTTTTTTTTTTTTTTTTTTTTTTTTTTTTTGGTGGTACTGGGGTTCCTGGAAGCCCTTCTACCTCCAGACTACACTCCCAGACCTATTTTTACATTTTTATTTGGAAACAGGGTATCCTAAGCCAGCGTGCATGGCTGGCTTCGAACCTGCATGATCCTCCTGTCTCTGCCTCCCAAGTGTGGGGATTACATGCGTGCGCCACCACGCCCGGCTTTCTTTGCATTTTTTAATATATAGTTTATGGTATGAATTGTTTGGCAATTTCTTATGAAGAAAACTATACTTATACCTTTGGCCCAGGACTTCAAGGCCTAAATGGTCATCCAAGAAAATTAAACCTAGGTCCATAAAACAAGAATATTCATTTCAGCCTTATTGAGAATAGCCAACAGCTAGAAATGCCACACTTATCCACCAGTAGGAGAATGGCTGAACAGGTCAGAATAGTCTATTCATAGGACAGATTACTATTCAGCGATAAAAAGAAGCAAAATCAAGTTACCGTGCAGGTAACATAAATGTATCTCAAAATAATTATTTTAAAGGAAAGAAGCCAAACACAGAAGGTAGGATACCACCAACACTAAATGCAGGAGCAAGTGAAACAAAGGTATAATGTGGGAATCGAGACACCTACATTGTAGAGGTGAGAGTAACTCATGGGCATGAAGGACCTTGGAGTGGGGGCGGGAATGTTTTGTATCTTATCTTGGGCAGTGATCACAAAGATATAAACTGTTAACTGTACAAACTTCTGAAATGAGTTTTACTATATCTACATGCAAAAAAAGAAAGGCTTTGAAAACGTTTTTAAATTTTAAATAAACAAAAGTAACATAATCTCATTTGATATGATCATATACTGATGATACAGATAGGATTATAAAAAATAAACCCAGTTGTTGTCTCGAATATGCAGCATTACAAACAGAAAACTTTCATTTGATGCCATGTAATATTTTAAAAATGTTTTATGCTGTATGTTATTTCTAATGATGAAGGCTGTAATGGCAACAAGCAAGTTTTAATGTGGCCTAAACTGCTATATATATACTCCCTACAGCTTTTTGGCTTATAATATAATCATCTTTGTTTCCAAGGACCATCCTCAGGCAATGCCTTCTTGTCGGGAATCCAGCCCGACAGCTGACGGGGCTTGGGGAGATGATGAGTACCAACGACTCGAACACAAACCCAGGAGCCGGGAGTCAAGTCAAGAGAGATCTCATTTATTTCTCTCCAAGCCATCCTTTATATAGTACCAAGCCACGAGGGGAATTTCCATGAGAAATAGCCTAGCCTATCCGGGATAAAGATCACTAGCACGTAGTTTACAGCCAATCCCAGGCCAGTACATGAGCCATTCATGTGTGCGGAAAGCTCCTTTAAAGGTAGAAAGGGAAAAACCGCTCAGTCTCCCCACCCATAATGAATGGGGAAACCACACCTTCCTAGCTTCCTCCAGGAGCCATCTTTGCCCCTTTTTTGCTGAATCACTTTACTTAAAGTTTTGCCTTAGGCCGTAGGTCATAGGTCGCTCAGGCCAAATCTCCTTAGGAGCTGTATAGACACACCCCATCACCTTCTCAATAAGAAGAGAAGAGCTAAATTAACTTCAATATAGCATGAGTCTTAGCATATTAGGTAGGCTTACTACAATTCTCCAAATACTAGCAGCACGCATGTAACTAGTATGATGAGGACCCCTAAGCACATAGGTTAACCATATGTCTCCAGACACCAGTTTCCCCTGTAATCAGGAATTCACTGTGGCTTTTAAATAGGCATCAGAAACCTAAAAACAATCTGCTTAGGTACAGACAGTATTTCTGGATAAGTTTGAGCCAGTAGAGACCAGACTATTCTTCAAGATTATTGTAAAAGACACAAGAGTAACTTTAATGGTAATATCAATGACCAAAGATTGGCTATTTTACTAAGAAGTCACAATAAAAAGCCTTTGGGTTCCTGAGCAGATGTGGAAGTATCTATCACTGATCAGGTTAAGGAGTCCAGCCAAGAAGGTTGACCTCCCAGAGGAGCAGGCCAACCAGCATGGTCCACCTGTGTTCTGAGGCTCGGCCTGAGGAATCTTCCTGCTAGGGCACCCAGGGTCACGGCCCATCCCTTGGGAAACCCGGCTTAGCACCATGTCTCCCCACGGGTCTCAGTGGAAGGGAAACATCTACAGTCCCTGCATGAAGTCTCTTTCACTTCACTTGGTTTAAATTATTTTCCCAAACTTCAGGACACCTTTTCTTTTCACCCCTATTAATATTCCTGCTTAAAAAAAGAAAAAAAGTCGTTCCATAGAACGCACTTTGGGAATTCTTCCAACGAATTAATCAAAGAAAGGAATAAAAAATAATGATTCGCAAAGAGAATGGCCCAGTACCAGAAAATAAATCTGCCAGGCCATCTTATAACTATGCAGAGATCAAACCCCTTGGTACCAGCAAGGGGGTCAGATCAGATGGATTATCAATTATGTCAGCGAGGAGCAGCAGCTACACAGCCATTGCCCAGTGGACAGAGAGAAGCCCGGGCAGGCCGCCTGTGTGGAGGAAGAGTCTCCAGAGATAATACCACCCTTCCCACTTGGACGAGTGCAGACCATGCCCTAGGTGCCCAGCCACCCAGAACTACCTACACAGGGGGGTTCGGGTGGAGCTGAAGTACTAAAAATGATGGCCATTGCTCATTTTTTTTCTTTTCTTAGAGTTCTTTTGTGTGTGTGTGTGTGCTGGGTACAGGGGATGGAACCCAGGGGCATTATACCGCTGAGCTCCACCCTTGCCCTATTTTTTAATCTTTTATTAAATTTTTGAAACAGGATCTCACTGAGTTGCGAAGGGCCTCGCTATGTAGCTGAGGCTGTCAGCAAACAGCGATCATCTAGTCTCTGCCTCCTGAATGCTGGGATAACAGGTGTGTACCACCAAGCCCGGCTTCTTACAGTTCTTTGGGAAGAAAGATTAAATATCACAATATTTAACAAAGGAAAGAGAGAACAGTGTCAAGAGTCTAAAGTAAGCCGGTGCCTACCAAGGCCTTCTAGGGAGCAGGAGAAAAGAAGACCCTTGAGACAGTACTTGGTACACGATACTTAGTACCCACTGCTCTGTACCCAAAGGGCCCAGGGAGTACGGAAAACACACCATCAATGCAGGGGCAGCCCCCGTGGTTTGATGAGAACTGAATATATACTCAAGAACCCCCAGAGCTGTGCAGTGATCACAACATGGTAAGAATACTCATTTTCCAAAATAAAAATCTCCTTTTCAGGGAGCTCAGCGACTGAATGGGAGGATCCTGATTCTTATCCCAGTCCCCCATATCTTAAAGATAAAAGGCTGCTTTGTGCTTCTTCCATTGAGTACCGTGCCAGAAAAATAACTCTCCATTTCTATTTTCCCAACAACACAGTAAATGCCCCCAGAGCACCACAGGGGGAGGCGGGGCCAGCAAAGGTGGGGGCGGGGCTTCTCACTGCGATGCTTTCCTGCTATTAAAGTATGAAGTTTAATCTGAAAAGAGCTGTTTGGCCACGTTTCAAACAGGAAAGAGAATTAGGAAGGCAGTGCCAGATGGTGAGCAGGACACATCCATAGCAGGATCCAGGTCACTCCCAGGACCCTGCAGGGGCCTGGCTCAGCCTCTACAGGGAGAAGGTGCCAGCCCATCTCTCCTCCCTGCAGTCTGTAAGGAACTACAGGACATGCCGAGAAACTGGGCATCTCCACGGAAGGAACCAAAAGTTTCAAACTAAAATTTATTAGCAAAATGCTAATATAAGACTGGTCACAGCTTGTTCGTGCGCCTGAGGCCTTCCGAATCCCTCTGCCCACTGCAGGCTCCATCTCTGACTTTGCATAAGCATTTCCTGCAAGCAGGATGGGAAAGGATGTAGGCTCAGGTCTGAGCTGTATCAGAGGAGCTTCAGGAGCCACGGCCCAGTGAGCTTGAGCTCATGGCTACACACAGCCCAGAACACGGGTTTTAACCCAAGTGTCTACAAAACACACACAGGAGCTCTAACTCGAATTTACAGTGCAGAGAATCATTTCTAACAATTCTAAGTGGGGCGTTCTGAAAGGATGGACACTTTTATTTTTCAGGCCACCTGGCATAATACAAAATTTGAATAAATTCAGCACGTGAGAGCAAATAGCGAAGCATAGTAAATCCACTAGTAATGAAACCTGGCGATTGTTGAGCGCTTGCTACCACCCAGGTCTTTTCCAAGCACCCTCCATGTGGTAACTCGTTACAATTCCCAAACAAAGTAACAACTGTTTTTGCTCAAAGAAAGAAAGTCTAAAGACTATAGATGATAAGCAACCTGCCCAAATCACAGAGCTGATAAAGGACATCTCTTAGGAGCTGTCATTTCAACTCAGGCAGCCCATCTCCTGGAAAGCAGCTGCCTCTCTGGTCCAAACCCCAGAATTTCCCTCTTTATTTACCAGCCCCCTGGCCTATTCCCAAGGAGAAGGGAGAGGGCTACCTGATGGGCAGCCAGAACCCAAGTCAGTTATAGCTAGAGCTTGTGAAGCAAAAGAGAAGGCACCACCAAGGATGGTGGTATGCATCTGTAATCCCAGTAACTGGGAGGCTGAGACAGGAAGATCAAAGGTTCAAGGCTAGCCTCAGCAAGACAATGAGACTCTGTTTTAAAATAAAAGATAAAACAGGGTTGGGGGGGGGGCTCAGAGAGAGAGAATGTCCTTGGGTTCAATACCAAGTACAACCCCCCCCAAGAAAAAATTTATAAAAGGGAAGAAACTCTTGAAAGAGTAAAGAGGTACTGAAGAGAACAAAACTGAAATTTATTCACACCAAACAACCAATAACCTCAAAACAGGAACACATCCATGTATTCATTCATCAAAGGCTTGTTGGGAAGCCACAGCGTGGCAGGCACTCCACACCCATACATCAGCATCATTGAACATAAACTGAAATTTTCAAAGATGAATGGGAGGTAGGGAGGCGAGCAAGAATTTATTTCAGAATGTTCCGATAATTTATCATGCATCTCTTTCAACAAGATTCTTAGGTCTGTTAAGCGGGAAACAATAAAAACTATCCCAGTCAATCCAGAGTCTTGAGAAATGTACAGTCCGAGACAAAAGTCACAGCCAAAGAGAGACTCCAAATATCAAACATTCAAGAAAAAGGAGCGTCGGCTTGAAGACCACTCACGTGTAGGCTAACGTGGCGCTGAAGTGCTTCTTGATGTAGGTTTCCAAAACAGGGTTAAAATGCTGGAATTTTCTATCAGCAATAAGCCCAATGATGAAAACCTGTGGAGTCAACAAGACTTTGTCAGCACCATGATGAAAACCATCTGGGACTCTTTCTCGGAACCACATGTAACACAATGTGAAGAAACGAAAGGTGACTTGCTCAGGCAGGAGTTGGGCCCCATTTATATCTTCCTACCCTAGAAATGACATTTGCATAGCCATCATTTCCCATGAAAAGAAACTTCTCACTTCTCCAGTGCCTGGCCTTCTATTGGATTTGCAAGTGGAAGGCTTTAGAGGTGACTTGAGGGAGCCCCTCCCCCTTTGAAGGCTTCAGCAGAACGGCCCCTCCCCCACGTCTCCATATCTAAGCAGATGAAAGGAACATGCCCCTTACCAGAGCATCAAACACCAGAGTGTCAAAGGTCTCGCTCTCCGAGTTCTCCATCATGATGTTGAAGAGGGCATCCAAAGTGTCCTGCAGGAACTGCACAGACGCAGGACGTCAGGTGGCAAAGCCAACCATGTACCCATCTCCCCCAAAACAGAATTAGAATCAGAATCACTGTCATCTCTGCTGAAACTCCAAATACGCACCTCATCCCAACGCTACCTACATACAGAGCTCCTCATTTCTGGGACCTTTTCAGCCCTTACATGCACCAAAGACACATCACCCAGAGTCTGCCAGGGGAGAGCAGAGCTGGGAGGTACCTACTGCTTTCCCCAGAGACCTTCCCAACCCTCTTTCTAGTTTTTATCAGGCTGGTAACAACAAGTAATAAATAAACCCACCATACAAAAACAAGTAAGCAACAGTGTAATAAATGCAAGAATCATGAACCTGACTGATGCTTAGGAAGAGCTGACATCCATGCACCCTGATTTCAGGGTTCCCACCATGAGTGGGCAAGAGCCCCACAGGAACAGGTCCCAGCTAGGAATGATAAAGGATCTTCTACCAACGAAGATGTTCAGGTGCCTATAATCCGAGTACTTAGCAAACTGAGACAGGAGGATCACAGGTTCGAGGCCAGCCTCAGCAACCTAATGAGGCTCTATTACAAAATGAAAAAGCAAAATAGGGCTAGGGGTCTTGCTCAGAGGTAGAATGCCTTTAAGTTTGATATGAGAGAAAAAGAGATGCCCAGAGGTCGAAAAGAATAGTGATTCTGAAATTAATATACAGAGCAGTATGCCAGAAATCACTTATCAATCCAAGAAAAACTGATAAATTGCCTGTAGGGTGTACCAAAATTCACCATTCAAATATGACCATGTTGAGCGACAATGAATCAGGAATTCAATTTTTAAAAGTCTAGACGTTAAACACTTGCTAGAAGCCATCAAGCCTCCCTCCCCTGACACCCTGAAGGATGTGGAGGAAGGGTAGAGAAGATTACACTGAAAGTGCTGCGACCCCTGTAGTGGAGAAGTCCAGAGTACTCAAAACGCCATGTAATGGAATATGGCCATCAGAAGGAATGGACGCATCACTGCCAGTGATTACAGAGATGCACACTGGAGCCACACTGGACCACATCATACTCACTGTGACACCAATAATCAGGAAGATGGGCACCAGTAAGTGGGGGAAAGGATGGAGAAGATCAGAGCCCTAGTCCATTTACTACTGACAGAAATGGAAAACAGTCCAATAGCTTTGGGGAAAAGTTTGACAATTCCCCAAAAAGCTAAACATGGATTTGCCATATGACTCAACAATTTCATTCCTAGGTATACATCCAAAAGAAAGGAATATATATATATATTCTCATAAGAACTTGCACACAAATATTCATAGCAGCATTATTCATAATTGCTCCCAAAGAATGGCAACAACTTCAATGTCCATCAACGGATCAAGAGACAAGTAAACAGTCCCTGTCCACACAAGAGCGGGTTACCCAAACAGAAGGAATGGGGTTCTCACAAATGCTACCACATGGATGCCATCAAAGCAGACAGACACAGAAGACCATATATTGTACGGCTCCATTTATACGCTATGCAGAATAGGCAAATCTCAGGAGGCAGAAAGATTATTATTTGCAGGGAAAGTGAGGAGCAACTGCCAACAGGTAGGAGGTTTCTTCTTGGGGTAATGAAAACGTTCTGAAATTAGATGGTGGTAATGATTGCACAGTTCTATAAATATACTAAACACCACCAGACTGTACAGAGTGAAGAGTGATCTTGATGCAGCTTATCTTGAAACGGGGGAATGGAGGAGGTGATCACATAGCGGGGACATCAGAGGGATGGCTAAATTAGATGTTGAGTCCAGATTCTTCATCGATGGTCCAGCTTGTACACAACATCCCAAGGTCCTTCTAGACCTCAGAGGGCCTAAAATTATCTCAGATTTGAGCCTGGGCACCAAACCAAGGAACCGGCTCATAGATGAGTTTTTCTCCACTGAGCCCGCCTGCACCGTAAGCTCTGGGACCAGGAGACAGAAGCCTCTCGGCACCTCTTTGGGAGGGAACATGGCCTCCCCACCCCAACAAGAGATCCGAGACTCACTGAGGCACGAATCCTCCTTGTATTCCACTCAACTACTGTCCCAAATTTATACTGGAAAATGTCACATATACATGGAAGAGAATGAAACCACCCTGACCAGGAGGCATTCTGGTCTGGACAACAAAGGCTTAATCAACTCATTTGATTTTCTGCGTCTGTACCATCTTGTTACTTTTGTAGTATTTTCCATGCTTTTCAGATTGTAAATCTTTGCAAAGGTCAAAACTTGACACCATCTGCTAACAGTCTGATGTTCCTGCCAATGGCCTCCCCAGGTGCCAAGCTCTGGCTCATCACAGTTTCATGCAAAGTATCTGAATAGGCCTACCAGTCCCACCCAGACAAACGGCATGGTCAGCAGCCCAGAAACATACTGGACAGAGCCAAACCCTCCCTTGTCTGGCCCATAGCCACGGTGATCAGGGCTAAGCAGCTGGAGATGCCCACAAGCAGCCATGCAAGGGCTTCTTCAGACACCCCATCCTCTCTCTGAGACCACCCACTGGAGGACCACAGCCATCATCTTGACACTCTCACTTAACAGGAGATCATGTTATTACTACATATGCTAATACCTTCATCAGTCTATCAAGCAAAGCCATCTCTCTGCTGCCAATTATAAATATAC
Organism: Muscardinus avellanarius; assembly: GCF_963383645.1. Classification (NCBI taxonomy): domain Eukaryota; kingdom Metazoa; phylum Chordata; class Mammalia; order Rodentia; family Gliridae; genus Muscardinus; species Muscardinus avellanarius. Next base: position 157,360,625 of record NC_137789.1, on the reverse strand, counting down.
CGATGGTTGAGTTTTTTTAGCTTTCTAAATGTAGGATCATGTCATCTACAGATAAAGATCTTCTGGGTTCTTCTTTTCCTGTTTGCATTCCATTGATATCCTGGGAAGAGTCTCAAGCACTGTATTGAAAAGGAGTGGTGATAACGGGCATCCTTGTCTTGTTTCTGAATTCAAAGGGAATTTCTGCAGTTTTTCCCCATTCAATATGATGTTGGCCTTGGGTTTATTGTTATTGCATCAATAATGTTGAGGTTAAGTTTCTTCTATTCTAATTTTCTGCAGCGCTTTTGAACATGAATGGCTATTGGATTTTATCAAGTGCTTTTTCAGCTTCTACTGATATGATCCTGTGATTTTCGTCCTTAGTTCTATTTATGTGGTGAACGGTATGTACTGGTCAGTGTATGTTGGACCAGCCTCCCCTTCCTGGAACAAAACCAGCTTGGTCCTGATGTACAGTCTTCCCGACATGGTTCTGGATGTGTATCACTAGGATTTTGTTTAGAATTTTTGCATCTATATTCATGGGAAGCCGGAATAAAAGGGAGAAAGTCTACATCTCTAGGCATCCCTAAATAAAGAGAAGGCGCCCCAGACAACTGGGGAATTCCGCAAGTCTTGGCTGGTCTCTAACAGCTGCATGACTCAACAGCCTGGTCACCTGAGGGGCACAGACTGAGCGGGTGCATCAGTAAAAGGAAAGGATGAAGTTAGGCACCGGTGCTCAGGAGGGAAGGCCGTCCCAGCACCGCGCTTAGCAGGGAAGGAGAGATGGGGAAATGTGCCCAGGGATGAATAATCAGATGTGACACCATAGTAGATATGGCGGTGGGCACAGCAGAAGGTGATTCCACATTCTTCCTGGTTGAGAACAGGTCAACAGAAGTACAGCAAATTCCTGATGTGAACTTGAAAGGGGGACTTGAAAGAGGACAAATGTCACTGTGTCGTCTACAGTATGTTCACATATTCACCCAGTTTCCATCTCAACCAGGGAATTTATAGAACCCGGGGAAGTTGAAAATGCAATTAGCGTTGTCCAAGCCATTGGAAGAAGACCGGGACTGAAAAGATGATTAAAGTTTTAAGATTAAGCGAGGATATGTTTGAACGGTTACACAACGAATTGAGGCAAGTAGTGCGACCAGATTAATTCGTTCTGAAGTTAAGCACATTGCTGGCTAATTAAGGCCACTTTAAGTAATTAATTTTAAAGAGATAAGACAGTCTCCTTCCACAGGCACCTCTCATGGAGAGGAAGAAAGTAAGGCCGCAGCACTGAGGCGCGGCTGCAGGGGCCGCAACACTAAACACCGCGTGTCGGCGACCAGCTTGGCGTCCCCTGTCCCGGTCAGAGCATCCTGAAATAACACTGCATTTGCTCCTGTGCACGCTGTCTGGTACTTGAGAGAGAAGAGCCCAATCCCAGAGAAAGCATCAGCATGATAAGCAGCTTCAGAAAAAAAGGCTCACAAAGCCGGGCGTGGTGGCGCACGCTTGTAATCCCAGCATTTGAGAGGCTGAGATAGGAGGATTGCGCAGGTTCAAAGCCAGCCTTGGCTATTTAGTGAGGCCCTCTGCAAATCAGTGAAACCCTGTTTCAAAATAAAGAATAAAAAATAGGGCTGGGGATGTAGCTCAGAGGTAGAGTGCCCCTGGGTTCCATCTCCAGTACCGCAAAAAAAAAAAAAAACTCTCGCAGACCTGGCGTGTTCAAAGCCACCCCAGGTCAACCTGCTCTGCGTGCTGGACCTCACAGAGATCCTAAACCCAGATCACCTGAGGAAATACCAGCACCTAAAATTCCTCCAGCCACTGTGAGAGCCAAAAGTGAGTATAGATCATACAGGAAGAGAACTACCAAGACAAGACTCAGTGCTCTGGTCTGTCTGCCAGGCCACAGGGGCTCCAGCCCCTGATGGAAGATCCCGGGCAGGTGTGATGATGACTGTGGAGAAGAAGCAAGCAGACACAGAGGGCGCCTCTTCTGTACCCCAAGCCCTAACCCTAACAGCGCCCCACAGAGCCGCTATGGTGACCCCCTGAACTGGCGATGGGGGCCTCCATCTCACCGCTGTTTTTGCTACAGTGACGACCCATCAGAAGAGGAAACAGGCCCCAAGACAAAGCAGGTTCCAAAGCCCTTTGCAGCTGACCCATGGAGCCTACCAAACCCCAATCCCAGCAGCGCTAGGTCCCCTGAGAGGGAGATGGTGCTGTTTGCTAAAGGGATTATAACTAGAATCCTGAGTGACTCGAGGTCAGTGCCTACAGCCATTAATGCACATGAGCAAGATGAAGCTGAGCCCGGCCCACGTTACCTTCACCACCTCTCCGCCATCCACCTTCATGAGCTGCCGCAGGTTCTGCTGCAGCAGGCTGGTGTTGGAGCGCCACTTGAGCAGGCCCAGCAGGTCCACTGCAAACAGAGCGAATGTCAGCCGCAGGCCGCCATACCCATCCCTCACACACAGTGCAGGCGCGTCCTCCGAGCACACAGAGGTGTTCTACCTCGGAGCTACACTCCCAGCCCCATTTTATTTTTTATTTTATAAAATTGTCTCACTAAGTTGCTGAAAGTCTCACCAGGTTGCTGAGGCTGTCCGCCAGCCTGCGATCCTCCCATCTTAGCCTCCCAATTACTGGGATTATAGGTGTGTACCACGGCACCCAGTTCCTCTGTAAGATTTTTTTTAAAAGGAATATTAAACCTATTTCAAAAGGTCCAGCTGTCAAATATTTCATTACTTCGTAGCAACACATTTAGCATCCAGTACAGCTGAATTCGTTCCTTCCAATGGCATTACCATGAACTGTTTTCCATGTACCTTCCTGGTTCTCTCTGATTGTTTTCTTCTCTTTTCTTTTCTTTTTTTTTTTTTTTTTTTTTTGGTGGTACTGGGGTCCTGGAAACCCTTCTACCTCCGGGCTACACTCCCAGACCAAGTTTATACTCATTTTTATTTGGAAATAGAGTCTCTTAAGCCAGCGAGGCTAGCTTCAAACCTGCGCGATCCTCCTGTCTCTGCCTCCCAAGCAGGGGGGAAAGGGGGAGATACAAGCATGCGCTACCACGCCCAGCTTCATGTAGAAACTTTAAAAGTGCATTTGGGAACCTAGAAAAGAACCAGCCTTATCAGCCTACAGAGGCAGCTTCTGGGCACCACCAGGCCTGGAGAAATCGGCCCAGCCAGAAAGAGCCACCCTGGCACCTTCAGCAAGTGAGCTTTTCCTGTTTGAGAACATCATCTGGGCTGTTGTTTGTTTGTTTTAGATAAAATGATATGAAATAATTAACACAAATTCAAGTACTGGAGACGCAAGGGGACAGAACCCCAAGGTCCTCAACAATCCCGAGCAACTGCGCCTGCTTTGTGTGGAGTCCTCCCGGCTTGCACGGCTGCTTTGAGGGAGTCCTCCCGGCTTGCATGCATGTGTTGTTCTGCTGCTTGTGTTTCTGTTGGCCGCCTTTTTAATCAAAAGCCAAGGGTCAAATAGACTGGTTTTGAAATATTCCAAGAATACTTTTCTTTTTCATTTAAAGGATTTTGTTTAAGACACCAAGATGCTCTTTAGGGTACAACGATGGAATCCAAAGCCTCTCCAGGAAAGTACCTATGCCTACACATTTTCACTTCATGTTATATTAACGCCTCACTATTTGCAAGAATGCAATTAGCAGAGTGCCTCTAATTTACTGTTTATGCTCATCAGAAACTTCGCCTGCAAAAATGTTAATAACCATTAAAAAGAAAGAAAAGACCTTCATTTACTACTGAAAAGAAAAATACCATCTCTCATTTATTTCACTTCTCCCCTCTCCAGTAAAATCAACAAAGGAGAAAATTCCAACACAAAGGGCCAGTAGCCACGGGTACTGGAACAGGAGGAACGTGGCCACCAATGCTGGCTACAGATGCCGGCTGAGTCGGGTAGCTCCAGGACCCTGGGCACACTCATTCTACCTTAGTTTCTCATCCAAACAACGGCTGCAGCATTCTGTACCTGGCAGGGCAGCCGCAAGAATGAAAGGCCACGACATACAGAAAACAGCAGAGTGCCCGGCAGAGAACACCAAAGGCAGCAGTCCTCCCACGAGGTGACCTGGCACCAACAGCCCACGCATCTGTCGTGGAGGGCCCGTGGTTTAATTTCTAATTAAAAGTGAAGTCATGGGGCTGGCTGCATCTCACCCCAATGCACCTTAGTCTTAGGCTGAAGGGAGCCTTCCATTTCACAAGTTGCCAGTGTTTCATGGGTGGAGATCAACTCAGAGCCTGGAATCCACTTATGCAAAGTTGGAAGCCCATGGTATCTGACTGAGCTGAGATTTACCTCTGGGTTGCAAGTGTGAAAAAAATTTAAGTCGCATACAGAAGGAACAGCTGAAGGAGGGGTCAGAGAAGAGGGAGGAAGAGGAAGAGGAGGATAAGGAGGAGGAACAGGAGGAGCAAGAGGAAGAGGAGGGGGAGGAAGAGGAAGAGGAAAAGGAAGAGGAGGAAGAGGGTGAAGAGGAAAAGGAAGAGGAGGAGAAGGAGAAGAAGGAAGAGGAGCAAGAGGAGGGGGAGGAATAGAAGTAGAAGGAGGAGAAGAAAGAGGAGAAGGAAAAGGAGGAGGAAGAGGAGGAGGAGGAGGAAGAGAAAAAGGAGGAGAAGTAGAAGGAAGAAGAGGAAAAGGAGGAGGAAGAGGAAGAAAAAGAGAAGGAGGAGGAAGAGGAGGAGGAAGAGAAGGAGGAGGAACAAGAGGAGGAAGAGGAGGAGGAAGAGGAGGAGGAAGAGGAGGAAGAAGAGAAGAAGGAGGAAGAGGAGGAGGAAGAGAAGGGAGAAGAGGAGGAGGAAGAGGAGAGTCTTTTGATTAAAGCAAGATTACCCAGCCTCCACCAACTACCCCAGTGAGACAAGGCCCTCCCTTCCCCATGCCCTCACTCCTGGGGGGTCATCACAGTGGGCCCATAATTATTCTTTGCTCCATGACTCCTCTCTCTGTAATTATACAGTAAACTGATCGAGAATGGGCCTCACATCTTATACTTCTTTCTCTATCTCCCACAGCATCCAGCGTAATGCAGAGGATGGAGATATTTAACACAAACCTTGTTGAATAATTCAGCCATAGCTTTTCCCTAAGTAATGGAAGTTTGCAGTTAAAAAAAAAAAAGAAAAAGAAAAGAAAAATCATGGTTTCTGAAACATGACACCCCCACATGAGATCTGGGATTGATGCTCAGTGGCCTGCTGCAGAAGCTCACCTGATATACCAGCATCCCCAAAAGGGGCAGCCAAAGCCACCAGCCTTCCCCTTGTGCTCCAGGAGCAGTGGCCTGGGAGTTTCCTTGTTGCCTGGCAACAGCGGCCGGGGCGCCCTCTCCCTGGGCTTCAGGGGTTAATCACCCTGCAGCTGTGAACCCGAACATGGACACCTGGGAGATTTCCTGCTTTCCAATCCTCTTTCCAGGGAGATGTGGGTTATACGTGCTATTCAGTGTTTTGAAGATGAAAATACGTTTAGGTTCCAAATAAAAACATCCAAAGATGTTCTGAGAACATGACACACATGTAAGCAAGTGGCTTCGATACAGCAGCTCTGGCTCGTGCGCTTCCCAATAAAACGGAAGCGCCACACACGTGCGGTGGTGACCTGCAGACTCGCCTCTGTCAGGGTTAAGTGTGCAGGAAGCTGCGGTCTGGCAGGCACTTGGGGGCAATGAAGGCCACATCCAGAAGTCACATTTGTGGTACCTCGTTCCCACAACCCAGTCCCAAGCTGGGGCCTGAACAACTGACCCTGTCCCCGTTCCCTGGGCGCCACATTAGAAAGCTCCCTGTGCTTTCTAATGTCCCCCACAGTCCTGTTTGTACAGATGCAACCCACCCAGTGTGCATTTGTTCCCGGGGATTACCTTCCTTGCTGGCAAAGGTAACAGGAGACAAATGTAGTCGAGTGGCCTAAAATCCTTTATACCCAAATGTATCCACAGGGCCTTAAAGTGTCTTAATCCAGATGTATCCAAGTACCAAGAAAGCTTCCCAGTGACTCATCAGCCCACACACCAGGCAGTTTACTCAAGACACCTGCAGTGGGGAAGCTTTACATTGTGTAATTCAGAACAAGAGCGCCCAAAGACCAGAGAAGGAAGTTTGAAAAGCGTCTAACACCGGGAAGGTGCCGCAGCCCACAGGACATGCGCACCTCCGCTACAGTGTCCAGAATTCCAAATGACGGGTTTCCTTTGTCCTTGTTGTTAATCCCATTAAAACCCCAAAGACGCCTGCCCCTGCCAAATCCAAAACTACTGCCATGATTGACGGCCCCCAGGGACGCAACGCCCGATGGCAGCAGACATTAATAATCATAGTCCACATTGGGCAGTTAAGAGGAAAAATTGGATTTCCAAGCTCAGTTTCAAGGAAGCAGAAAGCCACTCTGCACAGCTGCAATCTGGCCACATTAAGGGGATGTGCTTCTTAAATGAAAGATCTGTATGGAGGAGTCTGTGTCTCTTCCAGATGGAGTGACAGCAACAAGGCCAGCGTGTGGTGAAGAAGTACCCTGTCCGGACAGCGATGTCGCCGGAGGACGCAGGTGGTGGCAATGCACTCGGAGGTGTCCAGCCAGGGCTGCTGGGGACAGAGGCATCTGCTGCTGAGTGAGTTGTATTTTTGACTTTGCTTTGTGTGTGGGAATCAGCAAGGGGCCTCCTCTCACACTGAGAGGAGGACTGGAAATGATGCAAACCAGCCCTTCCAAAGAAAGAGAACAAGAGCCAGGCACGGCATGGTGGTGAATGCCTGGAATCCTAGGACTTGGGAGACTAAGAAAGGAGGATTGTAGGTTCCAGGCCAACTTCAGCAACTTAGTGAGACTCTCCGCAGCCCAGAGAGATCCTGTTTCAAAACAAAACAGAACAAAGGGCTTGGAGTGTGAATCAGAAGTAGAACATCTCTGGATTTAAATTCCAGAACAAGCTGGGTATGATGGCGCAGGCTTATAATCCCCGCACTTGGGAGGTGAAGACAGGAGGATCGCACAGGTTCAGAGTCCGCCTCGCTGGCTTAAGAGACCCTGTTTCCAAATAAAAGTATAAAATAGGTCTGGGAATGTATCCCAGAGGTAGAAGGGTTTCCAGGAACCCCAGTACCACCAAATAAGTAAGTAAATAAATAAATAAATAAACAAACAAATAAAAATAAATCCCAGAACAAAAATAACTGGTAGTTATCCCAATGAATAGCAAAGATGGAGAAAGACCCCAGAAGGACAGGTCCCTCATGTCCCACAGCTCATGAAACCCTCCAAGAGCTATGGAAGCAGGCAATATTCCCCTGTCCACAAACAAGAATAAAACTGAAAAAGATTCCAAGCACACTTATTCAAGGTCAAGCCAGGGTTAATTCCCAGTGTTAATATCAGGCCAGGGCTCAATCCTGGATCTTTGCTGTCTTCTACATCTCAGACATTTTCCTTCGCAGCACGCTATATTTCCTTTGGCCAAAATCCATTCTAACCCAAGTTACTCCCTGTAAGGTTCGTCTTTAGACCAAACCAGAAAAATGAATGGTAAATGTTAAATTGTACCTGCCTCCTCCAAGTGCACTGGTGAGGGACAGAGGAACTCTATGCACACTCCGCAGAATCCCCCCCTCCCCCCCGCTCAGCAAGCAGCCCAAACGGGACAAGGACCAAGGAGGGAGCAAAGCTCCCGGCGGCGCACCCCCTCACCGTTCTGGGTGAGCTTGGTGGAGCACACCAGCGTGGAGATCTGGAAGGAGTCTTTGCTGATGGTGCAGCTGCCGAGGTTCTGCATGCTCTTGCCGGTGGCCGAGTGGCCCTTCTCTTCCAGCTCGGCTTTCGTTGAGGGCAGACTCAAGTACGTCGACGCGTCCTCCAGCTTCTTGGCTTCGGCCTGTGGGTTCAGCAACGCGGAATGTCAAACAGCACGCCAGACAGCAACACCCGTGCTTTCCCACGCTCCGCTGGCCTTCATCCTCTTAACCGTCATATGTGCTTTTTTTACCGTACTCCAGGATATATTCTGATAATTTCCCTTTTTCACTCTAAATTAGTATGTGTTCACAGCCTTTTTATTAATGTGTGTGTGTGTGTGTGTGTGTGTGTGTGTGTGTGTGTGTGTGTATGTGAGTGTGTGTGTGAGAAATACTGGGGATTAAACTCAGTGGCATTCTACCTCCAAGCTACACTCCTAGCCCGACTTTATTTTTTAATATTTATTTATTTATTTATTTATTTTGCAATTATAGGAATGAATCCCAGAGACATTCTACCTCCGAGCTACACCTTCAGACCTATTTTTTATTCTTTATTTTGAAACAGTGTCGCATTGAGTTGCAAAGGGTCTTACTAAGTAGCTGAAGCTGTCCACAAACTGCAATCCTCTGGCCTCAGCCTCCCGAATGCTAGGATTACAAGCATGCACCACCACGCCCGGCTTATTTTTTTTATTTTAAAACAGGATCTCAAAGCCAGGCGTGGCGGTGCATATTTGTAATCCCAGCATTTGGGAGGCTGAGACCTGAATATCATGGTTCGCAGCCAGCCTCAGCTACTTAGTGAGGCCGTCTGCAACTTAGTGAGACCCTATTTCAAAATAAATAATAAAAAAAAAAACAACCAGGATCTCATTGAGTTGTGGACGGCCTCACTAAGTAAGTAGTTGAGGCTGGCTGCGAACCTGCAATCTCCCTAGCTCAGCCTCCCAAGTACTGGGATTACAAGCGTGCACCACCACACACAGCCACAGCCGTTTTATTTAGCCATCTCATGTGTTGCTGTCTGTCGTCTTCTCTCATGAAGAGCAGCCAAAGGACCAGTCATCAGAAATATCTGTTTACATAATTAAATAGCCATCTAGCTGCTTCTTCATAAAGATGGCGAAAGGTCAGAGTGCGACAGTGCAGCGATGCTTTGGCATCCATACCTTGTACACAATAAGATCGTGCTCCCCGTCTCTCAGGGTGGTCCCGTCGTACCTCATCAACTTCACAAATGCTAGTGCAAATATCTTCTCGGATTTGTCCTTCGCTGCAATAAAAAATCGATAAACATCTTCAACCATGGTCATGACAAAACAGCATTGCACAATACAAGGAAAGCTAGCTTTGTGGCAACTATTACACAATCATATTGACACACATGAAAGTCAGTGGGAAGACCTGGAGAAATGAGCCACATACACCTAGAGGAAGACCCCGGACGCAAAAGGATGCATCGCCCTAGAATTCATCTGTAAACCCAAGGCAATTTCAAACCAAATCGCAAGGATGAGATTGCTCCAGGAACTTGAAAACTGATTTCAGAGTAAAGAGTGAGATGGTTTTGCAGACGACTGCACAGGAATGGCCGCAGCACTAGAATCCAAGAGCACCTAGGAGGCAGGAATGAGGAGACTGTGTGGTTTTAACACACGGATGCTGAGCCCAGGAAGCCTACGGGGCTATGATGCGTGGAGACAAAACTGTTTAGCCAGACAGAAAAATAAAAGCCTCCTCTCTCAGCCCACCCTCTAGGATGAGGCACAGACGGCCTGCACACCTGAAAGTGAACCTTCCTTCCTTCCCTCTAACAAGAAAGGTCCTCGGGGGGACCTGCTTGCCAGGGCTCACACCCTCGCCGCACCCAAATATCTGCCGAATGTCACCTCCTCCCGAGAGTCCACACCTCATCCTAAAGAGTAAGTCACAGCCCACTCACAGCCTGTCCCACGCCACACTTATGTTTTATTTTTCTTCATACTCTTTATCTGTTCTTATTATTTTTGTCTTGCAGTGCTGGGGATCGAACCCAGGAACTTGCGCGTGCTAGGCAACTGCTCTACCAGTGAGCTACATCCCCATGGTCCTCTTCTTACCCACAGTCCTTCTCTGTGAGAGGGGTGTGTGTGTGTGTGTGTGTGTGTGTGTGTGTGTGTGTGTGTAAACTCATTGCTGTTATAGTTTGTTTTTTATCCCCTGGGCCCTGGAATGTAAGGGAGAAAGAGAAAAAGAAAGAAAGAGAAAGAGAAAAAGAAAGAGAGAAAAAAGGGGAGAGAGTATGTTTTATTGCTACTATATAGCACATAAAATAGTGCCTGACATACAACAGTTACTCAATAAATACTTAGGAAACTTGGGGAAAGGGCCAAGATGCAAATACATTCTTTTGGGTCATAAAGAAAACAAAACTTGGTGCTTTGCCCAAGGGTGGTGGCGGGAGAGGAGGCAAGGAAGGGCTGACGAGGTGAGGGGCGGCGTGTGAGTCAGGACGCGTGCCTTCCAGGTAGAGAGGCCGAAGGCAGAGGTATGGCGTTGGGTCTGCCCACCGGGGACAGAGACGGGAGAGCAGTGACAGCGAAGGGCCAGCCAGGGCAGAGGGCGCGGGGATGGGAAAGGAATCTGCTTGAGGAAATGGACTTGCCATGATTCCGCAAGCTGTCACCTTCAGTCAAGGGATAGAAGCATTTGAGTTCTAGAGCAGGAAAAATCAGAAACTCAAAATGGCATGTTTGGAGATGAAAAGACAGAGGTTGGACAGGGAAGAACCACACATCTACTCTCCTGAGTCAGGGGCTCAAAATGTCCCCCAAGACCCCGCTATACCAGACACCAGGCCTGTTCATCTAACACCCTGCATGCTGGTATTAGCTAGCATAGAGTAGGTACTTAATAAATGCTGGCTAATTCCTTGAATGACTGAAGGTTCAACCAACCAAAAGCAAAAAGAGAAACAAAAATAAAATTCATGTGCCTAGGAATCTAAAAAGTAACTCTATAAAACGGCAAGGAGACATAAAATAATTTAATGTTCAGAGGGCAAAAAAGAGCTCCTCTTAAGTTTGGGATGACTTTAAAAAATTAAAACAGGCTTCCTCAAAGTGACCCCGGCTTGGAAGGCAACTGGATGCCAGTGGCTTGCGAGAGTCTGCCACCAAGTAAGCCCAGAAAGAGCAGCTTTGATGCGCAGCCAGCATCTTTACATCCAAGGAGTGGGCTGCTCTTTATTACAAACGCGTCGGCAGCTAGTGCAAGGTGGATGGCTTCCTTTACAACAAACTTACAAGCTAGGCCTGGTGGCGCACGCTTGTAATCCTAGTACATGGGAGGCTGAGACAGGAGGATCGTGGGTTCTCAGCCAGCCTCGGCTACTTAGTGAGGCCCTCTGCAACTTAGTGAGATGCTGTTTCAAAATAAAGAATAAAAAATAGGGCTGGGGGTGGAGCTTGGAGGTAGAATGCCCCTGGGTTCCATCCCCAGTACCGTAAAAAAATAAATAAATAAATAAAAAACCTTAGAGAACCGCAACAAACCACAGCAGGAGACCTCTCATGCTTGGAACATGGCCAAGGCTGCCTGCTCCCTGAGTCCCACCTAGACAAGGCCCCTGTGGTCCAGGGAGAATCAGCTCCTGGCTCCAGGTTCTGTGACCCATCGAGAAGCCTCCAGAATTGCCAGCACCCTGTTAGAAGGCATCATCATATCACTTCAGGACCAGACTTTCTGACCCAAAGAAGGACAGTCCCCGGTCTGAGAGGCCCCATCCGGTCTTTCTCTCACTAGCCTCAGCTTGCATTTGGCGGTTCCTTCTCCTGCTCCTGACCCATGTCTGCACACAGGCCTGAGCAGCGCCTCCAAGGCCACCATGGGCAGCGGATGGCCCACGATCCGGCTGGCAGCAGACTCACGATACTCAGTGTGCTTCAGACCCCGCACACGGTGGCCTTGGAGGCTTCATTACTTATGCAAATGCATCTTGGTATGTCCGTGATAGCATCTTGTCTGTAATGAGCACTTAAAATTGACAAGAAACACAAGGATTTTGAAAATTAAAATGCTAGAGCAGCTATGGCTCTGCTCCAGTGTAATTTATTAATTAGGGAGAATGGGCTTGTTAGAAGGGGAATGCATGATTTTGAGACAGTCCTCTATGGACTCGGAAATTCTCAGTCCCTGCCCTGCTTCCTCCTGGGCTCTCGTGGGCAGCCCCCTCTTGAAGTCCTGAGCGATGTGTGTGGAGAAGCCCAAGCGTGCTCACCACGGCCTCCTGTCTTCCCTAGACGTCTGCGCCCTGGCTGCTCCTCAGCACCCAGCTGCCCACCTGCGTGGCAGGGGGAGCCTGCCACACCCTCCAGCTGTGGCCAAGGATGTACCTGGCAGAGGCTCCTCGTCACCCAACCCAGCCCTCCCAGCCACTGTGCTAGCCCAGCCCACCCATCCCATAACGACTGCAAACTAACCCAGGCCCCACTCAGACCAACTTCTGTAGTAGAGAACCCCCAGCCATCTGTGTACACAGCAGGTGCTAAACAAAGACCAAGTGATGGAGGTAGCCCTGCCACTCTGCTGAGGACTGAAGTGGCCCACTCAGACCAGGGCTCTGTGTTGTTTTTTGTTTTCTTTCCTTTTTTTGTTTGGGGTTTTTTTTCTTTGCAGTACTGGGGGTGGAACCCAGGGGTATTCTACCTTTAAGCTACACCCCCAGCCCTATATTTTATTTTTTATTTTGAAACAGGGCCTCACTGAATTGCAAAAAGGGGCCCCGGCTGCCCAGCTAGCCTGCCTCAACTAAGTAGCTGAGGCTGGCCACAAACCACAATCCTCCTGTCTCAGCCTTCCGAATGCTGGAATTCCAGGTGGATATCACCACTCCCAACTTGGGCTCTGGGTTTTAATCAAAGCTCTTCTCTGACCACTAGGATGACTCGGGGTCTCTAGGCTGCAGTCCCTGGTGTGCAGCATAAGACATAGTGCTGCTAACACTGGCATCTGCTGAGGTTCTTGTGAGGCCTGATCCACACAGCAGAGTGAGATCCGATGCCAGCACGGTCAACATTAGCATTGTCAACCAATATCCTCCCGCCTGGGGCTTCTGCCATGTAGGAGGGCCAGTGCACTCCAACCTGGGGCCTGATGGCCGGGTGGCCTAACACAAGCACAAATGGGGGACCCTAGCTGTGTAGCTGGCCTGCCTCAAGCCGCTGCTTCTCCCACTCAGAGTGACCCCTGATGCCCGTCTAATGGGACCCTGGCCGGCTTCCACTGCTGGGATAGGAGAAGGGGTGGAAGGATGCTCTCCTGCTTCCATCCCTCACAGCCCTCTGTACAGACCCCATGTCATCTTGGCACCCTTGCTCCAACCATCCCCTGGGGCAGGTAGCTGAGGTTCACAGTGGGCTCCAGCTCTGCAGACCCCCGCTCCCAAGCTCCTAAGGGACCAGGCCAGGCTTCCTGATGGCCGTGTGCAGAGGCTGCATGCACGCACCAGGTCCATGCGTACGTTCACTATCCCTGAAGGCTGGGCTGTATGCCTGCCCACCCAGGCACACTCCACACTGCATGGAGGACCCAGGCTGTGATAAACAGTGAGACCGCTGCCATATCCCAGAGCGGGGCCTTCTCAGGAGCCCGGCACCATGCTGCAGGGCTGCTGGAGGGAGGGACTCAGACCCTCAAGTGCAGATCAGAGGAGGCTTGTGCTGAGGCACCTGGGAGGAGACAGTGCCAGCCAGGGTCCCACCACCCGTCTGCATGGCTTCCCGGTGTGATCAGTGACCTCCCCAACTCACAACCGCAGCCAGCTCTCACTGTCTCTCTCCCAAACGTGAGCCACCGCCCAATGGGGACGGAGCCCAAGGATGGGGATTGTGTCTTCCTTCTGTGACGTCTTACTTACTGTCTCGCACAGGTGCACATCCTTAGATGATTACCTCAACAAATGTGCTGAGACACACCTCAGTGATCAATAAGAAATTCTTTCTGAAGGTGAGCGAGGCAGATACCCATTCTCTCCCCCTCCTCTGGGCTGGACATCACGGCCAATCCTGCACCCACGTGGAGGAGAAACACACTGGCCAAACTCCAGATGCCAGCCACCCCCAAGAAAGACCAAGGGCTGCACGGGTCTCAGTTCCAAGGCAAAGCACATTAAGAGCTGCATTTTAAAATGAAGGCTCTGTGTCTGAGTGACTTTCCTGAGACTGAAAAGGAATCCAAAAGGACAAAAGGAAATAGGAACTGCAAATCCTTGTGAGAAGACCAGAAGAAAACCGAGATCTCCTGAGATCAGCTCACAGATGCTTCCCAGGGCAGGTAAACATGGCTCAGGGTCCGAGACCTCCTTGTGCAGGACAGGCAAGTCCTGCAGAGACCAGAATGGGTGCACCTGAGCCTCCCCTGAAAGCACCACAAGGAGAAGATGCATCTGACTACTCACAGTCCTGTGACGACCGGTGGCGGAAGGTAAAGCGGAGGTGGCTGCGGTTCACGTCCTCAATGGGGATGGCCACCTGCAGGGAGAAGGAAATGAAAGGCCCATTCTCAGCATCCCCCGACACCGATGCTGTTCCCCTGCATCTGTACAGCAGCACAGAGCATCAGTACTCTCGTCCCCACAAGGCCTCCCGGAGGCAAAGTGTCTTTGCAAAATTTAAACACGATCGTACTGTAAAAGATGCCAACCCAGCTCGGTCAGACAGCTGATCCGACTGGGAAGACTCTCTCTCTCTCTCTCTTTTTTTTTTTTTTTTTTTTTTTTTTGGTACTGGGGTTCCTGGAAGCCCTTCTACCTCTAGACTACACTCCCAGACCTATTTTTACATTTTTATTTGGAAACAGGGTCTCCTAAGCCAGCGCGTGTGCGGCTGGCTTCAAACCTGCGCGATCCTCCTGTCTCTGCCTCCCAAGCGCGGGGATTACAAGTGTGCGCCACCACACCCAGCTGGAAGACTCTCTTTTTGAACGTGGCTATCTTCAATTTTAGACCCAACACAGAGGTATCCAAATACCTTCCACAGCTGCAGCTCAAAAGCTTTCTTGTCGTCACATTAAGATGAAAGAAAACATTTCAAAGGTGATAGCTGTAAGCAAAGATTGTCCCTAATTCTCACACCGGATGTCTGTATTCCAGAGACAACCCTTGGCCTCGTTTTCAAATATTCAGGCTGAGCTGCGCATGGTGGCACATGCCTGTAATCCCAGTACCTGGGAGGCTGAAACAGGAGGATCTCAGTCTCAAAGATGGCATGCATGAGGCAATTTACCAAAACCCTGTTTCAAAATTAAACATAAAATAGAGCTGAAGATACAGCTCAGAGGTAGAATGCACCTGGATTCAATTCCCAGTACTCAAAATATATATATTCAAGCTGCCCATGGGGCTACCGTGGAGATGGGAGTGAGCTGTGTTATGAATACGTGGTCTTGATAGCACAGCACAGGCCTCTTCTCCCTGGCGAAACCTCCAGGGGCTGGCAGCCCTGTTTTTCCCATTTGATATAAAGACCACAGGGCACACATAAAACAGACCCCAGAAGAGAAAGGCAAAAGCTATCTTTACCGGACTCTGTCATTTGTCTCTATGAAACTACTATTTCCATGTGCAAAGGAGAGAGAGTAAATGTATTCCAGCGTGGTTCCTTAGCAACCTCAAATGGCAGTGCCACTCAGCCGGTGTGGCGCCAGCGGCCACAGCCCCAGGGCTAGGAGGGAGGATCTCCTCAAGGTACAAATGAGCAGCTCATCCTCAACCCAGGTGAGAGAAAGACCAAGAAAACGAATAATACCTTCACAGTCTCAAACCAGCGCGGCTGCTTCACCTGGTAGTAAATCACAGATTTGTACTCTGAAATCGCCTCGTCGCCAGCACCCGGGAAAATCACATGCTTGAAAGGAAGGCAGAGCGTTCATATGAGCCCTCACAGAGCTGGGCCCACACACCTCCCACACTCCCCCACTCTGCACGCCAGGAGACGAGGACACACCAGGTACGTATTCTCAGCAGGAGGGCGGCTCTGTCTGCGTCTGTCTCCTGGTCTCAGATGCTGAACACCTCGATGGCCAGGAGACATGAGGGTAACCTGTTCACAACTCCTCTTCCCCTCACCCACTCACTTTGAGCTTGGGATCTGCAGAAAGTAGCTGACTTATTTGTGGTCTGGAACAGAGGGAGGCAGACCTAAGGACAGCAACCCTCCTCCAGCCTCAAACAGTGTCCACTGGATTCCAACCCGAGCCACACTGGGGAAACCCAAGCAGCCACGTAGCCGTCTGTCCATGCTTGCAAAGACATGGGGTGGGAAGTGACGCTGGAGAAAGGCTGTCACCCACTCTGAGCACAGCTGGGCCCCACACACAAGAGGCCTCTGCTCTCTAACCCGGTCCACAAAGGTGCTGCATGGGACACCCCCTCTAGTTGATTCCTGGTCATCAGAGGAGGCCTCCAGGTGGACCACTGGCTGCTCTGGCCTCAGGAGAAGCAAATCTCGATTACAACTGGAGGGGAGCTCGAGGTCACAGCTCAGGCTGCAGAGGTCAGTCGGTCCACCTCCAAGGCCCCCTCCGCTCCCTCTCCATCCTCATTTCTCAGGGTCTCAGATTCCTCTCTCCAGTGATGACAATACTGGTGTCTTTACTTGCAATGTGACTGCTAGGCCTTTGAGCCTGAGCATCCTACCAGCAAATGACATTCTTTGAGAAGGGATGGCAAAGAATGTGGTCCAGACTCGACAGGGGTCTCCTAGGACACTGGGGACGCTAGGCAAGCTAGAGGAAGCCAAGCCAGAAGGAACACGTTGGAAGAACGAGGGTGTCTTGCCATCTGTAAAAGAGCCCCGGCGGACGCTGGGCAGTCAGGTGCACACGGCAGCACACGTACCTCCAGACGCTTGCCATCTTCATCGTAGACGGACACCGTCACCTCGACATTCTTCGCCGTCGTTTTGCTTCCTTTATCAAAATCTCCTTGAACTAATGTTACGTAGATATCATTTCGAACATCACCTGGGGGGAGGAATAACACCTTTAATACCAACCCATTATTCACAGCATAACAGGGAATTTTGCAAAAACTGTCGAACGTGCTAGCAACCCTGGCAGAATATTATAAATACTGTATTAGGCGATTATGAAATATTTTCTGCAAAACAGTCTCAGCATTTAAGGGAATGGCTAAAGCAATTCTAATCATAACTGTAAAACTTGCTAGAAAGAAAAAATCTTCACTCTGGCCAGTTTCTTGTCCAGCCAGCGGAACCTCTACCTTCAAGAGGAGCCGACACCCAGACGCTGACGGTCAGCAAGGACCTGCCCCCTGCAGTGTCCATGGACCATCGTGGCCAACACTGTCAGCGCTGCTCACCTGAGTCCCCAGCGGCCACAAAATATCTCAACGCAAGTGGCACCAGGAGGATAACAGGTAATGTTGCCTCCTCTGCACTCTTCTAAATAGCACGAACGCAGGCGTTGAACTAAGAACT
This sequence comes from Muscardinus avellanarius, assembly GCF_963383645.1. Lineage (NCBI taxonomy): Eukaryota > Metazoa > Chordata > Mammalia > Rodentia > Gliridae > Muscardinus > Muscardinus avellanarius. The sequence goes on along the minus strand of NC_137789.1, from coordinate 157,343,383 downwards.
GGTTACAGACCAGAACCACATGCCCAGCATCAGGGACGAGGGAGGGGTCACAAGGGAAACTTTCTCCGTGGCTCTTCTAGAGAGCAACTGTCAGGGTTCCCAATGGGGACCAGAGCGAGAAGAGGGAGGGCAAAGCTGATGTGGGCATCCTGAAGTAACATAAGCCTCTAATTGTGGGGGGAAGAGAACATGGTAAATGAACTAAAGACTTGTCTTCCTACTTTGAACATATGAAGCCCCCGGTAATGGTCCAACTGGGAAAATTCAGCAAGCTCTGTTAGCAATATGATCTAGGAGAAGTGTTGCTGGCCACTGATGGTTCCTCGGACACCTGCTGGCCCCGCCCACCTGACCCTGCCCTGTGCAGCAAGCCAGCAGTGGTCCATCAAGAGCAGTGAGAGACCCCTGAAGGAAAAAGAAAGAAAGGGTAAAAAATCCTCTGCTTGCTTCATGAACCTTCTTTTTGTTTTTCTTTTTAACTGATCTGTTTTGGCGTTTAATGTACCCAACTATTAAATTAAGCCTGCATTTAAAAGTCATTATTATAATAGTCCCAGTGGGTAGCTCCCACAGCCACATTGGCTGCCAAGAAGGAAAGCGTGGAGGCAGTGGGGGACACTGCCCAACAAAGAAGTCAAGAAGCTGGAGCTCGGGCTCAGGCACACCGGCCAGCCATGTGACCTTGGACACGGTCCTGCACCTTTTGGGACACTGCCACTAAATAGCCTCACTGGCAGGCAGGCATGGACAGTAGGATGACTCCATCTAAACATCTCATCAAAGATTAAAATCCATAAGCATAATTGTACAGCAGCTTCCTAATGACCCCAGGAGAAGGGGCAGCTGGGGTCATGAGAGCATTACAGCCAGACCTCCCTCCTGTGTTCACTTAGAGGCAGCCCACATACAGAAGGAAACCCCACAGGTGGGTGTTCCAAAGGTTCTCAGCAAACACCTCCAGAGACTACCGGGCCCTGATTCCAGGAAGACAAAACTGGACATGGGTGTGGGTGATTACTACAGTATCAAGGAAAACTGACTCCCCTGCCCAGATCCTGCAGAAGGACCCCAGCATGGCAGCCGCCAGAAGGTGGGCAGTGGCTATGACGGTTACGGGCTGCCTCCCATGCTGTCCAAGGAGGATGCCCATCTCAGTAAGATGGCTGACAAAATGGGTCATGCACAGGTTCTTCTGGGCCAAAGGCCAGAGATGGACTGAAAACCACTCGCGCAGTCTGCTGTGCCCAAGGCCCGGGCAGAGGTTAGGGAACTGAGCACAGGGGCGACTCCCTCCATCTGGAACTCATCTCTTGGTACCCCTCACCCAGCACTTGGCACATGGAACCTTCCAAAACAATGGCCAGCTGTATGGGCCTCCCACCAATCAATCCTGGGCGAAGAAGAGAGTTTTAGACGTATTCTCGAAGTCTACCGATTGCAAGGGAAACCCCATCAGCATGAACTGGAAGTTTCCCGGGTTTCCCTCTGAGCATGAGGATACCCGAAGGCTCCCACATCAATGCAGGCTATCAAAGATGCATCTGCCAATGTCCATCTTGAGTCCAAATGCAAACATTAAGTCCATTTCCACACATAAGTCTAAAGAGCCGACTGGGCCGTCTGGACACGGAAGCAATGGACACACACAAGGTCAGTTTCGCTGTGGGCTGACCGCCGTGCTTTCCCCACACAGGCAGCTGAGCTGTCCTCCATCAAAACCCATTCTAGATGCTTGTCACGGGTCTACCAGAGTATTCAACAATCCACAACAGCCCCAAAAGTCAAAGCACTGGAGAGCGCAAGCCCCCCCAACCCATTGCATGTAAAGACCTACAAAGACTCCCTCAGAGTCCTTACAAGGAGCCACTGCTGGCTGCCAGTCCACACACAGCAGAGGCCCCACAGGAGGCCATGGGTGCTGGCAGAGCATGGGTCGGCGTGGCCCCATTTCCACCACTCATTGGCCATGTGGCTTTAGGCTGTGGTTTAATTGGACAAGAATTAGTTTAACACCAATTTGTAGGCTCCCAAGAACCTTCTGAAGATCAACTTAGATTCTTAATGTGAACACTACTTGCAAACCAAAAAGTATCCCTTGGATATAAAGGGTAAATATTAACATGCTTCCCAAGATCTGAGGATCAAACCAGATTATTAATATGGATGTTATTTGGGAAGAAGAAAGTCTTATTAAATAAGAGATTACTGTTAACAAGGAATCCCCTTAGCAGCTTAATCAGCTCAAAATCTAAGACAGGGTCGAAGCAACACTAGCATGGTAGCAGACACGGCTGATCAGGTACAGGCGTGAGCTCACCAGGCCTGGCTTCTAGCCCTGGTTGGCCGATGGCGGGCACAGGTTGGGGGGGGCTTGCTTTCTGATCCCGCTCCCTCTGTTGACCAGAGCTCTATTCAGATGCTTGTTGGGTGTGTACGCCTGTCACACAGGACCCTTGTAGTTTAAGAGAGAGATGATCCAATCAGGGGTCTAGATGGCCAATCTTTACAATCTACCACTCGGCTCACAGCCCTGGAGCTTACTCATGACCACCCACATCCTTATCTCTATCCTCCACAGAGTTGGTGCTTGTTACCATCCAACTGCATCTCACCGTGTCTGAAAGCCCCGCATGGACCAGTCCTTACCAGGCATGATGATCTCCGGGAACCCTGTTTTGCGAGCCACGGCTGTGGTCCTATCCACCAGATGAGGAAACTCTTTCCGGATCTGATGAACATCTCCAGGAAGTAGTTTCAATGTTACCCACAAACCTGGAAAAGCAATGGTTGCCCGAGTCACATCTTATCTTACACATTTTGAGAAGAGGTTTTCATGAAAGCAACTTCAGTGAATGAGCAACTTCTAATTCACAAGTCGACATCTTAAGAAGAGAAGTGGAGTCAATGTGCAGGTCAAAGGTGCTTAGCGCAGGGGATGCACTGCGCCTGATGAGCTGGGATACAGATCTCGCCTGGGAGAGACATGGGGATAGCTGAATTCCTGGGATAGAGATCTCGCCTGGGAGAGATGTAGGGATTGCTGAATTCCTGGGATAGAGATCTTGCCTGGGAGAGATGTAGGGATAGCTGAATTCCTGGGATAGAGATCTCGCCTGGGAGAGACATGGGGATAGCTGAATTCCTGGGATAAAGATCTCGCCTGGAAGCGATGCTGGGACAGATGAATTCATAGAAGCAGCCACTGTGGGCTCCCTACTTGTGCCAAGGTCACATTTACAACAAATCGGAAGATGGCATGGATTGGGGTGGACCCAGCAGGCTGTCCTTTGCCAGGTCCCACGGGTTACTAAGCAGCATCAGACTTCCCAGGTGAGTGGGGGAGCCCCGACTGTGGTGGGAGTGTAGGTCAGCTCTTTCTATCTTTTCCAGCCTTCTAGACCAAGATACAAAGGGCATCATGAAGAACATGTGCAGAGCCACAGGCCTGGGCATCTCACGGGAGGGAAGGGCACGGGAATACAGCAGTCACTCCCCACACGTCAGAGGCGGGGCCAGCTCTGCTTCCTCTGCCTCTCTGTTGACTGTTTTCAAGGCCAGCTCCTGTCCCCCAACAGGGAAGAGGCGTCACTGTCAACGGGCAGGTGGGGCGCTCCGCCCGAGGACACGGAGCCCGGCCTGCTGCACAATCCCCAGCCATCTGGCTCCATGGGCCCCTTGTGTCGACCAGGATTGAAGAGTGGGTCTGTCGTGTGTCAGTGCCTGGGCATCTGGGCTTCTGTGCCTGTGTGTGACTGTGGGTGTCTGAGTGTGTCTGTCTACGTCTATATGGGGATGTGTGTGTCTAAGTGTGTCTGAGTATGTCTATCTGTGTGTATGCACATGTACATGTCTATGTGTGTACATCTGTTTCTGTTTATGCCTGTGCCTATATACAGCTGTGTGTGTGTGTGTGTGTGTGTGTGTGTGTGTGTGTGTGTGTGTGTGAAGCTGCTCCCTTCCTCTCTGGATAATTACAAAGGGCTGGAACAGTAATTCACTACTGCCTGGTTCTGCACTCTGCACTCAGTAAAAGAAAAATCACAGGCCTGTCCACAACCAACTTGCACTCTCCTTTGTTCTAATTCACAGGACAGTACCAGGGTCCGAAGCGGGGGCAGCTGTTCTGGACCTGCAGAGAAGGTAGGCAGCAGGTGCGCTGGGAGCCAGGCGCTTCCTCCGCCACCCCCTACCCGGCCACCCAGCCACTAAAACCAAATCTAATAACATCCATAATACTACTAGACATCCTCCTTCCCAACGCCTTTGCTTCCTTAGGAATACCACCATGCCCAAGTATCTGAGTTCAGAAAGAAGAATATTAGCAATACAATTGAATTTGTTACAACACCATTTAAACCTGAAGATTAAATTTCCCTGATTACATTGAGTTTAAAACACTTTCCTCACAGGAGAACAGGAGGCCAATTTTCACCAAAGAAAAGTGCTTTTGGGGTTGATGGCTGCTTAGCCAGGAAAACACAAAACAAAAAGAAAAAGTGTTCATTAGGCATGAAAGGAAGCAGGGGTCTGGGGTGGGGCGTGAGAGCCACTGCCCAAGCAAAACAGGTGCCACCTCTGGGTTCAGGGCCGAATGAGAAAGGTAGAATATAAAAGACGTTATCTACTGTGAAGAGGACACATGCTGGTATAACCAAAGTCCAGAGTGGAGCTCGGATGAGGCAGGGGCTTTGGGGAAAAGTGGGTACAAAAAACCCATCTCTCTTTGTAAGATTGCTTCCTCCTACTGTCTAGTTCCGGGTACCCCACCTATGACTCGGATGAGCAGCCACCAGGGTAAGCCTTGGTCAGTACAAATGAAAAAACAACACCCCCTGGACAGGGCCATCCTACCAGGCACTCCCTGGGCACCTGACCTTCAAGGTTCCCCAGAATGACCTGGATTCACCTAAGAATGAGCCCAGCAGAAAGGCGCAGGTCCAAGGTAAACCCTAGGAAATTTTGATTCTGGGAGGCAGTATGGTCTCCTTGATGACTATCCAGGGTCTGCTTATCAGTTCTCACTGGGACCCAGACCTGCCCGCTCTACACAGGGAGTTCAGGCCTCAGCCAGCTGCCCGCCCATTGAGCTGGCTTCATCAGTGGTGGCAACAACACCCATGGGGCTGGCAACGGCGGCTTCTGGGCCTCTCTCTCTCTCTCTCCCAGCGGTTTTGTTCTGCACTGACACCAGCCTCCACCTCTCCTGAGTAACTGTAATAATCACTGACCAGAGCTCAGCTAACACTGTAAGAGAAGCTCTATTTGGGAGTCTGCATCAGGGGAGGGTACCGGGACCTTCGACGCCTCCCAGCCCGGTGGCTCCTATCTCAGCAGCTCAGGCTGCGGCTCTCTGTGGTTTCCAGCTAAAGAGCACACTGCTGGGGCTGAGGGTCATGGGGGGATGGGCCTGCTTGGCTGGGACCTGCCCTATGCAGAGACTTCAGGTGGGGTCTTGTTCTGCTATTGCTGGCTGGGGAGAGAGTGGTTCATGGCAGATCAGGGTCCCTGCCAAGCCCTAAAAGGTCTCATTTCTCCAGAATATTCTGATAAGACAGCAAGAAATTGGACTGAGATGGTTGTTTTGGGAAGTCAGAGGACTGTGGTAACTGGCCACTAAGGGGGGTCGTTCACCTAAACGCTGCTGAGGTCACAGTGATCTGCATCTGGACGGATGTGGGGACCCGACCCACCCCTGTCAGAAGCAGATCAGAACCCCCAGGTTCCGAAGGCAACCTCCCAGCTTCCTGGCCAGCCCCAGGTGTCAACTGTGGGGTCCCTGACTCATTTGCTCTGTTGGCGGCTGAGCTGCCGCCAGGCGTCAGTACAGCATTTCAAACAGTGCATGGAGCCAGGCATGATGGTGCACACTTGTAACCCCAGCACTCAGGAGGCTGAGACGGGAGGATCGCGGTTCGCGGACAGCCTCAGCTACTTAGTGAGGCTCTTTGCAACTCAGTGACACCCTGTTTCAAAAAATAAAGGCTGAAGGTGAAGTGACACCCTATTTCAAAAGATAGGGCTGAAGGTGTGGCTAGGAAGTAGAATGCCCCTAAGTTCCGTCTCAAGTTCCTCAAAAAAAAAAAAAAAAAAAGAACGCAGCTGGGAAGTTGAGGAGGAGAAATCTCTCCTATAACAAAACAGGAGACAAAGCCACGCAGAAGAGCCACACCGAGGGGCAACCCCAGAAAACAGCTTGGAAGTGCCTGGCAAGGGCAGAGGGTCAGGAGCGCTGCCTGGGGGGCGGAGGCAATGTCAAATGCCCCTTTGTTTCTCCAAAAAGGAACAGTGCACCAGGACCCTATTCAAGTATTTCTTTGAAGGGCTGGACCACAGGCCAGGCCGGCAGGCAACAGAGCTACTCCCGGTCCTCTCTGTTCTGGGCTCTCCTGTGGCATCAGTGCTATCCACTGGGTCTTCCTTCTCACAGGGAGGCTGGCTCTCAGCAGGACGTAGAGGTGAGCATGGAGAAACCCACATGTGCCGTGCATGGGGACAGGCGCCATATCTCCTCTAAGAGTTACCATCATCATCCTAGTCGTCATCATCGTTATGAAGCCGAATTGCAAATCAATGGCACCCACCAGTCTATGGACGGCAACAACACAGAAAGCCACGTACCCTGACCCTTGTGGTTGACTTCCTTGGCGGCGATGACCTTGTTGATGACGGTCTGCAGGAAATCGTTCTCCCCTGCCACCCTGGGTGAAAAACGGGATGACATGTTCAGCGGCTTGTGTCGAATGGCGTCGTCCAACGCGAGCCTGGAGGGCACGGGACGACCAAGACCACAGGAGACAGAGGGACAGAGACCCGAGGGCCACGGCACGAGGGAACACAAGAGAACATCGTCCCCGAGAGCGAGGGCCGCCACGAGTCGACGCAGGACAGAGGGCGGGAGAGGTGACAAGAAAAACAGGGAAAAGTATCAGTCAGGAACATGCGGAACCACGAGAGAGAAGTCAGGCGACCCAGGGGGACCCGCTCCCCGGGGCCCCGCCTCGGCTCCACTCCCACCGGACCACTCAGCAAGGGACGGGTCCAAAAGGGAGGCGGACGGATGGCCTGCAGTCCTGCAGAACCGCTATGGCCATTTCTGTAATCTCAGTGATTCTGAACCCAGCCTCGGCAAGAGGTGGGTGGTGTGAAGAAAAAGGGAAGATGTCCCCTCCCCACACTTGGACCTCGCTGCACAGACAGGCTTTCCGCCCCGACCCAGTGGACTGTGCTCAAAGGAGCTTCCACTGATAACATCGGAGAACACAGTCTCTGGGGGGCACGACCGATGGCTGTCGGGTCTGGAAGCCCAAGCCTCCAATCCTTGGGAATCCAAGCCATTGGTGTTTCAGGGAACCAGGGGGTCCTTCACAGGCGCTGCAGTGTGCCCGAGGTTGTGTCTACACAGGCAGCACGTTCTGAGAAATACCACGGAGCACAAAGGGAAATGAGCGAGAAAACACACATCATGTACGTAAGCTTAGAATCAATTCTGCAAACAAGGACGGTGCGATCCATCACTTGGCCACATAACTCAAGGGAGCTGAGGGTTGTTTTAATTTACTTCACCATGTAATAAAAGGAGAGAGAGAGAGAGAGAGAGAGAGAGAGAGAGAGAGAGAGAGAGAGAGAGAGAGGGAGAGAGGGAGAGAGGGAGGGAGAAGGATGGAAGGAGCGAAGGAGGGAGGGAAAGATGTGCACTGTGTTTCCTTGCCTAAAACCAACCCTCTGAGATAATAAATCAGTTTTAATGGAGCACAAAACGGTTTCATTAGCATGACATTTCCCAAAGAACTGGTTTCATTGCTTATTTTGCTATTAAAATCATGCTGCTCTTTTGCTTCCAACATTGCAAATATTAATCTGTATATTAGTCTTCCCTTAATGGAGCCAGGAGTCACAAATTACATAAGAGATGAGCATGTAATAATATTTTTTAAAGTGGACGTCCAGTACAAGATAGAGTCGATGGGAAGACACAGGCAACCTAAAAAAAACTACACAGGGCCCGTGAAAACCGGTGACTCTAAAACTCCTAACTTCCCCAACTTGCCAAACAATACCTCAAGTTTTGGGGGAATTTGAGTTTGTTTTCCTTGACTTTGCACAGAGGATACCAGCAAGCAACAGGTAATTTCAACTTAGCAGCACATTCGCGCGTGGAGAAACTCTGAGATCTAATATAAAACTCAAAGCAGCAGGGGGCTACATTATTTCTCATGGGCAAAAGAGGCAACTCAGAATTATAATTTCACAACAGTGTTTGCTTATTTATTACCTCAATGCCTGCCCATGTTCCCAGATGACGTTCTCCTTGTTTGCTGAGGAAGCTTCTGCAGAAGGGCACCCCTGTATAAACTACCTTCACTAGTGTGGATTCCAAAGCAACGTTATCCCTGGCTACAGTGATGGGAACGTGTTCTATCCACACTGTCTAACGCGGTGGCGGCTAGCCCCATGCGGTGCTGAGCACTTGATACAGGACTTATGTGATTGAGAAGCTAAATTTTTAATTCTGTTTCATTGTAGTTCATTTAAAGAGCCACATGGGGCTAGCGGCTATCAGACCAGACAGAAAAGCAGCAGAAAGCATTCTAGCCACCAAAGACCTCTGCTTCCCATTGCGTGCAGTGATATATACTTAACTCAACCCCATACTCAAGCTACAAAACGCAGGGCTTACAGCTATTCTGGAAAGAAGGTAGTAAAATCTGCTGAGAATACAGAAAGCCTGAGGAGGCCACCTGTCCAGTTCACCGGCCTGCAAAGACAGCCAAGCCACACCCATACTAGAGGCAGGCCTGGGGGAGGAGGCTGGTCCATCAGGAAGGACAGAGGAAGGGCAAAGGAAGCCAAGGTCACATCTCCAGCCACCCCAGGTCATGGCTCCTTCAGACACCCATGACCCCCAGCTGCACAGAGCCCATCAGCCAATAACTAAAAACAGTGCAAACTTTCCAAAATAGTTTCCAGCCTGAAAGGTTTTCATATATAGACAAAAATGGAGAGCAGAGAAATAAATCAGAGCACCAGAACAGGTTACTCTAACCACCCTGAATAATTCTCATTTCTCATGCCCGGGAGGAAGCTGTCTCCCACAATTAAAGTTTTCCAACTTTAACCTGTCCCCCTTTTTTTTATTTTTCCTTTTGGTACTAGAGTTTAAACCTTAGGGGATTCTACTGCTGAGTTACTATTTCATCTTACTTTATTTTGCAAACAGGGTCGGGCTAAATTGCTGAGGCTTGCCTAGAACCTGCAATCCTCCTAGCTCGGCCCCTCAAGAACTGGAATTACAGGCAAGTGCTACGAGGCCTGGCCTAATTCCCTCTTCTGGAAGTAGGAGTATCCCCGAAGAGGTCAAAGACCATGATCAAGGTATCTCCTGCTCCAATCATTAGAAATAGACATGAACCCTCTCTTCCTTTACAGAGATTCTAGCTTTAAACCAGGGAATCAATTTAAAGAGTCTTCTCCAGGCACTTCTCCCGCTATATCGTACTTCACTAAAGAGAAAAGCAGACAACGCCTTAAAAAATGGCAAGCAAGCACATGCATAGTCTACTCTGAGCAAAACCCAGGCCAGAAAAATCGGCAGCGTGGCTAGACGCTGGGAAGTGCTGTTTCTTGTTTTACAAAAGGATTCATCACTATTTTGCTTGGTTTTCCATTTTAAACATAGCAACCTCTTGTGCTGAATTTGAAAGTATTGTACTTTGGAAATGTGAATTGCTACTAGAATAAATCAATTACATAAAGAAACATTCACACTCAAAGCAGAATTGTAATTCTTCTTCTGATAAGGCAATTCAGAGACCACTTGTAAAATCTACTTCCAGGACCATAAACAAAGCCTAAACCAGGAATCCTATAGCTAACAAAATTCCAAGTGCTCCCGCAATGAACAAACAAATGTTTTATCATTTTAAAATAATGTATTCCTACTTGGGCATAACTTATAAATATAATTAAAATATTACAGACAAGATTTATTATTAATTAAATATCATCAAAGATAAGATTTCCACGTGATATCTAGCCAAGTATCCAGATGCCCATACTTACGGCTGGAAGGGAATGAAGTGCTGCTTATCTTCATCATCCACTTTTCCATTTATGATATCTGTGACATCCATCACTGGGAACAAGAAAAGAACAGAGATTGCTTCGCTGAAATGATATATCATAGAAAAGCGGTCAACAAACCAGGTTAACACATCAGAGCCTCTTCTGGCCGAGCCAACCACAACATAAACTGCATGCTGGGATTTCTCTCGTGTCCAGCTCTAAATTGTTTCCATGTTTGAAAGGCAAATTAAATCACGTGAAAATGCTGGAGCAGGGGGCCGGGGACTCACGTGGCACAGTCCCACTGGACAAAACCCCACTTGTCACTGTGGGGCAGCCTGTCCTGTAGAACAGGCTGTGACGGAAGGAATCATTGCAATGGGCACCTGAGTGGCGAACAGCGAGACGGAGGAACTACATTTCTACTTGATTTCGTGCATTTAAAATTAACCGATAGAGCAACAGCGGCAAGAGGCTATCCTACCCATAACAACACAATACCCCAAATAATAACACAATGAGCTAGTGGCCAAGTTGACCCAGAGTCCCTGCTTGCTGGTGTCTGTGGCTGCAGTTAAGGGAGACGTCCAAGGACAATCCTTAGCTACATATTGTCTCTCTGAGAAAACCAAGGCTTCCAGACAGGCCTGAGCAAATTCGCCAAAAGCATGGACTTAGCCTCCAATGGCCAGGCTCTTCCTGTGTTATTAAACTGTATTCCCAGGTGCAACCCCAAAGCAGTCCAGACCTGGCTGCATCACAGCAAAGGCAGATAGCCTGGCACCATTCCGCATAAAAAGAAAAGCTATCCCCTGGTGGTATTCAGCGGGCAGCCCAGAGACCTGGACGATCAGAGCACCTTTTGCTCTTGTTCACAACAAGCAGAAGAGGAAACTCCACAGACAACCCCAGAGGGTCCTGAAGAGAGCAGCACACCTATTTATTCTCTTTGCATAAGCTCTTCCAGGTGACTAAACGCCACACATTAAAAATACAATTTCCATTTCTACATCCCAACTCACATTTAAGGGAAGGGGTCTCGTGGGCAAGAAAAGCCAAATTCCCATCTCCTGTTTGGTTTGGTGGAGCCCAACGAGCCCCAAGGTAAAACTGCCACATACTTCACTCCACTAAAGCAGTGGACCAGGGACCAAAGGATGAGCTCAGAGATGCAGGCTGAAGAAGTCCAGCTGCTTGAGAGCATCAAGCGACGGCTGCTCAGAAGTGGCCGGCAGCAACTCTTCTTCACCCAGGAGACGTCTATAGAACTGCGCACTCGTAGGGGCGACAGGCACTAAGTCCACCCAAAACCCTAGTGTTTAAATAATACTTAACAAAATGAAGTGCTCAAAATATATATTTTAGCCAGGCATGGTGGTGCACGCTTGTAATCCCTGCACTTGGGAGGCTGAGACACAGGTTCGAAGCCAGCCTCAGCTACTTAGTGAGGCTCTCAGAAACTTAGTGAGACCCTATTTCCAAATAAAATATAAAATAGGTCTGGGAGTATAACCCGGAGGTAGAAAGCCCTTGGGTTCCACCAAAAAAATATATTTGTTTAAAGTTTTTTAGAAAGTAAAAAGCACACATATGCAATATAAATGTACTTACTCCTGCTAAAAATGGTTAAAAGTGGTTAAAATGGGAATAAAAAGAAAGCAAAGATACATGAAAAATTAAATTAAAACGTATACAGTATGACCTGATTTTGTTTTTGACGGCATTTTCCGAGGAATTCTGGGCTCCATACACATAGTAAACACATGTTCTCCCACTGAGAACATACCAGCTTGAGTATGAGCTGATATTGTTAGAAACTATATACCACAAACAGAAAAAAATAGACAGAAACACAGCAGAATAATTATGAGGGACCCTAGCTATGGAGAATTACGAATGATTTATTTAATTGTACTTATCTTTCTTTTCATAAAATTTCCGTGCTTTTTACAACTGTCTATCATTTTTACATTACCAAAAGGTTTAAAAGAAAGAAGTATGACATATTATTCGCAATAAAAGACAAAAGCTACAGGCTTAAAGGTCCATGAATACTTTTTTCATTTTCAGAATTGAGGCTCTGTTGACACAAGCAAGCAGAAATCGTTCTGGAGAAAGCCTCAAAATTAAATTTGCATGTAGAAATTGGAGCTGCATGAGAACAGGCAGAATCAGATTACCAAAAAGTTGGTCACCCTTCTCAGGTGTGAGAAGCCCGCACCCTTAAGGAGAGTGTGTGGATGGAGGAGGCCGTGCAGGAGCCAGCAGCCTGTGCCATGCAAGAAGCATGCCCCAAGATGTGCTGAGTGCCAACCTGGAACCAGGGGGCAGGGAGCTGGTGGCAGTATATCGTGCCAAAAATCTACACAGATCAATCAGAAGGTGTCTCAGGGCAAGGAGACCAGCAGGAAACCAGAACCTAAGCAAACTTAATGCTCAGGGCCGCCCATATATTGATAGAAATGTGCCAGCCAACAGTCTTGAAATGCTGGCTCTTTGGGGTGATGGTGGAGGCCATGGTAGCCGGTTCTGGGACCCAGGGTCAAATGGGACCACGGAGGCATGCTGAGGAACCAGGCACAGCAAGAGTTGCTGGGCAGCTGCGACACTGCAAAGGAGCTGAGGTCCCTGCTCAGAGCACCTGGGGACCAACATTAAGAGATCCAGGCCTGAGATATCTCAACAGTGGGACTTCGCAGAGGCCCCTGAGGGTCCCTGCAGCGTGGCACATCAATGCTTTGCGGCCCCAGCCAGAGCCAGGCCTCAAGGCCCAGTCGGATTTGAGTGGCAGGAAATGAACAATTCTAGCAGAAATAGGAAATCCCAGCAGTAGCTAGGGTGTGGGGGTGAAGGAGGGAGAACAGCCCGGCATTCCAGGTGGTCACACCCCCTGAGGAACAAGCCAAAGGCCAGCACAAGCAGGAGGACCAGGACCTAGGAATCAGTGCCCAGGACACTGCTGGCTCTGGTCAGGGGTCCAAGCCCCAGGAACGACACAGTGGCCCAGGTGTCTGCGGACATGACGCAGGGGGGCCTCCAGGGATAGGCCATTACAGGAGAGCAACCTGCCCTGCCCCTGGGCTTCAGCAGCTCCCAGAGGTGCAGGAGGCAGCAAAGGCTCTGACCCACCGTCCCTCAAAAGTGAGCGTATCCAAGATGGAGAGGGTCACAGCAGTGTCAGCGAGCACTGCAGCCACCAACCTCCCAGCCTTCACTCCCTAGAGCTTCCTGAGCCTCACAAGTGAGGCTCACTAGCTGAACGGGGTGGTACACACCTGTAAGCCCAGTACTTAGGAGGCTGAGACGGGAGGATCACAGGTTCAAGGCCAGACTCGGCAACTTAGCAAAGCTTTTAGTAACTTAGTCAAACTCCAGTTGTATCCAAATAAGAAGTAAAACAGGGCTGGGGTATAGCTTAGAGGAAGAATGTCTCTCCGTTCAATCCCCATCACCACAAAATATAACTAAATAAAACTACAGAGCAATTGGAAGGCTGAGACAGGTGGATCGCAGGTTCGAGCCCATCCTCAGCAACTTAGCCAAGCCCTCAGCAATTTAGCGAGACCCTGTTTCAAAATAAAAAATAAAATAGAGCTGGGGTGTAGCTCAAAAGTAGAATGCCCTTGTGTTCAATCCCCTGTACCATTAAAAGAGCAGAAGCCGGGCGTGGTGGCGCACGCTTGTAATCCCCGCGCTTGGGAGGCAGAGACAGGAGGATCGCGCAGGTTCGAAGCCAGCCGCGCGTGCTGGCTTGAGACCCTATTTCTAAATAAAAATATAAAATAGGTCTGGGAGTGTAGCCCGGAGGTAGAAGGGCTTCCAGGAACCTCAGTACCACCAAAAAAAAAAAAGAAAAAGAAAAAAAGAAAAAAAGAAAGAGCAGGTCAGAAAGCTGAAAAAATTCCTATTTCAATCAAAAGATGGAAAACCACCAGCCTCCAGTCTGGATTTCAGTTTCGCGTCAACAAATCTAACTATGCGCTCATGGGAACCTAACAGTGTAATTGCTCTGGTAATTTGAGCAGCGGAGAACCCGCAGCCTTGGCACCGGAAAGAGGCCCCACGCACGCATCTTGTCAGAGCTTTCTCTGATCGCTTCAAGCCTGGTATACCTGAGACAGAAAGAAAGCAATGTCTTCAAAGTACCCTAGAGAGGAGAAGGGAAAAGAAAATTTCTGAAAATTTTCAGGTATTTCAACAACATACGTAAAAGATGCTACTGGTTCTGTAAAATAGAGGAGCAAGTTCAAAATACAAATTCAAGGAATAAGGAAAGAAAATGTAAACAGTTTTCTGCCGCAAAGATCAGGGACCTCAACACGGTAAGCCCACACTCAGTGTTTCGCTCATAATACTCAGGTCCCCAGAATGCCCCAACAGTGAGCCTGATGATAAACAGAAGCAGACTGAATTATCGGCTTCTTATCACTACGACCATCTCATTGTTAGTACTGACGCTGTATGAAGTATCACGCAATGTGATACTGTCATGGTGGCTAAATAGAATTATTCACTAGCTGGACGTGGTGGCGCACGCTTGTAATCCCGGTCGAACATGTTCAGAGCCAGGCATGCTGGCTTAAGAGACCCTGTTTCCAAATTTTAAAAAAAAGTGTAAAAATAAGTCTGGGAGTGCAACCCGGAGGTAGAAGGGTTTCCAGGAACCCCAGTACCACCAATAAATAAATAGATAGATAGATAGATAGATAGATAGCATTATTCATTTGGCAAAACCCACAGAATGCATATCACCAAAATGAGCACTCGTACAGCCCATGGGCGCCAGTGGTGGTGACGTGCCTGTGTGGGTTCACTGACTAGTAAACGAACCAGTCTCTGGGAAATGCAGATAATGAGGAACGAAGGCAGGAACAGCAGAGAACCACCTATATATTCTGCCCCATTTTGCCTGAACCTAAAACTTCTCTAAAATTAAAGTCTTTTAAAAAGAGGGAGGAAAACCTAAGTTCCGAATTGCCTGGTAGCCAAGGTAAAGAATGCCATCCATAGCCGTTCATAGAAGAAATTCAGCTATGTATCAAGAACATTTCCCATCTTCCTATCCATATGATTCCTAAATATTATAGAAAAAGACAAGAGGACTGGGTAATAAAATTCCCTATAAACAGTTAGAAAACTGTTTCCCCAAACTATGGAAAAAGAAAGTGATATAGAAGGAGGTCAAGCCTTAGAACTTCCTGGGGACACTTATGTTTCCTCAGTAAAGACAACTTGTCCCTCACCTTTCTTGTGCTCTGACCAAAAATAACCAAGCTGAAACATGGAGGGTAAAAAGTCCCCACGTGCGGCGGAGTGCGTTCTCAGTGGTTCACTCCTCTACATCCTCCTCATGTTGAGCAGTATGCATCAGCCCACTCCTAAACCAATCGCCAAGCACAGGAGTCCCAAAACCCTCCAATGACTGGCTTCTCTACTGGCTGGCAAAAAGAGCAGGGCTTCCCCCAGGGAAAGAGGTGCTCCACTTTAAAACCAAATACAGTATTTACATCAGAAGCTTGCAGACCACGGCATCCTGGGTTGAGCAGGTGGATTTGAAACCACCCAGGAAAGGATAATAGATTTTTTTTTCTCCTCTCCAACAGAAAAGCTTATAAATCAAAGCTGCCCGCGGGCCAGTATTCCAGAGAGAGGCTCTGATTCAAAGTGAAGGTGATGCTCTGGAACTCTCAAGGAAAAAGAAGACAAATGCATTACCAGCCACACCAAAAGGTCGCCGCAGCCCCGAGGTCAGTTTCCTGGTGTTGCTGTCCCTCAGCTCCATGCGACCCACGCGGACAATCTGGCAGACGAAGCTGATTTTCTCCCTTTTCAGATCTTTGCTTCCAAGGTCCTACAAAGATTAATTTCCATAAACTATCCTGGAGAACCATTTTTCAATACAAGTCCATTTTATTTATTTATTTTTATTTATTTATTTACTTTGGGGGGGGGTCTGGGGATGGAGCCAGGGGCATTCAACCTCTGAGCGACACCCCCTGCCCTAGTTTTTATTCTTTATTTTGAAACAGGGTCTCACTAAGTTGCAGAAGGCCTCATTAAGCAGCTGAGGCTGTCTGCAAACCACAATCCTCTGGTCTCGGCCTCCCGAATGCTAGGATTATTAAGTGTGTGTCACCACGCCCGGCTACACGTCCCTTTTAGGAAGGCAGTAAAACATGGATGGAGACCCGGCTCTCTGATCAGTTTTTAACATTTATAAAATTTTTTTTTATTGGTGCACTGTATTCATACATCATGATGGGATAAAAACTTGTATAGACATACATGCACACACCGCCCAGTTTGCCCCTACCCAATCCCCACCCCATTTCCTCCCCATCCCTCCTTCCCATGCTTGGCTTAGTGGTTGACATCTAATATTATAGCAATTTATCCAAAATTAACAATGATAATCTCACATAACAGATTCATTTGTCTGATATCAAACTTTTGATCACTTAGAGATAACATTTCAGTATTTCTTTTTGCTTTCTTTCTTGCCAAAGGATATTTTTTTCTTTTATTTTTAAGGTAAAACTATCATACATTTTTTTCAGAAAAAAAATCTATCCTAACATGAAATATGAACTCTAAATAACCAAAACAATCTAGAAAAAGAACAAAGCTAGAAGATGTACATTTTCTGATTTCAAACCTTATAGAGCTATAATAATTGAAACAATATAATACTGCTATGAAGGCAGATATATAAACCAGTGGAGTAAAATAAAAAGTCTAGAAATAAATTCTTCCATATGTGGTCAAGTTATTTTTGACAAAGTTTCCAAGAACATTTGGTGAAGGAAATAATAATCTTTTCACTAAATATTGCCGAAAAATAATAATTACATGAAAAAGAATAAAATTGGACCCTTACCTAACACCATATACAAATATTAACTCAGAATAGATAAAAGACCTACATGTAAATCTTAAGAATATAAACTTTTAGAAGAAAACCTGGGTCATACACTTCACAACATTGAAATTGGCAGTGATTTCTTGGATATGATTTCAAAGGCACAGGCAACAAAAGAATAAACAAACTTCCTAAAAAATAAAAAAAAATGTACATCCAAAGACAATGTAAACAGAGATAAAAGTTACTGATAAGATGGGATAAAATATGTCCAAATGCTATATCTGAAGGTATATTAATATTCCAAATAGCGATCCTAAAAATTAGCAACAATAAAAGCAAACAATACAATTATGTCATTCAAATGACAAAAAGGAATAATAGTCCTTACTTTTGAGTGAACGTAAGATACAAGTTTAAAACACGCTCTGTGGTAATGGAGTAAATTGTCACAGAGATGCTGAGGGTCGCTGGAGACTCAGAAGGTTCTGAAAGGTGCTCTATGCACCCAAATCTAACCTATATCTCAGGCATCCCAGCATCCACAAGTCAGAAGAAAGTCCCTAAAAACAGCCATATGCGTGGTAGGCGATGCAGCTAGATCTCTGTAGGTACACTTACAGTAAAGACAGCTCGCAAATTATGCAATCTGTCTATATCCTTAGGTAGTCCTGAGCTTGACCAACGAACCAGGTAGTTTTCACTTGAAAAAAAAGAAAAAAAGAAAATTAATTTTGTGACCAGAACAGGGACGCACGTGCACACTCACCGTGCCTTCTAAGCAGCACCGCGGAGGTCCGCTACACAAACAGGGTGAGTCTATGAAAAGCAACCCGCTCAGAGGGACTGGACAATGGACACAGGACACACAGGCCCCTCGCAGGTCTTAGTTTTAGGTGCCTTGGGTTATAGCTGTAACGCAGCCACTGGCGGGGGCATTTCAAGGTTCATAATTTAGAAAGCCTACTTGTCTATGTACAGTGGCACTAATATAAACATTAATGCAATGCGTATTTAATTCTGAGCCAACGAGAAACCAAATATGCTATTAAGCACAAACTGTATCCTACATCAAGAAAGTCCTTATCAAAAGTGAGAATAAGTTCACCTGTTTATTCTTAATTCTGGGGTTGGATAAGTGAATACAATGGGGTTTTAAAACACATAGAGACACATGCATACTTCAAACACTGTTTAATCCTAATTTTTCCATCAGGATGAAGAGAAAGTTAGGCTGGAGGCCAAGCAAGAACAGTGAGTTTATAACACTTTCAATAAAAAGACACTAACTGTGAGTCTGTACGTTACACTTATGGTCTATAAGACACTACATCCCCAGTCTTGGGAAAAGAGCAACAAACTAAAAGTCATAGGAATGACATTCAGAGCTCAGAATTTTGAATGAAAGAAAAGTGCCATTTGGGTGGATGGGAAGAACCTAGAAACGAAAAGTTCTATCAGAGCCGGGCGTGGTGGTGCATGCCTATAATCCCAGTACTTGGGAGGCTGACAGGAGGATGGCAGGTTCACGGCCAGCCTCGGCTACTTAGCAAGCTCTCAGCAACCTAGCAAAATCCTGCTTCAATTTTAATTTTTTTACTTTAAAAACAAAATTAAGGGAGATGGGTTCAATCTTCAGGTCAATCAGAAAAAACAGTTCTATCATAACAACACAGGAAATAAACTGTGACTTCAACCTTCAGCTGAATATTGACATGACAAAGAGTTATCCCTGTGATCCTTGGAACTCTATAAGCATTTGCAATAAGCACACAAAGGAAGCTTGCTCTATCCCCGGGCCCAAGCCAGCTGCCTGCACCATCCAGCATCAGCACGGGACTGAGCTGCTCTGGAGTGGGTCTGGCAGCCCGTCACACCAGGTCTCTCAGCCAGGGTGGAACATTCGGGTGATTCCGAGGCCACTGGATCCATCCATCGCCTACCTGATGAACTTGGACTCCACAGGGTCATAGAGAGACATGAGGACTTCAGCGTCTTCCCCTATTTTGCAAACCACATTTTTGAGGTTGACAAACAAGGCCAGCGAAGGGGTAGCAGCAAACTTGGCTTGCCTGTTGATATCCATGTTCTGCTTTTGAGACTGTAAGAGCATAGAAAGTGGAGAGGCAGCGTTCACCAACAGCCCTGGCATTTTTTTTTCTTAATCTCCAACAGCATGGAAAAAGATGCACAAGCGTGGGTTTAACTCAGCAACACTGCGCATGTCTCTGCGTTATGTGTTTTCAAATCCTGCATCTGCCCACCTAAAAGCGCAGTGCCCCAGACAATGGCCACAATCCCATATCAAAGTGCTAGGTATTTGCAAAGGCACAGAACTTTCAGGTGTCCAAAGAACTGGAACAATGATTATAGGTGGAGACATATATTCAAATATTTGTTTCCCTCATTAAAACGCACCCTCCCAGGGGGCATCTCTTTCTCGTTCTTCCTTGTGTCTTTGATGCCTGGCACATAGGAGATACCCGGTTAATACTCAATGAATTAATGGGCGGGTCAATCACACCATCCATTTCTGAGTATCTACCAGACATATGATCTCATTACACGAAAGAGAAAATGCAAAGATGGATGAGCCATGTGTCCCTGCCCTCACCAGGCTTAGAGTATGTCACTCCACCGCGACTGTCAGGGCAGATGCACAATCCCCGATGGCCTCCTACTTGCAGCTGAGAAGGCAGTCAAGGTCACGAGGACCCGTGTCCACGATAAAGCCGAGGCTGGGAACATCTGCTCCCTGTGAGCTCCATGCCAACCACCCTGTCTGGAAGCACTGTTCAGTTGCTGCTTTTCACCCTCTGCCCCAGGGCACATTCTGACCTTCCTTGATATGTTACCACTGTTGAGTACTTCCTCATATCCCACCAATAGTTTACCGATGGTACCAAGGACGCTCAATCCCCAGGTGAAGGGTGATCTTACAGAGAGCTGAACTTACTTTTTCTTCTTGTAATCTTTCCTCCACTTGCTTGGAAGCTATTTCATGCGCCCGGAAGAGACTAATTGTGCTGGTGAGTTCTGGATCTAAAATGTTCCCATCTTCATCTCTAACTACCAAGTCCAAATCAAGAATTCTAGAAAAACAAGAATTCGGAAAGGCACCTGAATTTCCCAGTGTGTCAGCTCCAGCCAGTCAGCAAATAAAAATATCCTAGAAAGCTGGGTTCTCCCACAAATATTAGTAATTCCATGAGATCATATTCTTTAACACAAAATGTTTTTTAATTCCTTAAATTTGACTTTTTACTTATTCCAATAGTGACTTTGCCTCCCAGTGAGAAATTTTACAGCCCAAATGTGTATTTGGGTGATGTGTTACTAGTTATGACAGAAAGGATGGAGCATCAAAGTACAGTACTTATATGTATATACACGTGTACTGCACGTGAGCACATATCCACACATGCCCAGTCACATGCACACGCGTGTGCCCATACGCCTTAAGTTGGCAGGTGTGACGGCACTGTGAGGGGTGAAGCTGCAGCAGAGACACACCCACTTTTGCCCTGGCCAGACCCACAGCTCGGCTGTCCCTCTGCCTAGGGTCAGTGTTAATTCCTACACGGAGCCACCGGAAGACTTTTCAATAAAGACTTCCTATTGAGTTTGAACAGGGAACATATGGACGCGACCCACAATGATGTTAAGAAACTTCCTGGCCAGACGGCTAAACGTAGTGGCCAACATCTGGCTAATACGTCTAACCACTCTCTCTGGAAATAGATTTTGGCAACATTCTCTACTCCCCAAATCAATAACACTGCGAGGTGATTTTTACCAACAAAGTTTTATTTCAAATTATAAACAAAGGCATGAAAGAAGTCAAGAGTTGTGCTAGGGTGGCATGTTCTGATATTTTTTTTTTCTTTTAATACTGGGGATTGAACCCAGAGGTGTTCTACCTTGGAGCTAGACCCTCAACCCTATTTTATTTGCATTTTTTTTTTTGAAACAGGGTCTCACTAAGTTGCTGAGGCTATCCTTGAACCTGCACTTCTTCTGTCTCAGCCTCCCAAGAACTAGGATTATAGGTGTGCACCACCATGCTTGGTTTCTGGTACTGTTTTTTTGTTTTGGTTTTTGTTTGTTTGGTTTGGTTTGGTTTTTGGTTTTTGTTGTTATTGTTTTTGTTTTTTTTATTTTTTGGGTGGTACTGGGGTTCCTGGAAACCCTTCTACCTCCAGGCTACACTCTCAGACCTATTTTTATATTTTTATTTGGAAACAGGGTCTCTTAAATCAGCGAGGCTGGCTTCGAACCTGCGAGATCCTCCTGTCTCCGCCTCCCAAGCACGGGGACTACAAGCGTGCGCCACCACGCCCGGCTCTGGTACTGTTATAAATGAAACACGCAAACCTTCACATGGGAAATTAACCAGAGCTTCCTCATACCCTAGTGGTGGGATGATATTCCTGTTATTAACAAGTCTATATGAGCAGTTCTCTGTTTATAACCATATGACAAAGAGTCTTTTGAAAGAATGATAAGTTGCAGTCAGAGCATCTTCGTCCTTCACTGTTTACAAGCTGGGCAGGAAAAACAGACACCCGCACAGGTGAGCTAACCTCTGGCCTCTTGAGGTCACACATTACAGGTGCAGGGAGGCCCAGGACAGGCCACACGTGTGTAGTTCTCAGCATTAGGCTGGCCACTGCACAGACTGAAAGGCAATTGCAAAGGCCACACTTTGCTTTGCATGTTTACTGAGTGAATTCTACTAATGGTGAAACAGGTCCATCTGGGCCTGCCAGGGCAACAGGGGTGAACAGGCTTTTAAGCCAATGGGCACAGGTGTTGTGCACTGCACAAAACCAGCTTCAGGCATTCGGGAGGCTGAGACCTGGAGGATCGCGGTTCGTGGACAGCCTCAGTGATTTAGTGAGGCCCTCTGCAACT
The DNA here is from genome assembly GCF_963383645.1 of Muscardinus avellanarius. Lineage (NCBI taxonomy): Eukaryota > Metazoa > Chordata > Mammalia > Rodentia > Gliridae > Muscardinus > Muscardinus avellanarius. Next base: position 157,321,548 of record NC_137789.1, on the reverse strand, counting down.
CAGTGAGACCCGGTTTCAAAATAAAGAATAAAAAATAGGGCAGGGGGTGTAGCTCAGAGGTCGAATGCCCCTGGGTTCCATCCCCAGTTCTGCAAAAAAAAAAAAAAAACCAGCTTCAGTAGTTCACGGAAAGACATTAACAAAAAAAAAAGTCCTGTAAAGTCTCTCTGGTTGTCTTTGTAATACGTTTCACTAGTAAAGTCTTACTGTTGTCTCTGTAGTACGTTTCACTAATGACACAAATATGACTACTGCTCCCAGCCCTGGCCCCACCTCCAGGAGTCACCACTGGGGTGGGCAGGATGGATACAGATATGGACATGGCCAGCACTGTGTGGGTGGGGTCAGTGCTGGGGAGGGGCGATTGGGCCCTTGCCTGGAAAGGGTCAGTGCCCAGTGGGCCAGGTCAGTCCTGCTGTGTGAGCTGCTCCACAGGGTCCTATGGGCCTGGAATCGTGCCCTGATGGAAGCCATGAGGCCCAGGTCTCAGGGCAGCATGCTGAGTTCCTCCTGCCCTGTGATCAACCCTCAGGACGGCTCTGCCAGGAGACCTGGTCACACTGAAGGCACAGAGGAGGAGACCTGTCCAGTACCAGTACCTGTCTCGCTCTTTCTACAAGAGCGAGAGCCTGGACTCCAGGTCAGAGTCCCTTAGAGCAGGGCCCATGACCTTTCCAGAATACCACCCACAAGGAGTCACACGACGTGGCTGTGACACCAATCACCCGAAACTCTGTTCTCAGCAAGCAGTGTGCAGCTGGCTCGAAATCCAGACCAAGTGTCCACTGGGAAGGCGCATCCCACGACGACAAGGTAACCATTAGCCGCTGGCTGCATGGGAGGCTGAGGGGTCTGTGAAGAAGGGGTGGAGCCTCCCAAAGCTACAGGCACCACTGCGTGTGTGCGTGAGTCCTGGGCTGTGTGACCGTGTGTCTGTGGCTCTGTGTGTGTGCACGCTGTGTATGTGCACCTTTCTAGAAAGATGGACCGTGACTCTCACCATATAAGCAAATGGGCCCCAGAATCCCTTTCCACCAGTTTAAAATGTGGGGGCCGGGGCAAGGACATCTAAGAGGTGAGTGACAGGCCCAAAGCATCTAATCCTTCCTAAACCCACCTACCTTAAAATTGAATGTCAATGCCAGGATTTTATTTTGTATTCAAATTGAGGGACTAGAGAGATGTGGAATTGGGCCTCAGAGAAATTATGGAGCAGTCTGGAGGTTCTTGGGTTAAAAACTATCTTATTAGAGATTACATTTCCTATCAAAGTAGTAAATTACATTTGAAAACACTTTCTTTCTTAACTAGATTGCTCTGGGACATAAAGTACTTAGGTAGCTTCCTACAGCCAGATGACGCAGGTGGTTTTTGAACAAAGGCTCAAAACACAATATTCCAATAACAAATGAAATCACAGATCTAAAAGTTTGCTCTTTCAAACAGGTGGCCTTGTAATGGGTTTCACTGCAACAATATCTAATATTGTATACCTAGATGTTTCTGGCCTGGGGCTTGGGAAATAAATAAATAAATAAATAAATAAATAAATAAATACACACACCTTCCTTGTCCCATAACATTTCTAACACAAACCCTGCATCTTACTGATAACGTGGCCTTAAAAAATCATTTCACACTTGAGAACAGAATTCTTAGAAAACAAAATCATGTGATAACTCATATTTTACAAAAAGGTTTTGCTGACTCAGAGCACCTGTCAGTTGTCTGGCTGGTGGCAAGCCTCTTGCCTCCTCTGAACTCCACACTTCAGTGTGTAAGGTCAGTGATGGACGAAGCCACAGGTTTTAACTGCTGTCCAGCATTAGCCAACTCTATTTTTAAGAGGTTGAGAATGCCAGCCAGTGCCATAGACATCAGAAATCAGAATCTTAAGGAATAGACCCCAGAATTCTGTATTTTCAAACCTCTTCAAATTCAACTCAGCAATAAGGAAGAATAAAATTATGTCAATTGCAAGAAAATGGATGAACCTGGAGAAAATTATGTTAAATGAGATTAGCCCATCACAGAAAGCGAAGGGTCTATGTTTTCTCTAAGAAGAGGAAGCTAGGGAATAATTGCGAGACCAGAAAGACTTCGGATAATGGAGAAGAAACTCCAGTTGAGCCAGGAGGATGGTCTAGAGGAAAGGGTGTGGGGAATGGAAGATCAAAGAAGGAATTGCAGCAGGGCGTGGCACGCTTGTCATCCCCGCACTTGGGAGGCGGAGACAGGAGGATGCGCGGGTTCAAAGCCAGCCTCCGCTGGCTTAAGAGACCCTGTTTCCAAATAAAATATAAAATAGGTCTGGGAGTGTAGCCCGGAGGTAGAATGGCTTCCAGGAACCCCAGTACCACCAAAAAAAAATAAATAAAAGGAATCACTTCCATTGATATTTAGTACATATGTGAAGATACCAGTGTCAATCTCAATAGGCTGTATGCGGATGGGGGGGAGTGGGGAGGGAGACAAAGACAGGGGAAAGCCCACCGAGGACTGTGTGCATGTATGTCACTATCACCATGGCTTCCGTTACAATGCGAAACTAGAAACCGCCAATAAAAGCATATACACCTCCAAGTGGTTTGGTTGCTTGGTCATAGAAACCATTTGGGAGCCATGTGCCTGGCCCATGGTTAAGACCGTCTGCAGCCCTGACACTGTATGAGCAACCAAGGAGTTACCAGGTAAAAAAGGAGGTGGCCTCCTTCTGCTTATGGACCTGGCAGAATTAGCATCAGGGCAGCTCTTATCCTGGGATCATCAGAAGAAGCTTGCTAACACTAGAATGTACGCCGAGGGGTATTCAGCAGGCGGTCCTTAAAGCCATTCAAGCGGACCTTGTCAGATGCCTGCAACAGATGGGAACTTTTACCAGAGACATACTTTATAAGAAACAACTACTTGGTGTTATCTGAAATCAAACTTAGCAGGGCTGTATTTCTATTTGTGAAACTTGGCGTGCGTATCTGGGGGACGAGTTTCACGGTGACCTCTAATGTTTTCCCAGCTCTTAGAACTGAGGGAGTCGACAGAAGGAAACCTGGTGCTAGACTCAAAGTCAAATACTGTGAGCGGAAAGTAAAAAGGCCCTTCTTGAGAGGAATTACTAAAGGAGTGAAAGGGTCAGGTTGTCTGGCCCCCAGCTTTCTGACTTCACTACTTGAAGAACAAAGATATCGCCGGGCGTGGTGGCGCACGCTTGTAATCCCAGTGCTTGGGAGACAGACAGAAGGATCACGCAGATTCGAAGCCAGCCTCAGCAGCTTAGTGAGGCTCTCAGCAACTTAGTGAGACTCTGTTTCCAAATAAAATATAAAAGAGGTCGCTGGGCGTGGTGGCACACGCTTGTCTCAGCTTGGGAGGCTGAAACAGGAGGATCGTGCTGGTTCAGAGCCAGCCTGGCTGGCTTAAGAGACCCTGTTTCCAAATAAAAATATAAAAAATAGGTGTCTGGGAGTGTAGCCCAGAGGTAAAAGGGCTTTCTGGAACCCCAGTACCACCAAGGTCTAGACATGCAGCCAGGAGTTAAAAGGCCCTTGAGTTTCATCCCCAGTAGAACACATACATACACATTATATACAAAATATATCAGGTTTCAAGGATGAATCAGTAAACTCCTGATTTTCAGAATCCAACAGAAAATACTTTATCCTTTGCAAAACGAAAACCATGCTATGATTCTGATGTTAGAAACTTTGTTTTATGATAAAACCAAATTTTGATATCCTCAAGGCCTGTAGTTATGTTATTACATTAGGGTAATAATAAACAAACCTGTTTCCGTAATCGATTTTGGCTGTGACCTTCTTCTTCAGCTCTTTGAGCTCATCCTGGGGCAGAGTCCCAGAAAGAATCTGGGATCGCCATTCAATAAGGTCGTAGATCATGTGCCGTACACTTTGAAACATCTCCCTGTTATCTTGCTGTACAGGAGAAAAAAATAAGGCACATCATAAAAATCAGGTTGTCAAATAACACTGTAGAGATCATACTGAATAAATATTTCTTCAACGACACATGTGGTATGTGCTACCATGGGACTTAGGTACGGTCAAATGAAAAGGTTTTTAACACACAATGTAGCATATTATCTAGAATTTGTTTCCTATAAGAAACTCAAGAATTAAAAGAATAAAGAGTAATGCGTAATCCCCAAGATGCCCAAGTAAGTACCACTGAATCAAGAAGCTGACACTGCAGGGGCTGGACTTTGAGCCTCAAAACCTGAGCCCAAACTTCCACCATCAGGCCGTAGACGGGCACTGCTTGGCGCTCCCTGCAATTTAATCTCACACACTGCAGCCTGGGCCCTTCTCGGCACTCTGAGGAAGGAAATCCCCAGCCTACCTGTCAGCTGAGCCACACAGAGGATCCCACACTGGCTTCCCCCTCTACCCTGCGCTCCACGCGGCCTGCACACAGACACTTCCGAGAGTTGCTGAGGCCCCGTCTATAAGCTCTCCCTGCACTTATGCCCAAAGGGAAATGCATGGAAGAAGCAAAATCCACTCCTTGCTGCCGTCTAGTATTCTGACCGGATTAATGGTACAAAGAAAGGCAATAGTTTTGCCATTTCAGGATTTCAAATCATCATGGGGAACAGGGATTACCCACGGAAAGAATGACCCAGAAATTCTTCCCATGAAAAGAAATCCAGCTGGAACATAATTTAATATCGTAATAACCATGATCCCTTGAAAAAAATGTGTCACAGCTATTTTTAAATGATTTCCACTCCATATATATGAACCACTAACCCTATTATTTCAAGTATTTGATCTTCTTTCTAGGAGTTTCTAAGAGCCTCATAACCTAGCAATTGCATAGCACCCCAGCAAGCTATTGACCTTCCATGATCTATTCTTTGTAACATTGCACTGATTTTACTTTCCCAAATGAAAACTAGTCAAATTCATGATTTAGTACAAAGTCATGCTCTGTCCCTCTTGTCGATTCTTCTTGTCCGTGTCCCTAGAATGATCTCAAATACCTTAAGTTCTTAACATGCTGCTGACTTGTCCAGTGACAAAGCAGAAAAAGAAATGCATATAAAAATATTATAGCCATCTTTCGCTTAGCGTGGCTCTGCACAAATCGAATCACATTAAATCCATCGGAGGCAAATTTAAGATTTGCCAAAGGAAACCCAAGCGATGGTGGTGAACGCTCCGCCGGGGCTACACGGCTAACACCGCGCCCACCCCCTGAGTCACCACCAACCTCTGTTTGTTTTATCACCATATTTTTTGTTCAAAAATTGCTAAGTTGACAATGAAGCACCGACGATGAAATTACTCAGACCGACACAAAACATCCACAGCTAACTTTACGCTTTTAGGTTTTGGAGTACATTTGATGAACAATTACTGCAACTGCTTATTACTGTGCATTTATAGGAAGCCACTGTATAATCAAAAGCAAAAAGCCGGCCCAACGAGCAGCTGTGGGCCTTTAGGAAGTTTTCTATGTTCCCGAGAAATTAACATGCTGACTTCCTCCCAGAGATCTTGCTTGGTGATAATAACATTAGCATATGAGAAATCAACACTCTGAATAGAGATACGAGCTTGACAAAAGGTAATCTTCCACAAATACGAATTTATGTGCAAAGAAAGACCCCGAAGGGATAGGAAGCAGAAGATGTCAGCCTTCCGATCACTCCACATTAATACGTCTCCCATGATCAGAACCGGACAGCTGCACACGGAGCCAGAGTATGAGAAATCTCCATACATTCCCACCACAAGCATGGCTTCATCTAAAACACTATGTAGTTCCTTGGCACTTTTTTTTTTTTAATACTGGAGATTGAATCCAGGGGTGTTCTACCTCTGAATTATGCCTCCAGCCCTTTCTTATTATTATTATTGTTTCAAAACAAGATCTAAGTTGCTGAAGTTGGCCTTGAACCCACATCATTCCTACCAGCCTGCCAAGTACTGGGATTACAGGCATGCATCACCACACCTGGCTGACTATATAGTTATTCCTTAACCATAAAAGGCATCACCTACAGTCAGCCAATGGCAAATACCTATATGCATATATAAATACATTCACAAATACATAGGCGTATGTGTGGAAATATATATGTATGTATGTATTTTACCTTCTACTATATCAATAAATAAAAACCTATTTTTCTCTCTCTCTTTTTTTTTTTTTTTACGGTACTAGGGATGGAACCCAGGAACATTCTACCTCCCAGCTACACCCCCAGCCCTATTTTATATTCTTTATTTTGAAACAGGGTCTCACTAAGTTGCAGAGGGCCTCACAAAGTAGCTGAGGCTGTCCGTGAATTGCGATCCTCCTGTCTCAGCCTCCCCCTACCCCCGAATGCTGGGATTACAAGCATGCGCACCACACCCGGCTAAGAACCTATTTCTGATTAAAAGTACATTTCAGGGTGGGGAATATAGCTCAGGAATAGAACGTGCCTAGAATATGTGAGACCCTGGGTTTGATTCCCAGCACCATAGAAGAAGAGTATCATTACGTATAAACTTAGATAAAATCAATACTGACTGCCTAATCCTGTCCCCCAGGGGCCTGAGAGCGCTGCTTCCCAACACAGTGAGACAAGCCTATGGCCCCTTCCTTTACAGCCACCATGTTTACTGACCAAACTTCTCCCCAAAACACATAGGTCAAGGGTGACATGGTCCCAACAGTCACCCAACTGATGGGCATGTTACTTTCTCTGGTAAGACCTCGTCCCAGAAGTTCTTCTTGCAGGGTTCCCCAGGAAAGCAAAAAACACCCATCGGTACGTGAGGTGCAGAAACACCACTCTCTCTTCCCAAGTGTGGCTGAACATCCCATTTTCTCACCACGTAGAGCTGCCTCCAGATGGTGGACCACTCCCGCAGGGTTGTGGTGACTTCCTGGATGAGCGGCAGGTCACCCGGGATGACAGTTTCATGTTGCCTACATAAAAGAAAGGAAAATGGCGGACTCCGTCAACCGCTGGAAGGCGCCCTAATTCCCAGTCCAGCCCATGGAGTTCAAGTTCTTAGCCAATGCAAAGAAAATATACAAAAAGATCGTGTTCCTGTGTATAAGTAAGTATACAAACCCCCAAGAATGACAAGTAATATTTGCACAGAGCTTTGACTGCTCATACATTATCCCCCGTGTAAGCTGTCTCCCTCGCCCGTCAAGGTAAGATGAAGGAGGCGAATAATATCCATTAGAACTCTTCAGAACATCAAGGTCTGGGAAGTGGAAAGTATATTCATGATATGTATACCCATCTATCTTAGCGATGCCATAAATTATAAGCAGTCTGTGTGGCATTAAAATGCAGGTTTGGGTTAGGATTGTTTTTACATTTCCATCATGCATAAAGCTCATTATATGTTAATACAGGGAGCCGTTATCCTTGGCAAAATGAGAGGTGACAGCTTCTAAGTGTGCGTGGGCACTCTACCCAGGGCCCGCCCTCAGCACCCTCTTCCCCTTTGCCCTCCACCCCACAAGATTGAATCCAGATTTGCTTTTAATTAAACTTGCTTTATGCACTTTTTTAAAAAAAACAAAGTGGACATTGTCTCCTGGATGCTTCTCTGGGTCTGTCTCTAAGCTACTCTAATTGGACTGGGACTGTTTGGGATGGGGTGAGAAGCTGAACCTGTTCCTGATGTAGTTAGTCTACCAGACCGCAGGAGTCCTCTGCTCAGCCTGAGCCGATCAGAGCCCAGTGAGAGGAGAAGGTCCAGAACTCTGCCACAGGTCTTCCTGTACCCCATGGAATCATGGGGCCCAGTGTGGGAGGGACCCTAACTTTGGCTCATTAGAGGGATTCAGCCTACAATTACTTATGGACAGGAGGTGCCCACCCCAAAAAAAAAAGAGACAATGGAGTCCCCAGGGGATGGTGTGTGGGGAGGACCAGACTGGACATCTGCAGTAGGGCTGCGGGCAGGATCACCCTCCGCACAACACAGCCGCCAAGACTCCAGTACGGACATTGCCAGCGGCTACCAAGGCTCGTGACTGTCAAAACTGTCTGCCGAGCCTGCACCGAGTCCCCAGGAGCAAGCAGACACAAATGTGATCCATTACCATCTACAAGGTCACCCTTAGGAGGCCTGCAGGGGAAGCTGCTCACTGCCTGCTGTGTGTGAACATTCAGCAGCAACCGAGTGCTGAGTCCAGGCCTCCTCATGCTGCACTAGAGGCACGGGAACCCCACTATGCCCACGCGGTGGGGCCTCAATCCACACTCTGACCAGGTCTCAGCTGTTACCTGCTATGCTCCTCCTGCCCCAAAGCCCTGACCCGTCACTCTGAATTAAAGTGCCAAGTGGTACTAATGGATTGATGTCACTGCTTGTGTTGGGGATGAGGAGTTCCCAGACCCCTGGGTCCAGCCTTATCTCTCTTGTAAGGCCAAAGGGGATGAGAGAATGAATGTGAGAATCAATGGGACCCTGGGAAGGAAGAGAGAGCTTGTGAAGAGATACAAACTTCCCATTACAGAGAGGAGAAAATTCAGGAGTTCGAAGTGCAGCAGGGTGGCTACAGTTAGCAACACTGTCTCACAAGCTTGCAAAGGGCTGAGAGTACATCTTATGTCTCCTCTCCATAAACCAGTAAGAATGTAAAGCAGTAGTTGCACTGATACCTTGACTTAGACATTCTACCATGTATATATTTTTAAAACATCATATTGTATACTGTAATGTATCCAATTTTTGAGGATAAAAAAGGAATGAAAAGAACAGATAAGCAAAGGTGGCCGTTCTTTCTAGTCATTTGTTCTTAGACAATTGAAAAGAGAAGTCAGGAGACGTCCGGAGACAGGTGAGGGCTAGAGGGCCCGAGTGCAGCTTATAGCAAGGGTCCAACTCGGTCTACAGGCATCCAAGGCCTGTAACAAGGGAGCAGTCACAGAGAAATCGAAAAATCAGAGCAGGAAAGGAACAGCATCAAGTGATGGGCATGGGAGAGGAGGAGGTGGAGCCCCTGGCACTGGGCCAGGGTCACACCAGGAGGAATGGGGGCTTCAGCAGAAACAAGCAGCTGGCCTGGGGTGCACGCCAGTGCCCAACACTGGTGGTAACCCTGAGCAATGACATCAGCAGCACCTCAAAGCTGACGACACCTTGCTGATCATGCAGGTACCTGTGCAGGAGACAAATGGAAAGTGCTGGGGGGGGAGGGGGGAGATCGGTAGCAACAGGCATGCATCCACCATCGGGTGTCTCAAAGTGAAAGAAGTTTCTGTGCCCTGAGAAAAGAGGGAAATCAGGCAAGAGAGAGATCCTGCAAGAAACAGATCATGTACAACAGAGAGGCCATTAGAAAGAGAACCTGCAGGAGGGATGGGATGGTGGATGTGGAGATCATGGAGGCAGGTAGGGTGGGGTAAGGAGCAGCCCTTCAGCACTGGAAAGGGGCGAGGACAAGGAGGCGGAGGTCTGCAGCCTCTGGAATCAGGGAGGAGGGGCGTGCTCACAGGCCAAGCCCATGGCAGGAGGCCTCCAGGAAGGAGCAGCCTGGTAGCCAGGTTGGGTGGGAGCCGGTGTCAGGGCCCCATACAGAGCATGAGGGCAATGCCGGGAGCCCCAAGTATTGGGAGAAAACTCCTTCCACACTGCTTCTGTCTTTGTCTCTGTCTGCCTGTGCACACTAGAGCACAGTAGACCAGAGGACCCAGGAACAGGAACAAATGTGCCTGTCCAGGTGGGGTGGCTCTACTTACTGAGCAAAGGGCTCGTCTCCTATTTGTTTTATTATTATACTTTATAATTACGTTTACATACATTCTTTTGTATACATCAAAATGCCTTTTCTTTTTCTTGTTTTGTTTTGTTTTTGTGGTGCTGGGGGTTAAAACTGGGGGCATTCCACCTCTGAGCGATACCCAAACCTTTTTCATTTATCTTTTGAAATATGATCTTGCTAAGTTGTGGGGGGCCTGGCTAAGTTGTTGGGGATGGCCTCCAATCTAATTCTCCTGTCTCTGCTTCCCAAGTCCTGGGGTTATAGGTGTGTGCCACCATACCGGCCTACAAAATGATTTGGGTGTTTGCTTGGGGGTGTAGTAGGGATTGAACCCATGGGCATTCTACCACCATGATACGTTCCAGTCCTTTGTATCCTTTGTTTTTATCTGTTTTTATTTTTGTTTTGTTTTCTTACTAGGTTGCTGAGAGTCCTGCTATTTTTGAGACTATCCTCAAGCCTGCGATTCTCCTACCTCAGTCTCCCAAGTACTGAAAGAACAGGTGTGGTCCACCACACCAGGTACTTAAAACACTTTTAAAAAATATTAAACCACACAGAAGCTGACTTGCATAAGGGTCCTGAAACAGACGATATAAAATGTGTTAAATGCCCACTCGATTCAGTTATTTTCAACAGGAGCATAAAAGTCTCAAAACTCTTCTCCTTCCCCTCAAAGTTTTGCATACAAAACACTTTCTATCTTTAAAAAAAAAAAAATCATGTTGCAGGTCATCACCGTTCAGGCCCTGAAAGATTCTCTTCCTTTTAATTAGGCATCGTGGAACTCCAGAACCCGGCCGGTCCTTTTCATATGTTAAAAGTACAGCACTTGGAAAGGCAATTTTGTAATCAGCCAAAGAGATGTCATTATGCAGTAATCATATGATTAGTAATTTTATAATTTGCATATTTAACTGAGTGTGAAGATGTGGCAGAGACCAAAAAAAGAAAACATTTTAATGTTCCTTCTCCCAAGTTCACACCTGGTTTTTCATTCGCCTTTCCTGCCTAATGGGTTCCTGTTCTACAAATGTCCTTTTAATGAGCTTATACATCAGTCTGATGACCTCTAGGAAACATACATCACAATTAGGTGAAATGTAAATTCATATGTGTCCCAATTTAATAACGGGTGCGTCCCCCCAGACCCCATTTATATCACAGCATGCTAAGCCTGCCAGAGAAATGGACTCAGAGCTGGCAGCCTGGGGCGTCTCTGCCAAGTGAGGTAGCCCACAGAAGAGCAGACACAACTCTTTCCCAAATCAACCTCAGGTTCGAAAAAAAGAGCCGCAGTTACGGTGCTGACCTGAGACACTTTGAAGGATCGAGGCAACGTGGTACATAGCTGTGCATCGCCACTCCCGAGCCCGCATCCACTCGCCTATAATCTCCACCCCAGAATCATACCCTGCCAGATACGGGCAGGCAGGTCAAGTATAATTATTGCAATTCTTCATTTAAACATCAAGACCAGACTCACCCTTTTCCTTCAACTATGGCTTCTTTGAGATGAATATATGAAGCAGGAAATATGCCCTTTGAGAGGAAAAAGAAAGGAGTTTTCATTACCAACATGAATAAAAATCAAACAATAGCACCCAAAAAAGGTAGGGGTAGGGGGAGCTGGATTATTCTTAATTCTGCAAGTCTTAACTCGATGAGTATGTATTTCAAAGAGTCTGCAGATGTCTTAGAAGAAACAATGTGTTTGCACAAGAAGAAGTCCACAAAAACACAAGAAATTCCTCGTCTCCTCCATAGGTTGTCTCGCCCTCCTACTGCTGACAGCAACACAGGAACGTCAAAGCCAAGGATTGCAAACAAAAGAAAAGGAATTTTTCTATGATACTCTCGGGTGGTTTCCCCCTTCCAAAATAGTAAAAGCCATCAACAAAAGTGGGTTTAAATGTGTGCATCAACCAATGACCTACACCACGGGGAATTTCTCATACATCTCCAGAGGACCAGGAAGGTGGGAAGGAGTTAGCTCAATCTGTAGTGCTGCTGGGGGTCAACCCCACCTTACACGTAATTCTGTGCTCTGGATTTGCAAAGCGCAGGGCACACACCAGCGACGGAACAGTGCCCAGGGTAGACAGTTTCATTATGGAACCCTCGAAGTCAGGGACAGTCTGTACCAGTAGGAGGAGATTTATCAAGAGTCGTGGTCCTGCTTCAAGAGCAAGCTGGTCTTGCCCTTGTGGAGGAAAGCAGGCAGGCACAGGGGAGGCACACAGTGGGGCCACGGAGCTGGGCTTCGGGGCAGCACAAGCCAACAGCAGTGCTTGCTAAGGAAACCCAGGGAGTGCCAGCGACTTCAAGGCACCTGCTGCAGGAAAGGGAACTTCTGACAGCATCACCTGGCATTTACCCCCAAAGAGGTCCAAAAGGCAGATGGCCAATCATGCTTAGGAAGATACTGGGCAGGGGAGGGCTGGCCAGAGCAGGCAAAGAGGGAGGGAGGTGGCAGGAAGTCAGAGGCTGAGCCACTCAGGATTGGCCCGTTCAGGTCCTGGTGTCCTGGCACCTCCAGACTCCAGGATGGTCTGAAGGTACATGTGGGGCATCCCCAACAGGAATGCGCTCAAACTGGGTATAAAAAAAAGCCACTCCCAGCCCTGGCAGGTGCACAGGCAGAGTTCCCCCTCAGTCTCAGCAAACTGAGACTCACGGTGCCAGGGCAGGAAACCAGGAGGTTTGAAATAAGCATCTTCAACCAGGGCATTAGGGACTGGCCCAGACCAACTGCACGTTTATAAATATTTACACAAAGGAGAGTTACAGAGCTCGGGGGCAGGATTCCTCATACCTGCCTCCCTTTTTCTGGTTCTGTGTGGGAGCCCCTCCCAAAATTACAGCCTCTGTAAGGCTCCAAAGTCTTCATCCTCCAATGAGGGCTGTCGATGGGAAAGTACACAGGCCTGTTCTCAGCTCCAGCGCATTTGTGAGATGCAAGGCCTGGCCACCCTGGGCCAGGACGTACTAAGCTCAGGAGGTACTCGGAATGGGAAGGATATGAAGCTGAGAAAGGTCAGACTCAAAGCCAAGAAGCAAGTGAGCAGGAAAGGGAAGCGGGCCCAGGGGATGTACAGGGGCCAAGAGGTGGCAGCTCTGTCCCTGCAGGGGGCGTGAGTTCAGGACCCTCACGCCTTTATTACCAAAGTCTTCATCTTCAGCGCTCCCAGCAGCCAGCCAGGATTTCCCCTGACACGCCCTTGATTGGAGATGTGGAAATGCACATGAAGAGAGAACTATCCCCCCTGCACCAGGTTGAAGTCTACCCTGTGCACACCCCAGGCTGCAGGCCTCTGGATGCAGGGCTGGCTGACCATGCTTTCCATAGGTGACTCTACCATTGAAACATCACTGTGACTATGTCAGAGGAGGCTGTGCTGGGGACCAATCTGAACCTCTCCCAGGCGGCCCCGCCCCGGTCCTTACAGAGCTCAGGTGTGGCCGGTGCAGCCTGGCGCGGGGCTCTGGGGAAGGCAGAAGAACTCTTCCAACGCCTGATTACAGGCTTGGGACCACAATGGAAAATCCGGCCCAATATGGAGATAATGAGAGACAAATTTTAAGAAGTAAAATGAGCCATCTGTCAAGCATAATTAGGTATTAAAATGTGTGAGTTAGCGTGGCCAGCCTAACCACAGCCTGGACCGGACAGTGCCTCAATTCATCATACCACGGGCTCAGACTGAAACCGAAGAGCCATAATTAGGCTTTGCGAAGCTAAGGATGGCAAAGCCGCACGGAACTGTGGCCGGGAGTGTCCACAGTAATGACTGGAGGTATAATTGCACGCTTTCCGTTTCACATATTCAAGGAACCGTGTGTGCCTTTTGTTCCTTGACTGGGGCAGGGGTAAAACAGTCTTAAGCCGGTGGGAATGAATGTGCATGACCTTTGCAAATGTGTTGATTTACCAAAGATAATGTGGGACCGAACACTGTCAGCACCATTTTATTTTGGTGAAGTCATCACACTCAAGCCGTTCTCTTACACAAGGTGCCTGAGCAGGATGCAAAATTCTACCAGGGATCCGACCTGTCGCGAATATAGCCAGCCCTGTGTCGTGGCCCAGAAAGTCACAGAAGAGGCCGCCGCTCCACGTACACACACCTGGTATTCCCAAAAACACAAGTCAGGGCTGTTCACATTCCAATAAAACTCAGATGCAAAGGGGATGGAGATTCCCCTTGCATTAAGTTTCAGAGAGAGGACTTACCTTCTTGGACTTTTTCCTTAAGGTGTAGCCTCTGTACCACCCTAAACAAACGCAAAGTTGAAAAAGTTAGTGCAAGGAGACAGCACGGGGGCCTGGGTGTGCAGAACGCTCTGATCTGCAGAGAGGGAGGCTGACTTGTCACAGCTCAACAATGCTCACTGCAGGCTGTGGCGAGCATCCTTCATGAGAAGATCATGGCAACTTCTTCCTCACTGGCCTCTCTGCCTTCAGGCAGTCAGAGCAAGTCAGGAAGCCCAATTCTAAGAGGAAGGCTTGTCCTTCCAACATGGCCTAGAATACGTTCCTTGTTCTTATGGTATTCTGACCAAGCCTGACATGGATCAGGTTTCTCCAAGGGCACAGACCAGCATCCTCAGATCATCAAGGGCTGCCCTGAACAGAGAGCCCATTGAGAGCCTCAGCGCAGGAGCTTCGCCCCGGGGTGCCAGTGACCTCCCCAAGTGCGGCTGTGGTAAAGGCTTGGTCACAACAGGAAGCACAAGCCCAGCAAGGCCAACTACCGGCAGGCTTGGCCGGGACTCAGCTTCCGGCCTCCGCGTGGTGAGAGAGATGAAGGCCAGACAGTGGAAGGAAAGGCGTGCTAGAACTGTTCGTGTGCACCTCCCGGGCAGAATGGACAAGTCCCTTCAAGAGCCAAGTAAACTGGACTCCACCCCGGTGCCGCCCAGCAGGCTAAATGCATGAATTATCCCTGCAGATGACAAGGGTCTCGTGGCCTGGGTACAGCTTGCCGACAACTCCACTGCGGCCTGCTGTCGATTGGGTCTTCCCATACCCAAACATCCCCAATCCCTTTAGGCCTCCCCAGCCTCTAGGAAGCAAACTGAGGGCTCAGAGACAAAGCCCAACTCTGCCCCGTGGCGCAAAGGGACCACACTGCAGAGTTGCAGAGGGCACTTAGAAAATATGTAAGTTGGATAAATTCCCAGAAATTCACCAAACACTGGGTTTTATATGTTGTCAGGAAGCCAAAGCCCTGCAGCCAAGGACACGGGAGTGAGAGAACAAGTCAGACAGCAACTGTGCGGCCACCACCCTCAGCACCTCTCAGAGCCGGGGGAGGAGAGGACCGGGCACCACAAAGTGATGGTGTTAAGTCGAGCCAAACCCTCAAGGAAATATTAAGCAGATGTTCTCTAAATAGCTGAAGAAGAAGAGAGGAACTCCAGGACCCTTGCAAAGAATGGGCTGAGACCCAGTGAGGTCTAACCTAGGCTGCAGACCCAAATGTCCAGATGCCAGGCACACACCTGAGGCTGCCTCCTGACAGCCACACTGTTGGGGTCAGAGGTCTCAGACGTGCCGACCCTGAATCAGGGCGCACCGGACCAGAGTGTTCGTGAAAGAGGAGGGTAAATCCTCTAGCGAGTCACTTAAAAGCTGTACTGATTCCATTTGAAGGACTGTCCTTTATCTCATTACTTGGTCCTTCCTGTGGTTTCAGTCTTTCTTTTCTAAAACTGACAAAGGATCAATGTCCTGGAATGCGTAAGGAAACCCACGGTGCTTGTCCCCACATTCTGTACACGCATTATTCCTTCATCTAAGCAAGGCCATACCCCACATGCCAGAACCTTACTAGATGCACAAATAAAGAAAGAGACTGGACCCATCTCTGACCTCTGTAAGCTCAGGCCTGGAAATCCTCTAAGACAGGCAGGACTCAAACCACGAACAATACTGCATGGCAAAGGGTTCAGTGTGGAAGAGAGGGTGTCACTGTGGGGACATATGATCTAATGATGTCTGCTAGAAAGGAGGGCCCAGGCTGGGGAGAGAGAGGCTCCAGGAAGAATTGATGCCCTGGGGAACGTCTTCCCGGCAGGGCTGGCTGGTGGCCCACCTCATCAGGCAACCTGCTTCAACCACAGGTGGCAAATCTGGGCACAGCTCAGTCCCTGAACCCACAGAGGCTAGAGCACAGCACAGAAAAATGGCAGGCCATTTTGAAAGAAAATATGTCATATATATAATCTATACTTTTTTCAGTACTGGGGATTGAACTTGGGGGCATTCTACCTCAGAGTTATACCCCCAGCCCTATTTTTTATTCTTTATTTTGAAACAGGATCTCATGAAGTTGTGGAGGGCCTCACTTAGTAGCTAGGGTTGGCCATGAACCTGCGATCCTCCTGTCTCAGCCTCCCAGGTACTGAAATTACAAGCATGCACCCTCACGCCGGCTATATTTTTAAATAAGTCGGATTCACATGCCCTGGCTGGATCAAAAGGATAATTTACCAGTGTTTGTGAGATGTTTGAAGTTGCCCCCAGGTATAGTATCGAGCCCCTGGGGGCCATTATGGAGAGCAGGCAACAGGACTCGCAGCACCTCAGCCACACCAGAGGCACTGAGACTCCAGAGACAGGGCTTGCCATCTCCTGAGGGGCTGGCCCTGGACACTGCTTGAGGGCAGAGCCTGCGCTGAAAACCTGGCCCAGCACTGGCTGCCTCCACAGAGACCTGGAAGGTACCTGTTCTTTGGTCTAGTCTCCAAGTCTTTGTGCATGCCAGAGACCACAAGTAACTACAGGTTGAAAGTAAGCCGGGGGTGGTGGCGCACGCTTGTAATCCCCGCGCTTGGGAGGCGGAGACAGGAGCATCGCGCTGGTTCGTATCCAGCCTCGCTGGCTTAAGAGACCTTGTTTCCAAATAAAAATATAAAACAGGTCTGGGAGTGAAGCCCGGAGGTAAAAGGGTTTCCAGGAACCCCAGTACCACAAAAAAAGAAAGTAAAAGTATTCTTTAAACCACTTTTTTTATTTGCTAGTTGCCCTCAGACCTACAATCCTCCTGTCTCAGCTTCCCAAGTGTTGGGTTGCAGGCATGCGCCACTGTGCCCAGCTTAAACCTTATTTAATAGAGAGTGGTTATCTCACAGATAAAGAGGGAAAGTAAGCCAGGGTAAAGGTGGCCATCACCTAGACAGGACATCACTGGAGGCAAGCCCACGAGGCCCTGAAAAGATCAGAGAAACAGAAGAGCACCGCTGACAAACAGAAAACTGTTCTCAGAGCAAAAGTGGAGACAGGGCGGGGGGCAAACTATGAAGAACTGTGAAATGTAAACAGAACACGAGGGAGACACAGAAGGAGGAGCGGAGGAGAGCGCTCCACTTTCATTTGGTGCTAAAGTCACCAAGATTCCCAAAGTGCAAGTCTCTGATCAGATTCTGATTTAAACCAATGGCGAGCTGTCAAGGAAGGGAAATCCATTTTATGGTAAAGCGCCTTCGCAAAGACTGAAGGACTTTAATCAGAAGTGAGGAAGGAGGAGCGGGCTGCAAATGACAGTTCACTGAAGGCCCCCTATCACCCTGTCCGCCCAGAAGTCCCACGCCACTCTCTGAACACTTTGAAGTGTGTAACAAGGACACTGACAACCGTGGGAAGGCACCGTTTAAAGACAGCATTCTCCCTCCAGAGCAAGGAAAGAGACACTGCGGTCCGCACACAGCCCGGCTGCACAGGAAGTCATTAAGCATTCAGGAATGATGTCACTGTCCGGTGTTTATTACCCGGGATTTCAAGTTCAGCCGACCAGCGGCCAAAATAAAAAAGATATCAGAGCATTTTCCCTGCAGATCAAAACAGGGCCTGCAATGAGCAGTCTGATCCTTCACCTCTACTTAATTTCCCTCTGTTTCCTCCGAGCCACTGGCAATATGAATGGGGAGCAGATAAGGGAATCCAACTGTCAGCTGCCAGAACTGAAAGCGGGCAGCCGGCGCTCAGCACCGCTGCTCACTCGCTCAAGGACGGGCTCTGCTCCCTGGAGCTGCAGCTGCTTCCAGGCACAAGGAGTGAACGCTGACATTTCCTTTCGGACAGGACTTTTTAGGGATGGAGTTCTAATTCGGCATGCATCAGATGGGGCAACAAGGACCACCCCCAGGGGCACTGTAATAGGTCAGTGCCCCCCAGAAGTGTCCCAAGGACACTTGGACCAGCCTTGCCTTGCACCCCCTTCCCCAGGGGCTGGTGCAGCAAGCTGAGTATGGGAGTTCATACTGGGCAAAGTGGATCGCAAACACCGAGTGACACTGAGCTTGTGGGGGACCTGGGAATGTCCACCGTTTCCTCTCCCGCTGGGAAGGGCCCAGCTAAACCTAGTCTGCAAGCCACTTTGTAATTTCAAGGACCCATCTTTATCGGATCTGTAGATTTAGATGCTGTATGGGAATCGCCCCTTGTAGCAAAAGAGGAATCCAACAACAGAAAACACAACAAAATGTCCATATTGGAGCACTGTTTTCAAAAATCAAGCCCCGTGTTGGGGCAGAGATCACTGATAGAGTGCTGGTCTGCCACATGGAAGGACGTGGGTTCAATCCTTAGCACCAGAAGAAAAAGAAAGAAAGAAAAAAGCCCATCTTTGCTTCCCTTCTATGTAACGATAATTACAGCCTAGGATGAAAGATGGTCCCTCAAATAACAGGCAAAACACTAACTATGAAAAACAGTTGCCTACTAACACCCAAAGGCAACAGAAAACACTGGAACCCAGAATACAGACACTGATACCTGTAACAATTGCTTCCGTGGACTGCCATCCCAGCTGACAATCCGATCACACCTACTAAGACAGGGGGCACAGTTTAAAGGAAAACTGAGAGGAAATAAGAAATTATAATTGAGGCCCATCTGAAGTGCACCTTTAATGAGAGTACTGAGAACAAACACTTCACAATTCACATCAAAATGACGAGAAACAAGAATATGTTAAGTCAATCTTTTCTCAAATGGTTAGTTATTAGGAGTCAAGACTTACACTTGCAAAATAAGGAGCCAAGGATATATCTGTTTTGTTGTTTAGGAGGATAAAAGTGGTGAGTTGAAGTTTTAAGTTGATAATAACAAAGTCCCCAGGGCATTCTACTTTCGAGCTACACCCCTAGCCCTATTTTTAAATTTTTATCTTGACACGGGGTCTCTCTAGGTTGATGAGAGTCTCACTAGTTGCTGAAGCTGGCCTCAAACAGCCTCCCAAGTACTAGGATTACAGATGTGCCCCACCACACAGGCACAAAGTCCATTTTAAGTAACTGACAGCTGCCCCAATGCCCTTCCCCAACAAAGCAGCTTCCCCAACACTGAGCCTTTGGAACACTTTGCCCAGCCGGCTCACAGAACCTCCCAGCTGCCCGAAACCGTAAGAGAAACTACACCAAACAAGACTCACCTTCATAGGTCTCCAGGATGTGCACCGTGTCCCCAATTTGTAGAGAAAGCTCATCTGCTCCTCTGGCATCATAGTTATAAAATGCTATCGAGAAAAGAGGGGTGGGAGAACGTATTAATAAAAGAAATGACCGTTTGGGTTATTTTTGCTTGTTTTTAATGTTCATATTTCATATCGAAATATATTCAGTCTAGGCCTCACCCCCTCTGATACCCACAAAGGTAGCATTTTCTTCCAGACACAAAAGTACAGCATCTCCAGTGTAAATCACAGAAACTCATAATGACCCATCAGAACAGACAGCCATGATGGGTTTTTTTTTTTCTTCTTGTTTTTGTTTTTGTTTTCTGTGGTACTGGGGAATTGAACTCAGTGACATTCTACCCCCAAGCTACACCCCCAGCCCTATTTTTTATTCTTTATTTTGAAACAGGGTCTCACTAAGTTGCAGAGAGCCTCACTAAATAGCTGAGGCTGTTTGCAAACTTTGATCTCCCGTCTCAACCTCCCAAATGCTGGGATTACAAGTGTGTGCCACCACACCTGGGTTCTTTGGGGGGGTTTGTTTGTTTGTTTTGTGGTACTGGGGATAGAACCCAGGGGCACTGCACATCCTAGCTACACCCCAGACCTATTTTTTATTCTATCTTTTTGCAGAAGGCCTCACTAAGAAGCTGAGGCTGTCTGCAAACCGTGATCCTCCGGTCTCCACCTCCCAAATGCTGGGATTACAAGTGTGTGCCACCACGCCCAACTTTTTTTTTTTTATTGTTGTGAAATGTATATAATCTAGAATTTTCCATTTGAATCATGCTAAGTATAATTTTTCCATTTGGCATTAATGTTGTACAACCATCACCCCACTCTATTTCCAGAACATTTCCCACACCTTATAGGATAAAGAAACCCTATACCCATTCAGCAATAACTCTCCGTTTCTCCCTCTCCCAGGTCCCTGGCAAGCCTCTAATGTACTTTGGGTCCCCATGAATCGGACAACTTATGTAAGTGGAATCAGATGATAGGTCTTCTTGTATATCTGTTCCATGAGTTAGTATAATGTCCTCAGGGTTGGTCCATGACATATCTTCTATCAGAACTCCAACCCTCTTTACACCTGAATAATATTCCATAAGTGAATGTTTACATTAAGAAAACTAAGGACAATGTGGAAGGCATCTTACTTTTCATGGTACTAGGTAGGGATAGAACCCAGGTGCCACTTCATACACCATTTTTTATTTCCATTAATGGGCTTTTTTAAATCTCCTAACCATGAATCATTTGTACCCAAATATTCTTTGAAAACCAAACTGATAAAATTATCATATAACCGGTATTGATAGCAAATTAGTAGGCAATATCGCATCCACAGTAGACTAAATACACAAGACTGAGAAGAAATCCAGAGGTAGGGGTGCGGCTCACTATTGGGCCAGGGCCCAGCAGGTACAGGGCCCAGTGATCGACCCCCAGAGCTGCCAAAAATAAAAAGAGATCCTCACAGCTAACACTGACACCCACGAAATGTCTGAAATCCCAAATGTTGATCCCGATACACAGCTGTTCCTATTTTGCAAAAGGGTTGTATTGCTCATTGGTACGCGCCTAAACAATCACACCACTAAACTCAACCAGATTTGCCCTAAAGTGTTATGGAGAAAAGGCAGCTGTCACACGTAAAGAACGGTACAAAGAGGGATGCACATAAGTCCTCAACCGGCCTACTTTCAATTTAAAAAACATATATATATATATATATATATATATATATATATACATAAAAACTGTAAATACATGCAGTCATGCACACACACACACACACACACACACACACACACACACACACACACTAATGCCTATCCCACAGTCAATGTATCCAAATGACGTAGCATTCATGTAGAACTCATCTGAAGCCCTGATGGAGTCTGTCACACCCACCCGACCACCCCGGGCTCACCGGGCTGGCCTCGTGTGCCACCTGACTGAATTGGCCCCTTCAGGTTTTCCATCCTGAACCACGTGCAATCTCCTCTGGCCAAGCCCTCCAACACCTGGGCCACCTCCCCTCTCCTGCCCTCCAAACACACACTCCCTTCCTGGGCTGTGCCCCCACAGAAGACGCCGGCCTGCGGCACACCTGCGTGCACCAACTCACCCCCCTTGACCTGTGCCTCCCGCTGGGTGAAGCCCATATTTGCTCCTCTGAATATCACTGGCACAAGACAGAACCACTCTCTGTCCCTTTGTCTATTGTTCTGTATGAGCCAACCTCCTTCCGGATTCTGTGTCCCCAACTAAAATGAAAGCCTTCAATCATGCACGCCTGTGAGGACGGGACGTGCTGAGCCGCACAGGGGTGCCCTTGATGAACCGACTTGCCTGAGCTGCCCTGGGCTACAAAGGCAGCCCCAGGGGGCGCCTGTTCAAGTGTCTGAAGACAGGTAAAATGAGTGGGACACGGCTCCACCGGACACCCGGGTGGCCACCAGCACAGGACCTACTCTCCCTCTCTGTCTGCAGGTCCTCTATCTGTAAACTAAGGGTGGTCTCACAGCATCAAGGCTGTATTCTGTGTCTTAAAGGGCAGGCCAGGGCCCAAGAACAGTCAGTCGATACTGAGGACTTTGTACCGTAGCTGTAGGGGCTCTGTTATTTCTGCTATGAAAGCTTTATAGGTTCCACAACCCTCTGTAAAAGTCAAAGCAAGGACACTGTAAAAGTCACAAATTCACCAAAATTATACAACATCAAAAAACACACTAATGTAGGTAATCCCATTTTCTCAGATAATTGCCTCTATCCCCAATGTTTATAAAATATAAGTACCCTCAACTGACAGAGAGTAATTCGTAGTTTTTTAATTTATTTAGCATTATATGGTGAATCTTTAACAGGAAATAACTGTGCCAGGTAAAGAAAACCCAGAACATATGCCAAAGCCTCCCCAGTTCAGTATAACCATATTCTTAAGCCCACAGGAATCATAAATACATTTATCACCATTATTAACAGCATCTCTACTGGCATGCCTACTCTGCTATAGAAACCAGAGAGCCACAGATGTCAAAAAGAATAAAAATAAAATAGAATGAACAGGTCAAGTGTAAATACCTTTAGCACGAGTGTTTTCTAAACACGTACACATCCTTGGCTTTCCACCGCCGAGTGCCCTGCCCCACCCCCATCCCAGTAGTCAATGTGAAAACTGGTGGCAAAACTCTGTGACAGATTGAGAAATCACAAATTTAACCATGAAATAAGCCTAAAGGCCCATGATTGCATGCATGAAGGAAAAACAAAGTCCCAGAGAGGTGACAATGGTGGTGATGGCAGTGATGCTGGTGATTACTAGTGATGATGGTGATGACTGTAATGATGGTGGTGCTGATGGTGATGATGGTGGTGCTGATGGTGATGGTGATGATAGTGGTGATGATGGTAATGATGGTGATGATAGTGGTGATGATGGTAATGATGGTGGTGCTGATGGTAATGATGGTAATGATGGTGGTGCTGATGGTGATGATGGTGATGATAGTGGTACTGATGGTGATGATGGGGCTGATGGTAATGATGGTGATGATGGTGGTGATTATGGTGATGATGATGATGGTGGTGATGGTGGTGTTGATGGTAATGATGGTGGTGCTGATGGTGATGGTGATGATAGTGGTACTGATGGTGATGATGGTGCTGATCGTAATGATGGTGATGGTGATGATGGTGGTGATTATGGTGATGATGGTGGTAATGATGATGATGGCAATACAGCAGTATACTGGCTAACATTCACTGAGTATATTCTAGGTACTGGGCCATGAGCTAAAAGCTCCATGTGTTCAGACTAATTTATCCCTCAGGACAGTTTGATGAGTATAGATTATTTTCCATTTCCCTCAATCAGGGCTTACAGCCCAGAGTCCTCCCATCCACCAGGCGCTGTTGCGGAGTTGTGGGGACCGGGGCCAGCCTGGACCAAGGCTGGGGCTCCGCAGCCCTGTACAGCCTCTCCCCAGCTCTCACTCAAGAACAGTCACAGCTCTCTCGGGACCTGAGCCTGCCTCTGCAGATTCCCTGAAGATCACAACACCCAGATTGGACTTCTCTAACAGGCCTGCACATTATGATACTGGCTGGCTGGAGTTAGGATAGCTCCTGAAAACCTCCAGCCCCAAGCTCCACGTAAGCTTTCATTTTATAGACTTGTGACAAGGGGCAGAAGCAGGCAGGTGGGGTTACAGAAGTTGAAACCTGGCAGTTAGCCATTGCAGGATTGCTGGGGGAAGTTGTGTGTGGGGAAGAGAAGAGGGAAATTTTCTGAGCAGGTTACTGACCTACGTGACCTTCTGCAAGGCCGGATAGAACCTTTACCTATCTGCAGGTGGTGGCCTGGATATCTGGGCCTGTGCAGGCCACTTATCTGTTGTTACATTCTTCTGTGTAGCAGAGCAGGGGTTACATTTTAGCCTACCACTTTAGTGACTTTTATTCTTCTAACACATCATCACTTTCACAGAGTACAGGATAAAAAGCAGGCCGACCACCTCCATTAGTGAGCGTGAAAAAGGACTTGCTGAGCTCTAACCTCATTCAGGAAAAAGCAAAAGGCCAACGTGACTGTTCTCACTGAGCAAAACCCACTCCAGCCCTGCAGCCCACTTAGCAGATGGAAACGCAGAGCCTGACACCCTGGGGCCGTGTCTTCCTTCTCAGACGGTCGCAGCACCCACGCCGCCTGGCCACGCTGCCTGGCCACCCTCCGCCACCTCTCTGTACAGGTAGAGCTCCTTTCTCTTCCCTCTGGGACTTTCTGAAGCTTCCCTCTACCGCCGCACCTTGCCCTAGACCTTCAGAAGGGGTTAAGCTCTCCAGCACAGCACCTCAAGCCCTGGGGGTCTGGTTAACTCACCTTGCACACTCCTCACCCCCTCCACATCGGCTCCCTCCCAGGCCCACCAGGAGCGGCTCCTGTGCGGAACCCCTCTCTGCGCTCTGGAAAGGTGTGGATGTGCCCTGTCTGTGTCCCCTGTAGGGCTAATTTCTAGAAACCAACAGCCTGTCCTTGGGTCTCACAAACCCTACACCCTGGCCCGGTCTGTGTCAGCCACATATACTCAGCGTGGCCCACACTTGTCAGCCCTATTCTTATCCACCTGAACCAGCACTGGGTTCTGAGGAGACTTGGGCTGGAAGTAGCCGCAGCGTGCAAAGTCAGTGTACAAAGTCGGCTCCACAGCCTGGTTTCTAGGGAAGGAACCTGTGACACACAGGTCACTCAGGAAACACTGGGTAGGAAGAATCAGGGCATTACACACTTCCTTTGAACTTGATCCTAGGGAAGAGGCCGGCTCCTGACCCAGGGCTTGGTGAAGCCACAGACACAAAGTCAACTATACCGTTGTGAATACCTCAACAACCAAATCTACCAAGAGTACTAGCGGGAATTTGGTGCCAGTAACCACAAACAAAAGACAAATGCATCAGGCGGCGTTACATAGCACCGGAGGTGGATGCTGGGTTTTCTAAATGCTATCTCCAGAAGGCGATTGGCAGCCACTGCCAAGCACTGCCGCAGGTCAGAGGAGTAGACAAGCACAGGCTGCGGGGCAGAGGCCTTGGGCAGATCGAGGTGGGCGGAGCTCAAGTTCAAAAACTGTCTCTTGTTTTCGGCAAGCTTCTAATAACACCTAACACAGCAGGTCCTCTGATACTAGATGACAGGTAGAAGGAAAAAATAAGGAGGGAGAAAGAGAGAGGAAAGACAAATAAAAGAGAGGGAGGGAAGGTAAGTAGGAGAGAGAGAAGAAAGGGAGAAAAGGAAGAGAAGGAAGGAGGGTGAGAGCCTGGCTCTAATGGTGCTACTAAAAGTGTCATCTTGTAAACCAGGAAGCGAAAGACTTATTCACCAAAAAATAAAAAATAAGAAAATTGCTGAAAGAACTTCTGAGACAAAAGTAGAAAAACTGATGTTCACTGCGAGGAGGAATTAGCCCCACCGAAACGTCAGTGCCATCCACTGTGATCTACAGAGTCCACGCAGCTCCTAGAAAAGCCGACTTTCTACAGAAAGAGAAAAACCCATCTCAAGGACCCCAGAATCTCCAGAGCAACACTGAAAATGAGGAACAAAGTTGAAGGTCTTGCATTTCTTGATTTAAATGTTTAATTTTAAATCCTGATTTAAAAATGACTAACCACAAAGGTACAGTAATTAAAAAAAATAAAAAACAGTCCAGGACTGGCATAAAGAGAAATACACATCAATGGGATAAAACAGAGCTCAGAAATAAGCCCTCACATAGAAGGACCAATAACTTCAACAAGGATGCCAAGACCACTCAACGATGGTCTTTAGACTTGGCGACAAACGGTGCTGAAGAAAGTGGATATCCACTTAAAACAAAAGTTAAACCCTCATATCTAGTCACAAAAACTAACCCAAAATAGATGAACGACCGAAACAGAAAAGTGAAAATTACAAAACTCTTGGAGGAAAAAGGACATTGAATGCCAATGATTTCTTGGTTATAATTCCCAAAATACAGCCAGCAAAAGACAAATATCTCAGTTGGACTTCAACAAAATTAAAAACGTTTATGCATCAAAAGATACTATAAGCAAAGTAAAAACGCAGCCCACAGAATGAAAGAAAAGGTCTGCAAATGCCGAATCTGGTAAGTGATTGGGGACCAAAATATATAAAGAATAGCTACAAATCCACAACAAAAAAAGGATTTTTTTTTTTTTTTTTGTGGTACTGGGGTTCCTGGAAACCCCTCTACTTCCAGGCTACACTCCCAGACCTATTTTATACTTTTTTTTTTTTAATTTGGAAACAGGGTCTCTTAAGCCAGCACGGCTGGCCAGAGCGGCTGGCTTCGAACCTGCGCCATCCTATTTCTGCCTCCCAAGTGCGGGGATTACAAGCGTGCGCCACCACACCCGGCCAAAAAAAGGATTTAAAAATAGACATTTCATACAAATGGTCAGTAAGCACATTAAACAATACTAAACATCGCCAATCACTTCCAAAACTACAAGGAGCCCTCACTTCACACATATGAGGATTCTTTATTATCCCTCCTCTCCAAAAAAGCAAGTCTTGGCAAAGGTAGAAAGACATTGCAACCCTTGATGTTGCTGGCAGGAATGTAAAATGGTGCCGCTGCCGTAACCAACAGTGAATTGCATTAAGAGTGAATTCCAGAAACCAACAGTGAGTTCCGGTGTGATCCGGCAATCCCACTTTCAGACATACACCCAAAGAAGAGAAAGTAGAGACTTGAGCAGATGTCTGCACATCCCTGCCCCATAGGTCACAAAAGCCCAAAGGTAGCAGCAACCCTGGTGTCTACTGACAGACACGTGAGTAAATCAGATGTGATGGGCACGCCATGGGAGTCATCTGACCTTAAAAAGAAAATGTCCCCAGGTTACACTGAGCTGGTCACAAATAGACACTGCCTGCCGCACCTGGGGTTCTGAGGGCGGTCAAATCCATAGACGCTGACTGCAGGAGGCGCCTACTGGGAGTTCCTAGAGTAGCCAGATCCACAGAGGAGGCAGGATGGTCCCTGCCAGCTGCTGGGGCAGGGGGATGCCGGTGTTGAGTGGGGACAGGACCTTACTGGGGAAGATGGCAGAACATTAAAGAGAGGTGATAGAGTTGCCCAACGTGGATGCGCTCATCCCCACCGAGCTGTACACTTCTAAAGGATTAAAAAGGCAAGTTTTATGTTATGTATGTTTTGCCACCTTTTTAAAAGGGACAATGAGTAAAACTAGAGGTAAATGAGGACAGCCCCCAGAGGACTGGGGACAGCGAGCAACCGGTGGTTCCCTGTTCTAACTCCACTGGGTTCCACAGCCTCCCCAGCCCAGACTGACGCATCAGGACCAAGCAGGAAAGAGACAGGAGTACAAACTAGGGGAGAGATCTCAAGGTCAGAGAGCGCATCCAGCCACAACGCGGGCAGGCCTGATGGGGCTCCCCACGCTCTAGGAGAAAGGGTAGTGCTTTCAAAGTCACCGCGTCCCATCCCTCCTTTTGGGTTCCTATCTTTCTTCCTTAGGAATAGAGAGATTTTTTGGCTGCCAATAGCATCCCCTGGGGCCGTATCTCAACCACTGTTTAGATATTAGAATCAAGAAACTCATCTGAATAATTAGAAAGGCAGTGGGCATGGGCGGTGAAAGCAACTGTCACGTGTTACTCAGCACTTTCTGCCTTTCGGATGGAAACAGGTGGCAGGGATGAAGATAAGAGCGCGAGGAGACAAGGAGAAAAGAGCCTTTTCTCGAATTCTAATTGAACCGAGAGACACAATTGAGAGACATTTTAATATCTTTCCTCAGAATAAAATATCACTGTATGCCTTATCCACAACGAGCCAGCAACTATCTTATTTCTATCTCGCCGGAAAGGTCACGGCGCCCAAACACACAGCCTCGTAGGAGGCTCGCTGGGCGGTGATGGCTGCTGCCTTTATTGCAGGGCTCTATTTTTCCGCATTTCCATCTTTCATAAAATCAGTGTTAGAGCAGGAAACCACTGGCCTCCTTCTGATGCGATTTTGCAAATCCACCCACAAATAAGAAAAGACTCGGCTGGCCTGAAAATTAGCTGCTTTGCACTGAACTCGGCTCCACGGCGAGGAGACACAGAGACAAGACAGGAGGAGGCTTTGATTTCTTTAATCGTTCTTCTTCAAGACAGAAAAGTGCTTGCAACTTAGGGAAATATATGCGAGTGTGGAAAGCCCCGGGGTTATCCCTCAGGCGACGGGGTCTTTATGGTGACCTCCCCCAGACAACCCACCTCCAGGTCCTCACAGACCTGGACCTGCAGGCCAGCCAGCCACGGGGACAGCAGTCCCAGGAACTCCAGGACAAGCACTCGCCCAGTGACATTCTCAGGGGCCACTGAGGACGGCCAGGTCGTCTCGGAAGGAAGTTTGAGCTGAGGGCGGTCCTACTTACGGTGCAGTGAACCCGGCAGGACTCGCACTTCCCCCACCTGCCGAACAGGTTCTACATAAACAGTCCTGAAAACGTGTACAGGCCTGGGGAGCTGGCCGGGTGGCAGCAAACTGGGTCTCTACTCGGAGGATGCCCAGGAAAGAGGAGAACAGGAAAATCAAGCTTGGAACCCCTCGTTTGTGATATGAGGTGAGACGGTTACTTTGTGACACCCCAAATCCACTTCAGAAGAAATGCTCAAGTGACTGGTTCTGCAGAAGAGGACACCACACTTTCTCCTCTTTTTTCACTAGGGTGAAATCCTTACATCTAGTATTAATGGTAACGATAAAGAAAGGGAAAGACAAAGAACATTCCTGACCTATTTTTCTTCATAGCACTGAGTCCCCAAATATATCTGTGTGTGTATCAAGTTTACCAATAAATCAGACACGGTGGTGCATGCCTATAACCCCAGCTCTTGGGAGGCTGAGACAGGAGGACTGCAGGTTGAAGGCCAGCCTCAGACACTTAGCAACCTTTAGCAACTTACCAAGACCCTGTTTCAAAATAAAACATAAATAGATAAAATAAAAAGCTCTGCGGTTGTAACTCACAGCTAGGAGGCCCCTGGGTTCAACCCTCAGCACCAACAGAAAAAAAAATTTACAAATAAAGCCAGTAATTAACCTAGAAAATGCCTTTGTCTCTGAGCAGGGAGCTCCAGGCAGAGGAAAGCTCACAGGCCGCCTTGCCTCCCGCCTCAGGCCTCGGTGCAGAACTCAGGCTGCCTGGGCTGGCCTGGCCTGCAGGCCCACTGCTCCTCCACAGGACAACCCTCCCTGTTAGGTGAGGTGCCTCCCACATGCTCTCTGCGGCTCCCTGCACACCTGGGAGAAGCCGCCAGACGCCTCCCACTTGCTCCATCTCAGTACTGAACGCCCTGTCCCGGGACAGGCGCCCAGGAAGTGTCCAGTGAGCCGCACAAGAGGGCTTCGCCAGGCACTTCCCAGTCTGCACAAGGCCCTCCTCAGGAGTCCTGTATCTTCCCATCTCTGCATCCCTGCCTCACAGTGCTGCCCCACACTGACACATACAGTTAAGAAGTCGGCACAGGAATCTAAGGTGGCAAAACTATGACCTGAATCCTAAATCCACCAGAAGACACCGCAGTGACGTCCGCCTTTGCGACACATTGTTAACTAAATATGAACCCGGGACCAGGCCAGAAGGGACAGCTTCCAGTGGCCTGCCAGAGAGGTGCGTTCTCATCCAAACCCCATGCCAGGAAACAGCCACAGCATGCAGAGAAGCCCTGGGGTACCCGTACACAGCCTCATTAGCAACCGGTGCACCCAGGATGGGGACCAGGACCCAGACACCGAGCAGCTTTGGAAGGAGGCTCTACCTGGAGAAAGCACGGCCTGGCGGCTGCAAAGCCTACCCAAGGACTCCATGAGCACTTGCGGTGAGCCTTCCCGCCCAGGAGATCTGACTGGGCAGATCAGCAAGGTCCTAGCAGCACCCACCTGGGAATAAAGAATCCCAAACCACTGAAGCCATTAGAAGCAGAACCCTGCGCCATAGGAGGTCACCCCCCTTTCCAACTGCCCTCCACACACGTGGGCAGCATCCAGCACCCCTAAGTTAAAAAGCCCCGGGCAGAACGTGAAGACAACTACATACAGGGAGGCTCCAACAAGTGAGAATACACACACGCGTTGAGTGCGCTTGCAGACATCTACAGATACACACATGCACACACACACAAACACGCAAACATACACACGCAGCTTCTAGTGGACATAGCTCAATGTGCGACCTCAGGTGGTCAGTTCTGTGCATTTTGGCTAATTCTCCACTCTGTGAACACAGAAAGGGTTTCAGAAAGCACACTCTGAGTTGGGTGTGGCGGTGCACACTTGTAATGCCAGCATTTGGGAGGCTGAGACCGGAAGATCGCGGTTCACGGACAGCCTCAGCTACTTAGGCCCTTTGAAACTCAGTGAGACCCTGTTTCAAAATAATGAATAAAAAATAGGGCTGGGGGTGAAGCTAAGAGGTAGAATGCCCCTCGGTTCCATCCCCAGTACTGAAGAAAGCAAGGAAGCAAGGAAGCAAGGAAGGAAGGAAGGAAGGAAGGAAGGAAGGACGGACGGACGGACGGACGTGCTGGTCTGAATCTCTACTACCAGGTTGGGTTTTGCCAACTCTTAGAATTCATAGGAATCAGACGTTCTCCACGCCTGGCTTCTTTGGATCAACATTCTGAGGTTCACACCTGTGTGTCCTTCTCAACTGCTGAACACTATTCCATTTTATAATTGCTGTAGACTATTCTACTGGTCTTTGTTTTTGTTTGGTTTTTTGGTGGTACCGGGGTTCCTGGAAGCCCTTCTACCTCCGGGCTACACTCCCAGACCTATTTTTACATTTTTATTTGGAAACAGGGTCTCCTAAGCCAGCGCGCGTGGCTGGCTTCGAACCTGCGCGATCCTCCTGTGTCTGCCTCCCAAGCGCGGGGATTACAAGCGTGCGCCACCACGCCCGGCCCTATTCCACTGTTTAATAGTTGAATACTATTCCATTGTATCAATACATCACAATAAGTTTGTCTGTCCTTCTGCTGGTGGACATTTTGGTCATTTATTTTCGATTGAGAGCTATTACAAATAGGTCTACAATGAACGTTCTGCCAGAAACCTGTGTGGGGGGAGGAGGAGGTACTAGGGATTGAGCTCAGGGGCATTCTACATCCAGGCTCCACCCACGGCCCTATTTTTTATCTTTATTTTGCAACAAGGTCTCACTTGGTTGATTGAGAGTCTCACTACTTGCCAAGGTTGTCCTTGAACCTGAGACCCTCCTGTCTCAGTCTCCCAAGCACCGGGATTACAAGCTCACCATGAACCTCTTTGTGAACGTGTTTTCAACCAGTAGGAATTCTAGCTTTGAGTTGTCCCCACTTCTGTAAAGCTCCACACGGCAAAGGCACAGGCAACAGCAGCACCCCCCAGGCTGGAGGGTGACCCCCCTCCCCCGGTCAGCTAAACTCAGAGAGGGAGGGGACAGCCACCAGCAAAGGCTCCCTTATCGCCAAAGAAACATTTGGTTTCTTTGCTGTTTGATGAAATTCCTCCTTGGTAGCGTTACATTACTTGGCTTTGATAAAAAATAAAATTGAAGATTAAAAAACAATCAAGCCCTCTTGGAGAAAAATAATAAAGCCGAGCGCATGTAGGGTGTTAATGGAGGAAGCTTGGTGGCTGAGCGAGATGCTGGAGGGAGCCCTGCCTGCAGCTCTCCGCTCCGGCTGGAGCAGGGATTCCAGCCCTGGCTCCCTCCCATGGAGCGGGGCTTGCCAGGCACCAGAGCACTTGGCCTCCTCCCTCTGTGCAGATCTGAAGCTTGTCCACCTCCTTCAGAGAGCAGGACCTCTGCTTACGCTGTTGCCCACCGTGCATTTGAGCCAAAGCAAGAGAGACGCATCCCCTTCCTCACTACCGACATCTTGTCACTCTCCCCAGGAGCATCATAGCCAGAGAAGGCCTGAGGTCACTCAGAGATCAGAGTCCAGGACCAGCACACACGCCCCTCTTTGCCCTCTTCTGTATCCAGAAATCCCGACAGAGGGCTGTGCTCGGGGGAGAGGGCTGCCGGGATGTGTTTGCATACATGGCTGCTGAGTGCTCCAGCTGCCAGGGGCTGGACACTGCTCTCTTGTTCCACGGTGGGCAGCAATAGCTGGGGCCCGGCCCAGACACACTGCTGGGGAGGAGAGGGTATGTCCACACTTGCAGGGGGCCAAGCAGAAACAGGGGGGCCCATCCCAGCGAGGAGGAGGCCGAGGCCCTGGCGTGGCTGGTCCAGGTGCCCGCCTTTCTAGTCTGCCTCATCGGACCTGAGGCTGACCCGGCCAGTGCTGCCAGGCGCTGCTGGGGGAGCTGGCTAGTGTGCCGCAGAACCTTCTGAGGACACAGACAGATCTTGCCTGAGCTAATTGCTTGATAAATGGGCGTTAAGTGGATGGAGTCCCAAAACATGGGAAAGACAGTGCATGGTGACTGAGGGATGTCCAGGGGAGACTGCCTGCACAGAGAGGCCAAGATCTGCTCATGAACCTTACATGACGGGGACCCCCAGGCACAGATCAAGGAGGCATATTAGATAAATCTGCAGGTCTTGGGAGAGGCTTGCTCTGCCTCGAGTTTAGTGTTCAAAAAGCCACTCAGCCCCAGGTCTGCCAGGAACCAGCACACGCCAGGACAGCAGGGGCCTCTGTCTCCATCACCAGCCTGGTAAACCACTCCAGGTAGAGCTTCCTGCTCTTGAATGTGGATGGGGCACCACGGGACACCCCGCCAGCCCACGGCAGCGTCTGTTCCCAGCAAGACGGGCTACATCATTTTCAGGACCCAATGTATAATAAAAGTGCAAAGTGTCTTACTCAGAATTTACATAAATTTCAAGACACTTAGGATGGCTATTATTAAAAATAATATTAATAAGTATTGAGAGGGACCTAAAGAACTTGGAGCCCTGGTGCATGGTGGTAGACACGTAAAATAGCGCAGACACCAAGGAGAACAC
>NC_137789.1:156043839-156088622 GCF_963383645.1 Muscardinus avellanarius | reverse complement strand
AACAAAATGCAAGTAACTGTTCCACTGGAAGAAAAGATGTTAGTTCATTGATGATTCATGCAAAAACACTATTTACTTTATCAAAGAGTAGCAAAACAATTGTAAAACAGAACAGAAACAGAGAAAATTCCTAGAGGGACTGACACAAAGGGTTTCTTGAGGAGATAAGCTACGGCGTGGTTTTAAAAGAAATAATGAATTAAATCAAGAAGGAAGGAAATGAATGGCCAATTTTCTTGTCAGCATTTACTTACCAGGCACATCGGGCTCAAAGGCTCGTGTATGTAAGTTCCACGGACCAGGAGAATTTATATTGGAAGTTATATAATCAGGATGATAGGTCCTTTCATAATACTATAATTAAATAATTTTGTATCATTAGGATTTCATTTTT
This sequence comes from Muscardinus avellanarius, assembly GCF_963383645.1. Classification (NCBI taxonomy): domain Eukaryota; kingdom Metazoa; phylum Chordata; class Mammalia; order Rodentia; family Gliridae; genus Muscardinus; species Muscardinus avellanarius. The sequence continues at coordinate 156,088,228 of NC_137789.1, read as the reverse complement.
CAAAAAAATCACATCGCTGAATTTGTGTAAGAGGATGCATTTATTTGTATGTAATTACTAGCTGAAAACTTCTGAAATGTAGCAATTTCTGATAGAGGGTATCTATGATTAGCAAAGAAAATAGAGTATCTATTTATAGTAATAAGAACATAAACTAGATCGTCTACACAGCAAACTATTTTTTTTCTTGTGGTACTGGGGATGGAAGCCAGGGACATTCTACCTCCGAGCTACACCCCCAGCCCTATTTTTTATTCTTTATTTTGAAACAGGGTCTCACAGAGTTGCAAAGGGCCTCACAAAGTAACCGAGGCTGGCCGGGAACTGAGATCCTCCAGTCTCAGCCTCCCAAGTGCTGGGATTACAAGTGTGCGCGCCACCACGCCCGGCAGCAAATTATTCTTTTTTTTTTTTTTTTTTACAATCTTCTATTAGATTTATTGGGTGTGTGATATTGGGGATTGAACCCAGGGGTATTCTACCTCTGATCTACACCCCCAGCCCCTTTTTATTTTTATTTTGAAACAGGGTCTCCCTGGGATCCTCAGCCTTGCAAGTACTGGGATTACGGGCTTGTGCCACCATGTCTGACTTTTCTTTTTTTTTAATTTTTTTATTGGTGCATTATATTCATACAACTTATTGGGGTAAAGAACTTGTGTGTACAAACATGTACTCATCGCTGATTTAACCCCTACCCAAATCCCACCCCATTCTCTCCCCGTCCCTCCCTCCCTTGCTTGGCTTGGTGATTCACTTCGATATGTTTAAGTACATTGTGAGCTTTAGAGATTTTCCTCTTCCCACCTCCTTTCTCCTCCTTTAGGTTGTCTTGTTTGCTCCTCTTTTCTCCCTAACTCTCACATATTAGGGAAAGCATCTGATTTCTTATTTTTTGTGCCTGACTAATCTCACTTAGCATAATGTCCTCCAGTTCCATCCATTTCCCTGAAAATGATGTAATTGAGTTTTTTTTGATGGCTGAGTAAACTTCCATTGTGTACATATCCCACAGTTTTGTAATCCATTCATCTGTTGATGGACATCTTGGCTGGTTCCATAGTTTGGCTATGGTGAATTGTGCAGCTATGAACATAGAAACCAGGATCCATGGTTAGCATGTAGTGTGGATTCCGCATAATAAAATTCAACTAGCCGGGCGTGGTGGCGCACGCTTGTGATCCCCGTGCTTGGGAGGTGGAGACAGGAGGATCGCGCAGGTTCAAAGCCAGCTGCGCTGACTTAAGAGACCCTGTTTCCAAATAAAAAATATAAAATAGGTCTGGGAGTGTACCCTGGAGGTAGAAGGGTTTCCAGGAACCCCAGTACCACTAAAAAAAAAAAAAAAAAATTCAACTAAACCACTGAAATAATTCTAACTAGACTATATTCAAGTTGTTGTTGTTGTTGTTGGTGGTGGTGGTGGTGGTGGTGGTGGTGTGTATGTGTGTGTGTGTGTGGTGCTGGGAATTTAACTCAATGACATTTTACCTCTGAGATACATCCCCAGATCTTTTTGTTTTTTATTTGGAAAAGGCGTCTTGCTAAAGTTTCTGAGAGCTGCACTAAATTGCTGAGGCTGACCACAAACCTGTGATCCTCCTGTCGCAGCCTCCCAAGTGCTGGAATTACAGGTGTGCACCACCACACCTGGCTTGAATTCATATTTTCTGATGGTCCCGGTGATGCTCTTCATGGCAGAAGAGCCAGTTCAAAATCCCAGGTTGTTGAGCCGGGCGTGGTGGCGCAGTTTGTAATCCCCACGCCTGGGAGGTGGAGACAGGGAGGATCATGCAGGTTCTAAGCCAGCCACACTGGCTTAAGAGACCCTGTTTCTAAATTTAAAAAAAAGTATAAAATGGGTCTGGGAGTGTAGCCTGGAGGTAGAAGGGCTTTCAGGAACCCCAGTACCACCAAAAAAAAAAAAAAAAAATCCCAGGTTGTTGTCGACATTTCTCTTTAGTTTTTCCTTGACTATCATGACCTTTCTGCTTCAAGATCACAGGTTGGTATTTTGTGGAATTTCCTTCAGTGTGGGCCTGATGGTTCTGGTGATGGGATTCACAGCACACACTCGCATCTTGGAGTCACAGACCCCACGCCGCGCTCCCCCTCTTCAGGTGGCCACAGTCTTGTAGGTCCCAGGCTGACGTTCCCTCTGACCCTTCACCCAGGTGGTATCTGCCATCTCCGCCCTGTAGAAGCTCCTTCTCTATTTGTAACTAAGAAGCATTATGTGGCCACATGACTAGAGATGGCATAAAAATCCTGCTCCTCATTACACTTTTTTCCATTTATTTCTATAGATGCAGACTCTTGGTTTCCTACCTTATTCAGTAATAATTATTCAGTATTCAGTAAATGGTTCTTATTCAATAATCAATTACTAAAATCACTTGGTTGGAGCCTCCAATTGTCCCAGAGTTGGCCAGTGCGAGCCCCTCTGCCTGGCGTCCGTGTCCTTTTGGCATTGTCCTGCCCATAATTCTGTAGATATTTTCTTACTTGGGGCACAGTCAGGACCCCAAGCTCACTTTGTTCTTTCCTTGGGCTAATCAAGGGCTCAGTCATTTCTCCAAGGGGTACTGGTTTCTTTTAGCCAAGAGTGTATTTATGAACCAATTTCTGGATGCTAGGAGTGCTCAAAGATATTGAGGTAACCCAGCTTCCAGGTCCTTTCAGTGAACAGAATTATGGAATATCTGTACACACATACACACTGGTAGGTTGGTGGATATATACATATATATACATAAAATACATATACATACATAATATATATATATTACCCTGTGTGCACACCAATGGATGTTTTAGATTTAGCAACAGACAGGATTTAGCTTTTTTTTAAAACCATAATTGTAAACTCCCTCTCTGACAGCAAGAAATATGGCTTCCGTAACCCTTAATATGTCTTTAGTCACAGCACAGTTCACAAAGGCTAAATTATGCGACCAACCTAGGTGTCCACCAACGGATGAATGGATTCTAACACTATGGGATAAACACACCATGGTATTCTACTCAGCAATAAAGAAGAACAAAATTATATCGTTTGCAGAAAAATGGAGGGACCCGGAGAACATTATGTTAAGTGAGAGCCAGTCCTAGCAAATGAAGACGTGTATGTCTTTTCTCATATCTAGGGACCAATGAGAATGCAGAGACTTTAGATAATGAAGAAGAGACTGCAGTGGAGGGATGGAGGGGCCGCGGGGAGGGAGGTGGTGGGGCGGGAGCACTGGTGAAAGAAATACTTCTACTGATGCTACGTACATACATGAAATGCCGATGCTGGTCTCAGTATCAGGTATGGGGACCGAGCGATGGGAGAGAGCTGGGAGCTCACCAAGCGCTGTGTATCACGCTGAACGACATTATGAGGTGAGAATACAATGCACCAATAAAAGTACTTTTTTTTAAAAAAAAAAGTATTGCCTTAGAGCCTCATTCTTGCAGGCTCTTCATCTGCCTCCCTGCCCCCACCCACAAGGAAGACACCCTTCTTCCCTGCTCCAGCACCCCGCTCCAGGCAGCCACCTTCCCCCCAACGTGTACACCAGTCAGGTGCCAAGCCTCTGCTCCTCTGGAGCTCCACCCACCCACAGGTGTCTACACGTAGCACAGGTGTCTACATGCTCGACCAGACCAACGGGCTTCGGGATGGATTCCCACCCACTTCTGGTCTAATCCAGACTGCCTTAACTAGATACAGTGAGTCCTAGGTGGACCTTTTGGGGACCGCATAGTCTGGTGGTAATGGAGCCTCTTGGCCTGGCCTGTCCAAGGTGAAAGTGGCCGACAGGAAATGTGAGCGTGTAGCTGCTCCCCTGCGCCACAGGTCAGCAGCAGCCTTTGGGACAGGATGGCTTTGCCACTTCCCAACCCTCTCCCTGGAAAGTGCTGCCTTCCCTGGAGCCACCTGTTCTGCAGTCAGCTGAAGACAAGATCCAGGGCATAGCTGCTGCCCGCGGTAGGTGGCGTGCAGTGGCCCTGGTACATGTCACCAGGGGTTTAAACCTGCCAGTTGTCCCACCCTGTGCCATTGAGAGACCAGGGGACAGAGAGGCCCCTGTGGGACAGTGCCCTGACTGCAGGGCTGATATTCCCAATGTGATAAAGATGCTTTTGCCATTAAATGTCTGCGGGTGATGCTGAGTGAAGCGGATGTATCCAGGAATGTCATCACGAGTTGGTTTTGAGAGCTACGTCACGCCATCAAAATTGGAAATTGTTAAAAGCATCGTCAGTGTTCATAAACATTTAACATCTTATACTCGTGGTTATCTGATGCCCACACGAAGAATAATTTAACCATGTTGGCTTCCGTTTGAAAGGGTTTGGGATGTCTGTGCCCGGCCTGTCGCACCGTGCGCTCTCTGGCACGTCTTGGGAAGGCTGTCACTTCTCAGGTCTTCTCTTACATCTCGGCAGTAATGATATGGTTAGGAGGAACGTGCCGTGCTCCGAGAAATTAAATAAGTGTGAGCACATTTCACTCACAGGTTCAGATCTGTGCGTGTGAGGCCCGGGGTGTGAGCTTGTCAGCGTGGCTGTCTCTTTAGGCTTCTGTTTGTCAGGAATCACCTTTTATTTTGATAACAGTCACACCAGCTCCATCTCTAGAGGAGAGTGTGCTCCAGGCTTCTCCTCATGTATGAGAATCTCCCAGACCTGCAGAGCACTCCAGCACCTCCCAGGAGGGGTCCAGGGAGCACCGAGGCACACTTGGGTCTCAGCCAAAACACTGTGCCGATAATACAGAGCACTCCCCTCTTTGTTTTAAATATTTTTTAAAGTCCCTCAAATCCAGAACCCCCTAAAGCTTTTATTTCCCTCAGGAAACCTCCACTCTGACCAGAGGAAGTGGAGAGAAAGTTCTTCATGTTCAGTAAGCTCAAATCAGAACACAGGCCCTGGCCCCACAATCTTAACCCAGAAACACACCTTAGCAGCCATCTCTGCTCACCGCAGGGAAGCAGCCCTCCCCTCAGGGAACCACCCCATCCTTCCAGGGCAGCTGTTTCTGCCCATGTGCCCTATCCTCAGATCTCTCTGGGTAACCCCAAGGTCTTTGAAGCCAGGCACTAAATCAAATTCAACCTCAGTAGTACATAAGCAGCTGAAAGTATGAATGAATGAATGAATGAATGAATGAATGAATGAATGAATCAGAGTGCCGGCATTTGGGTGAATAAAGCCCGAGTACCAGGTGGTTATCACAGGAGCAATGGATACGAGTCCTTCGTGAGCAGCAGAGTGAGGCTTGGGAGCTGGTGGGAGGATGATGCCAGCCAATCAAGAGTGGACGTTGCTCCCAAGCATCCCTCTGCCCTTGCGGGGACTCTTAGATTCTTCTCCTGGCAGCTCTACCATTGGCGATACCCAGGAAGCATAGGAGCCGTATCTCTGCTACAAAGTCAGCTCGGGCACTGGCTGTCAAATGTTAAGACAAAAGTTGAGATCTTTAAAGAAAAAGAAGGCTGAAGACAGAAACAGATGATAATGCAGCGTATGGAGGACAGAGAGCCCTGGGCCACACCCGCAGTGGTCCACCAGGGTTCTCCCAGCCTCACCTCCCCAGACGCATATTGAACTGTACGATGCTAACAACAAGTCGCTCCATCAGTGAAGCTGCGTCCACCATCCTGAAGCCGGCCTGGTGCAGCCTGAAACGTTGTGATGGTAGGCTCTTTTTTCTCTCTTCATCGTGTGGAGTGGTTCTTTGGCCTCGGGCTTCGTTCCACAGAGCCGGGCGTTGGAGGCTCTCCAGACTCTTCTCTCCTGTGCACAAAAGAACTGGGCCAAGAGGGCAAATTGGGACCAGCAAAGTTTTTTTGGACTTGTTCTGGCGACAAGCCTAAAAGGCCATTAAAGCTAAAAGCCATGTAATTTTTTTCTGCTGGGCAAAGAATGGAGCGAGGGTCTGGTTCTACTTAGGAAGTAAGATTTCTGCTTTTGTGGGACGTTTGTGGCAGACACAAACCATTTTTGTGTTTTCAGTTTAAAAATTATTTCCCCAGTTACGCTAGGTGAATAAATAATTGTGTTCCATTATGACAGAAATAGTCATTTTGTCCACATAAGAGAGCTTCGGGCAGCTTGAAACAATAGACAAGAAAGCTGGGTATCGTAAGTGCTAACTTTTCCCGGTGTGTATCTCTGAGGAATGTTAAAGAATAAAGACATCTGGTAAAGGTCAAACTCATGTTCTTCTTTAAGGATGGTGTTCGTTTGACATTTTGGTTGAGGAGAGACAGTTTTCTCGGCTACTCAGAGAGGAAGTAAAAGTTGTTTGATGGCAGCTGTAGTCACTGCTGTTAAACAAAGGTTCTGGTAGGAATTCCTCCTCTGTTCTAAATCACCAGGGACGGGCAGAAGGCTTCGTCTTTGCCAGATGAAGGAGAAAGACCAAGAGTGAAGAAAAATAAAATGTTTCCCTTTCCACGAAAAGGCAAAAGCAAAAACTCTTCTAAATGAAACAATTTTTGACAGATGTCTTTTAATATCACACACACACACACATATACCCAACCTGAAAAAAGACGTTTGGAGGAAAAAGGAGACAAAATATTGACAGAACATACTACAGATCTCAAATTGTGCAGGAACTCATGAGGACTAAGTGTGTTTGGATAGCTGGACCTCCCTGGACTACGATGGTCAGAGCCCCTCAGGATATCACTGTCCCAAAGAAGCCTGGACCTGGCTTTAACACCTCCAGACCCTCAGCCATTGGGACAGGGTCGTGGAGGTGCCTTGCGGCCCACGTGGTCACAATGCCAGGCTGTTGGTGCTTGGCTGGGTCAGCCCGCAGGTCCCAGCCTCCAAAGACCGCTGAGTGCAAGGCAGCACCCCTCCATGCGCCCACACCGCATACGCTGTAGGTCCCACTAGTGCCCATGCCTGATGTGTCTTCCTCTTACAAACTGTTCAGACCAGCTGACAAAGAGCAATGCCTCTCTCCTGCGCTTTGGACCAGACAGAGGAAATGAACAGTTTTCAGTTGGCTGCAGCTGCAACTCTCTCTACACAACGCTATCTTCCCATCTTGACCCTCCGTAGCCCTCTCGTTCAGACCACGGCCGCTGATGGTGGGCGGGCTTCTCTCTGAAAAAAAGCCTGGTTCACCTGCCCTCTTCTTGACACAATTATTCCGGCTGAGATAGTTTGTTACTTCCAGAGCCCTTATTATAAAACCTCTATTGTCCACTTGCTGCAAATAACTACACTTTCAAGTTGCCAGAAACATTCTTCTATATAAAAGCTACTGGCATATCTTCCTTTAAACAATAATCTAAAAATTATTTAAAAATTTATGAAAAGAATAAAGTGGAGAATAATTACTATAAAAGTAATGGCTTCAGATATATTTTTTTTCCTTTATTGGTGCACTGTAATTACACAGCACACTGAGGTATGAGGTGCTGGGAATACACATGCTCACAGCTCAGGGAGAACCTCCCTCCGATCCATCCCCCAACCTCCCCTACTGTACATTTCTCTGAGATCGGCATTGGTAGTGTAACATATGCACACAGCATTATTTCAAATTTTACCTTCTTTTTTGACATGAGAACTAAATATTTAATAATAAAAATTATTTTAGTTAAGTACAGGTATATCCCCCATACAATACAAAGAAATAATAATAACTATCCCTCTAAATAAATCTAACGTATAAGAAATGTTACCTTCTTTATATCTCTAGCAGGTATGATAGCACACACCTGGAATCCCAGTACTTGGGAAGCTGAGAAAAGAGATTCACAGGTTCAAGGCCAGCTTCGGCAACTTAGGCTCTTGACAACTTGGTGAGACCCTATTTAAAAGAAAAAATATATATGTATACACATACATACACAATATATATATATATATATATATATATATATATATATATGTAATATGTTGGTGTAGATCCGAGTTAGAACACCTCTGAGTTCAATCCCCAGTAAGACACACACACACACACACACACACACACACACACACACACACTAGTTTACTACAATGCCTTAAGAGCAAACCCTACATAAACTGTCGACACATCTGTATGTAAGGAAGGTTCTTTTCCCCTGTCATGACAGAAAGGAAAGAGCCAGAATGCAAGGATTTAAATGAACCAGTATTTAGGAATTGTGAGAACGTTTGTTTTTGGAGAGAGGAGAAAGCGACAGGAAATGAAAAGATCTCACCGCAACTAAAAGCGGAGAAGAATCAACTCTTCTGAGTGCTTCCCAAAAGGGCTCCCTTGCGATTTATCCCCACGGAAAGTACCATCTATCCGCCTGCCAGTGCACCGGGCTATGGCAAAAGGACAGTTGGTCAGTGCCTCTTCAGGTTGTATTTTATTGAGATTCCGGAAAGGTACATGTTATGTTGAACTCTAAAAACTATTTTCTAGCTGGGCGTAAGTGGCACGCACCTATAACACTAGTACTTGGGAGGCTGAGACAAGAGGATCACAGGCTTGAGACCAGCCTTGGCAACATAAAGAGATCCTGGCAACTTAGCAAGACCTTGCTTCAAAATTAAAAACAAAAAAGGCTGGCTCGAGGTGTAGCTCAGAGGTAGAATGTCCCTGGGTTCAATTCCCAGAGCACACATAAAATATATTAATTTCTGACTACAACTCAACCTGAAACTATGAATTCAAATGCATAAAATGAAATGTCCACTCTGGTTGACAGAGATGTGATCTTACCAATGTGCATGATCAACTCATATCACTCTCTTTCTTTTGTTTAAAAAAATTTTTTTAAGGCTGCGACAGGAGGATCTGGGTTCGAAGACAGCCTCAGCTACCACTTAGTGAGGCCCTAGGCAACTCATGAGACCCTATTTCAAAATAAAGAATAAAAAATAGTGCTGGGGGTGTAGCTCAGAGGTAGAATACCCCTGGGTTCCATCCCCAGTACCACAAAAAATATTTTAAGTAAATATTTATCAAGTACCTGGAGTGAGAGGGACATCAGGGGATTTAACAGTAAGTGGTATGTATGAACTCAATATCTACTTGGGGGAGTGTATAGTATGGTGGAGAATAAACAGACATGAACACACTGGGACGGGAAGCTAAATGAGGAGAGTACACGCAGGCTGTGTAACCCTGCCCTAGGGACCAGGAAGCCTCCAGGCAGCAGGGACATCTCAGTGAAGAGTCAGTGAAGCCGCTGAATTGAACCAGGCACAAGGGGGATGGAAATGATGGAAAGACCCCAGGCTGCGAGAAAACAACAGGTGTGAAAGGCCAGGGACTCAGAGCACTTAAAGAAACCAGAGTATTTGGAGGTGATTGCAGCAGAGGTCAGACAATGGAGGAGAAAGAGGTAAAACGATGCCTCTTTTCAAATGTCAGAAAGACAGTCCCGCAAAGGAGAAATTAGTTGTTCTGTGAGCTTGCTGGTTCCAGGAGCAGGTGGAAATCCCAGTGAAGACATTGACTGAAAGTAAATTATCACAATGGCTTCTACTTAAGTGTTCTTGGACCATTGCAGCCATGGTGTTAAAGCTTTTATAGGCATCCCCCCATTGGATCATCAAAACAACCCTGTGAGGTAGAGATTACAAGATGACAGGTAGCAAACAAGTTAAATCAATGAGCCTAAGGTCATAAGATCATTGGATAGGACAGGGCAGAGCGAGGCTTCCAAAGCCCATGATTCCAAAGCGGGGGCCACGCTCTCCGTCACCATCCGGCAGCTGCTTCCTCATGAGAATTACGGTGCCACAGGGCCCAGGTGCTGCTCTGAAGTTTCCCATTAGTGAAGATACTTAACCATTGGGCTTGGACATCACAGAAAATTCAGGCCCAAGGAGAACCAGTGACCTCCTGAGGGTCTTCCAGTTGTAAGATTCAGGAATTCAACGATAATAGCAATGGTAGGATATACAACACCACTCTCAAAGGAGACCACCTTGTCTACCCTGAATAGGTGTGTGATGGGCAGCCTGCAAGGCCGCCTTCCTGGTGCATCTTTAAGAGAGGCACTATCAGTCTCCAACATTGCTGAAGAGTGGGCTAGCATGAGCACCGAGAGGGAGGCATAGTGAAATGGACCGAATTAGGGCAGCACAACCCTGCAATAAAGACATGCATCTTTCACAAACATCTGCTTTAGCTAATGCTGGCCTTGGGCAGTATTAAATTATGTATTCGGCTCTTAAACTATCACAGATTCCTGTTTCAAGCACATAATCGTGAGAAAATATTGCACCACCAGCAGAAACAAAACAGCTCTGCTCATTTTACATTAAAAATTTTCAGTGCATTTCTATAATAATTCTTCATCTTTCAAATTAAAGAGCACTGCGGGAGACCACATAGGTTAGAATGCATAGGAACTCTTTCCTCTTTATTGACTTACTAAAGAAAGGAATAAAAATTACCTTTTCACTCACCATTCAGTGTAGGGAATCCAGATAAATAACAATAAGTTACGCAATGAATTAGAGGCAGTGGGACCTCAGAGAACTTGCCACATAGGTTCCAAAGTCTTTGAATTGCCTTTTTTTTTTAATATGTAATGTTGTGTTCCTTGAGGATCTCAACTCTTTGACTTCTTCATGAGTATACTGAGCAGGCAGGATCTCATTCCTGCCTTAGCATTGTCTGAAAACAGGAAGACTCATAGTTCATTAGCACCAAGACTTCACCCATAATTCTAAAGAGATATTGATGATGAGGGTGAAGGTTTCTGTCTCAGTCAGCATTCTCACTGCTATGACACATAAGGCTGACCATGCACAACATAGAGAATGAAAGGTTTATTGGCTCACAGTTCTGGAAAACTCAGAGGTTTAGTCCATGTTAGGCCAGGTCTGCAGAGCTCGGGGCAAGGAGATGGGAAGCAGAGAGTGGAAGAGAGCGAGGGCTCTGCTTTCATATCATGGATGCCAGAAGCAAGAGCAAGAGCTATATATAAAACCCCCAAGGCCACACCCCAGGGACCCCTCCTCAACCAAGCCCTGCCTCCAACATGGATGCCTACTCTCCATGAGTTCTCAGGGAGCATTCTAAATCCAAACTACTAAATCTCAACTTTGACCTGTTTCTCAATACACACTGTCCCTTATTCCCCCAAGCACTACTGTGTTGCAGGCAGAATAGGAAGTAAGGAGGAAATTAGGCAGAGGCATAAGTACTAAAGTAGTAATAATAATAACACTGTAACTTTGGAGGCTGATAATACCTGTCCATAACTAAAAGCTTAGGCCTCCATAAGGGAACGGTTGATGTCTTCACTTTTAATCCCAAGTGCCTCACACCTGCCTCTCACTCAACATTTCTTCTTCTTATTTATTTATTTATTTATTTATTCATTCATTTATTTATTATTACAAGGGATTGAACTCAGGATCATTCTATCTCCGAGTTACAGCCCAAGCCCTATTTTATTTTTAGTTTGAAACAGGGTCTCACTAGGTTGATCAATCTCGCTACTTGCTGAGGCTGTCCTCAAACTTCTGACTCATTCTCCCCAAATACTGATTACAAGTGTGTGCCACCATGCCCAGCTTTGCACAATGTTTCTTAAACATGTCTGTGGACTTCTTTTCTAAAAGTTTGTACATATGTTCTCTGTTCTGCCTCCTCTCAACAAAACCAGGAAATCAGAGAGGTTTTTTTGGTTGCCGGCTCTCTTTGCCGAGGAAAAATTTGGAGCTAAGAACGCTGGCTCATGAGTGTCAAATCAAAATCCTAGATCCTCAGGGTCCAAGTTCAAGGCCCCTGCTGCACCTTCTCATGTGAAAATAGAAGACTGCACACTTGTAGCTTGACAGAAAGGTAGACTGAGTCTACCAACATCGATGCAGATCTTTCTCCTGCAAAGGGAGGAATATAATGCCCTGTTCTTTCTTTCATACTGATGGCAGCAGAGTGAGTGGGAAGCCAGACCTCTGGTATCACACACACAAGTCTGTTCCATCCCCCAGCTTAACCAAAGTCTTTGCCTTGGTCTAAATACTCTGCTGGCCTCTGCAAAACCACAGCTTGATCTTCACCCCCCTCTGCTGTAGGTTACACCCGCTTGCCTCAGCCATATCCTCCCCAATGAACCAGCCCATTATCCAGTGGACTCGTCCAGAAAATGCGCAGAAGCGAGACCTCCTGGTTCCAGAGGCACATCGCCCGCTTCTACAGTAGTGGAAACCCTACAAAGCATGCCCCGAGGTTAGGAAGGGACCTTCATCTCCATCTTCTGGAAAGACTTGAGCCGGAGCTTGTCCTGAATGCAGTCTCTCTCTCCAAATGTCTGGAAAGAATTGAGAGACTCTGGGCCTCGGGCAAGAGAAGCAACTGTTCTTTCCATTTTTCAATCCCATCCCTAGGCTCTGTCTTGGATGTATTAATCCCAAGCCAGTGGCAATCTTGACCAAATGCAGACTAGAGCTGACAGCAAGGCTCTGGTGGGGCTTAGCTGCTACTGGGAAGAACCATGAAGCTGGCCAGAAGGCTTGGGAGGCATAAGTGGACCGCAGGCTTTGTGGGGAGGCTGGACGGTAAGCCCAGTTTTACCAGCAAAGAACCCTTTGGAAGTTATGACCACCCAGAGGCCAGCCAGGAGGGGAAGAGGAATCCCTTGTTGGGCTCCCCAGGCAATGCATATAGTCTAGCAAATGGAGGACATGGTGGTGGGGCAGAAAGGGAGCCAGCTCTGGTTGAAGGAGAAGCCAGGGGCTGGCAACAGGCTGAGGTCACTACAGTGCAGACTGATTGGGTTTTGAGCCTTTATCTTGGGAAGAATAAAATCAGCATGCCAGGGGTGATGGTATCTGACCTCTGAGTCAGCAAAGGCAAAAAAAAAAAAAAAAATCCATGGAATTTGGGGAGCGGGGGGATTTGGAAAGCGGCCTTGAGCACCTTTGTGGTTCAACATGTTAGACAGCTCAGAAACTAAGAATCAGCACTTCACTTGCTTTTTGGTAAGCCTTCACCAACCTGGTCCAAGAACCTTGCCTGCACAGCAAATAAAATTTTAATCTCAAGTTCACTCACCTGAGTTGGACCACAAGTCAGGGTGGCTACCCAAAGCCATTTATCGAGATCCTCCTTGCATCTTTAGGAAAATCCATGCAAAGACCTGTGGTCATTGAACCATAAGAAATGTGACCGCTCTAATGAACAGATTGACAGGTAGCAGGTTGCATCTCAACAATGTAAAATAAAAAATAAAAACAACTTAGTGAGGTCCTGGGTTCAATTCTTAGCAACCCTAACTATTTGCAAGTAGAAATAACTTTTAAGCGTATGTTGTTTGGGGGAGTTATTTATTTTTTCTTGTGCTAGGGATTGAACACAGAGTCTCATGCAGGCTAAGCACCTGTTCTACTATTGTGTTGCATCTCCAGCCCCTAGTAAATAGCTAAAAAGATGTATACTTGGTTTAGTAATACTTTTTTTCACCCCAAAAGTCAAGACTTAGCCTGTAGATGAGATAAGGGTAAACCAAAATGAACCAGTTGAGAGGACATAATATTGGTATAAACTAAACAAAGAAAGCTAAAGAAAACAGAAGAGTGAGCCCTACTGCTTACAAAATATTGAGATATTAGAAGTCAAAATGTGATCTGAAAGGTTTGAGGGCTTACAGAAAAGTGCGCACATGTAGAAATATGGTCCCCAAGTGCAGCGAGGATCACAGGGCCTGGTATGGATGTTGTCACATTCTCCCAGTTCTCTTTTTCTGCAAACACTGCTGCAGTGTGGCTGCTGGAGACTAAAGCACAGTTCTATCTATCCCACAGTGTCATATCGGAGCCATTTTCTTCTGTGTCCAGGCATCTGAATTACATCTGCAATATGCCTTCGGGCATATTACATACAATTAGGATGTCTTCTTTAGTGGTTCTATTTTTTCCAAATATGTAATTTTGGCTGAATGATATTAAAGGACTTTAAAAAAAAGATATCATTACATTAACTGAAATTATTACTATTTTAATTTGCCTGCAAAGCCTTTATTTCAAGAATCATTTCTTATAACTTGTAGCTCAGTGGGTATCATAATCCTGATAGAATTTTAGCTACTTGATAGCCTGCGACATTTTGGAGGAATTATTCCCAACAGAAAAGCAGTTTAATGAGCACTTCTGGTACTAACTGTGATCAGCTATTTTCTATAATCTTCAAGTCCATGACTAAACCAGGGACTCATGCCATCTTTTTTAATGTAACACCTGGTGTTTTGTTTCTCCCCACTCCTGACCCCAACAATCAGCCTCGAGTCTCACCTGGCCAATTTATGGAATGGATGGACTACAGGGAAAGTGAGGAGCTGAGCCAGCTTCCTGATAAAACAACTTTCAAGATGGATTTCTGGAACCACCACCTTAAAGAGCAATACAGTGAAACTTCCTCTTATAATTTTCCACCAGCCGAGCCTTTGCCAAGAGGGTATTATTTGTTAGAGAAAGTGACAGGCCTGGGAATGCAGAAGGAAAGCTGTTAATAGCAATGGAAATATCTAACCACACTCACTATGTTAGCTCTTCAACTAAACCATGGTGTCAGCCCGGGACACAGCATTGTGTGAAATGCCCGGTGCCCATCCTCCATCCCCATGCAACATCTCTTTGGTCCAGGTGCTGCCTGGGATTTTCCCCCTCTGCTTCAAACACAGCCATGACAAAATGTGCAGTCAGTAATTGATATGTATTTTACAAATTAAATTATACATTAAAGAGATATTATACATTTAAAAGTATGGCCATACTAAAAAAATGAGTGAAGCATCCTTAGGTGCCAGACACAGAATTACAAGACAGAAGTATGTACTCGGTGATCTAAAAAATCAGCCGTATTAGTTTCCTATGGATGCTGTAACAAATTATTGAAAACTTGGTGTCTCAAAAGAACACAGTTGTTATCTTATAGCTTTGGGGTTCAGAAGTCCTTCTCTCAGTGGGCTAAAATTGAGGGGTCAGCAAGACGGATTCCTTTCTAAGGATCTAAGCGAGAGTCCATTTGCACACCTTTCCAGCTACCAGAGCACCGTGCATTTTGGCTGCCGGCCTCCTCTTCCATCCTCACAGCCAGCAGCACTGGTCCCTCTCATACTGCACCACCCCAATTTCCTCTTCCTCCTCCCTCCTCCGCATTTAAGGACCATACCCAGATAATCCACAATAACCTCTCTGTGTTAAGGTCAGTTGATTAACAACCTCAATTCCGTCTGCAAATTTACTGCCTCCTTTCCATGTAATGTAACCTAGTCACATCTTCCAAGGATTAGGAGATGGGCGTCTTCCTGGGGATATTATTTTGCCCACCACACTAGAAGACAAATTTACTCCGAAAAATAGAGGTGAAGCCGGGCATGGTGGCACAAGCTTGTAATCCCAGTGCTTGAGAAGCTGAGACAGGAGGATTGCAGGTTCACAACCAGTCTCAGCTACTTAGTGAGGCCCTCCTGCAACTTAGCGAGACCCTGTTTCAAGATAAAGAATAAAAAATAGGGCTGGGGGTATAGCTTGGAGGTAGAATGCCCCTGGGTGCAATCCTCAGTACCACTAAATAATAAATAAATAAATAAATAATAAAACATGGAGCTGATAGGGCAATCTCAAAATGACTTGCAGATGACGATATATAAGATCTAAAAACAACAACAGAAAAGGCAAACCAATTTGAAAATAAACAAACCATGAACCATTCCATGCATAGATAATCAGCAATAGAAAATGAGTCGATGAATATTGAAGCAGATTTGGCAAACTATCTCAATTCTATTCTAACCTCCTATTAGTGTGCTTTTATGGATTTTTCAATCCAGGTTAGAAAACTATTAAGCACTGCATTTCCAGGACTCCCTTGCAGCTAAAGAGCCAGATCTGACTTAGGATTGGTCAGTCGGGGTGCATTAGGTGTAGCACTGAGCTAGTGAAGGGACAGGAGGTGATGCAGGGACCCTGGCTCCTCTTGTGGATGGAGCAGGCACAGCAGGAACCTTGAGGGCAACAGTTCTGGCTACAATTTCTCATGTACAGACTGTAGCCTCAGTAGTAACTTTCTGGAGCCATGATTGCAGCAGCAGCCTTCAAATAACTGGAAGCAGCTGGAATCAGGGATCTGGATTGTTTCTGATTCAGTGCCTGTGCACAGCAGGAACCTTGAGGGCAACAGTTCTGGCTACAATTTCTCATGTACAGACTGTAGCCTCAGTAGTAACTTTCTGGAGCCATGATTGCAGCAGCAGCCTTCAAATAACTGGAAGCAGCTGGAATCAGGGATCTGGATTGTTTCTGATTCAGTGCCTGTGAACGCCAGGCTCTGAAAAATTGTGGAAACACTTCTCAAAGCCAGCCAAGAGAACCTGCTCCTTTCTTTTCTTTTTTTTTTTTCTTCTCTTTTACTTTTTTCTTTTTCTTTTCTTTTCTTTTTTTTTTTTTTTGTATGGGGGATGGAACGCAGGGGCATTCTACCTCCAAGCTACATCCCAGCCCTATTTTTTAGTCTTTATTTTGAAACAGGGTCTTAGTAAATAGCTGAGGCTGTCTGCAAACCCAAATCCTCCTGTCTCAGCCTCCCAAAGGCTGGGATTATAAGCGTGTACCACCACGCATGGCTGAGCCTGCTCTTTCAAGCCTTCCAATGAATGCTTGAATTCCTGGTTACCTGTGTAGTATCCCCTTTTTTATGGTACTGGGGATGGAATCCAGGGGCCTTCTACCTCCGAACTACACCCCATCCCTTTTTTTATTCTTTTTTTGAAACAGGGTCTCACTGAGTTGCAAAGGGCCTCACTAAGTAGTAGTGAGGCTGTCCTTGAACCATGATCCTCCTGTCCTCAGCCTCCCAAATGCTGGGGTCACAAGTCCTCACCACCACACCTGGCTTCTGTCTATTCTTTAAGAATTATTTTTATGTTGGCCAACTCCAAGATACTTGTTTAATTGAAATGAAAATATGAAAATATAAGACTTCCTAGGAAAGCATTTGTCTCTTTCTCACTGCCCAGTGACACTTTTAACATTGCAAAGCCACTTGTTTGTTAATAATTTAAACCAACACACAACTTTCATACCTGTTCATCAGAGTTCATTTGAAATGACAAGAAAATATTACTGAGTCCCCTGGTACCCTAGATGAGATTCCAGGCTCTGGAGCCAGACCCCCGGGGTGCAAATCCAGCCTCTATCTACTTTGCAACTCAGTGAGACCCTGTTTCAAAATAAAGAATAAAAAATAGGGCTGGAGGTGTAGCTCAGAGGTAGAATGCCCCTGGGTTCCAAAAAAAATTATATATATATATATATATATATATATATATATATATATATATATATATATATATCACAAGAGAATTTGATGAAGAGTATCAACTCCGGATGGCATGTCTCAGGGTAGCAAGAAAGAACCTGTTTCATCGATGAGCACTTTCTTCCAGATGGGGTACCATAAAGGAGAAGGCTCGAGACACATATTTACTCAGCTTTCTACTGTCTCAGGGTTCGATGGTGACTTGGGTGCCTTAAGTGGCTGTTACTTCTTTTCTCTCCAGGCTGCCTCATGCAGTGTTGGGAACTTTCTTACTCCTCCACACAGGGAATTCTTCAAGAGTGTGGGTGGGTCAAGGTAAGAACCTCTGTCTGTGCAGAATGTTGGTCTGTTTGTTTGCTTTGGCCCCTGCTATTTAGAAAAATAGTGATGGATGCTTTGATGTTTCAAGTGGAATCTCAATGGCTGAGAATCTACCCCAGAGAAAACTCCCCAGCTACTGCTAGCCTGACCCTCTATCTTCTTCCTACAGCCAGAAAAAAGCCCCTATTTCAAAGCTTTGCCCTCCCTCCATAGCCTTCTCACACGCTCCCTGAGAATAGAAATCGAGATTTATATACCTTTTTTCTCTTTTTCTTTCTTTTAAGTTCATGGCATGAACCCATCCAGAGAATGAGAGACTCCCATTAATGTTTCTGCCTTGTAATGATTTCTCAAGAACATTACATGCTGTTTGTTTTCTTTAAAATCGGTTTTCAACAACAATATATGTTGCCTCAGATGATGGCAAATAAATGAAATAGTTGAAGTAGAAAAAATTACATAAGAAAGAAAATTCTGGAGAATTTCGATTATCTAGTTGATATTCCTGTCTCACAGCCAAGTCCTTCAATGACAGGTCAGTCATTAAAGGGATTTACCTTATATTTTAAATTTATTTTATTTATTTTTTCTTTAATTTTTTATTCATGCATTGTAGTCATACATCCTAATGAGATACAAGATGGTGGAGGCATACATGCACACATCACCCAATTAGCCCTTACCCTATTCCTGCCCCATTCCCTCCCTATCCCTCCTTCTCATGTTTAACTTAGTGATTGACTTTGGTGTTTGTTGAAGTACATCATATGCATTAGAGAATTTCCTTCTTCCCCTCTCCCAGCCCCTCAGTTAGGATGCCTTATTTGCTCATCTACAGAATCTCCTTCTTCATCTAGAGTTCCTCCTATGACCCATTTCTTCCTAGCTTTTGCATATTAGGGAGAACATCTGATTTCTTATTTTTTGTGTCTGACTAATCTCACTTAGCATAATGTCCTCCAGTTCCATCCACTTCCCTGTAAATGAAGTAATTGTTTTTTTCTTTATGGCTGAGTAAAATTCATTGTGTACACATCCCACAGTTTTGTAATCCATTCATCTGTTGATGGACATTTTGTCTGGTTCCATAGTTTGGCAATGGTGAATTGTGCAGCTATGAACACAGATACGCATGCATTAGTTTGGTAGTTTGGTTTCCTTTCTTTTGAGTAGATACCCAGGAGTGGCATTGCTGGATCATATGGTAAGTTCATTCCCATTCTTTTGAGGATCCTCCATATTGTTTTCCAAAGTGGTTGCACTAATTTGTAATCCCACCAACAATGTTTTAGAGGTCCTACTTCTCCACATCCTCACCAGAATCTGTTGTTGTTTGTGTTTTGAATGATTGCCATTCTAGTTGGAGTTAGGTGAAACCTCAGGGTAGTTTTGATTTGCATCTCTCTGATTGCTATTGATGGTGAGCATTTTTCATGCATTTATTGGCCACTTGAATTTTTTCCTTCATGAAGTGTTTATTTAGTTCACTTGCCCATTTTTACATTGGGTTATTTGTTTTCTTAGTGCTGGGTTCCTTGAGTTCTCTGTATATTCTAGATATTAGTCCTCTAACGGAGGAGTAGTTGGCAAAAATCTCCCATTTTGTTGGCTCTTTGTTGAGGTTCTTGACAGTTTCCTTTACTGAACAGAAGCTCTTCAGTTTCATACAATCCCACACATTGATTCACCGTTTAGTTTCTTGTGCCTTTGGGGTTTTATTGAGAAAGTTTCTATCTGTGCCCATGTGTTGCAGTGTTGAATCTATGCCCTTTCCAAGGAGCCTCAAGGTCTCTGGTCTAATTTCCAAGTCTTTGGTCCATCTTGAATTGACTCTTGTGCAGAGTGAGAAAGTGGTATTAATTTCCAGTTTTCTGCATATTGGTTAACCAGTTTTGCTAATACCACTTGTTGAACAGGCTATCTTTTTTCCAGTGTATGTTTTTGGCCCCTTTGTCAAAAATCAATTGGCTGTAAGTGTGTGGACTTGTTTCTGAGTCTTCTTTTCTGCTCCATTGGTCTATGTATCTGTTTTTGTGCCAGTACAATGCTGTTTTTATTACTATGGCTTTGTAGTATACTTGAAAGTTAGGTATTGTGATGCCTCCTGCATGGTTTTTTGTTGAGAACTACTTTGGCTATTCTGGGTTTTTTGTTGTTGTTGTTTCAAATGAACTTAAGGATTGATTTTTCTATGTCTGTGAGGAATGATCTTGATAATTTATTGGGTATTGTGTTGAATCTGTAGATTACTTTTAGAGGTATGGCCATTTTCATGATATTTATTCTGCTTGTCCATTAACATGGAAGATCTTTCCATCTTCTAAGGTCTTCTTCAATTTCTTTTTTCAATGTTTTATAATTTTCTTTGTAGGGGTCTTTTACTTCCTTGGTTAAGTTTATTCCTAAGTATTTTTTTCTTTGTGGGAAATCCTGAGTAGAAATGTTTTCTGGATTTCTTTTTTAGTGGATTTATGATTGGTGTACAGAAAAGTTTCTGATTTTTTAGGATTGATTTTGTATCCAGACATTTTGCTGAATTTGTTGATCAGTCCTATAAGCCTTTTGGTTGAGTTTGTTGGGTTTTCTTAGTATTATGTCATCTGCAAATAGTGAAAACTTGAGTTCTTCTTTTCCTATTTGTATTCCTTTGATTTTCTTTTCTTGCCTTATAGCTCTGGCTAGAATCTCAGGTACTATATTGAAGAGAAGTGGTGAAAATGAACATCCTTGTCTTATTTCTGGTTTTAGGAGAAATTCTGAAAGTTTTCCCCCATTTAATATGATGTTGGCTGTGGGCCTATTGTAGATTGCCTTTATGACGTTGAGGTATGTTACTTTTATTCCAATTTTTTGCAGTGCTTTTAGCATAAATAGATGTTGGATTTTTGTCAAATGCTTCTTCAGTATCTATTGAAATGATCATGTGATTTTTGTCTTTGGTTCTTTGGTTCTGTCTATACGATGAATTACATGAATTGATTTTTTTATATTTGCTCTTTCTGCTTGTCTTCAAGTTTCATTGGCATGGATTAACTTGCTCTAGCCCTTTACCTTAAGTTTGTTACTATCTTTATTTGTAGGTGTTTCTTGCAGACAGCAGATAAATGGATTTTGGTTTTTAATCCATTTCACCACTTTGTGTCTTTTTATTGGGGAGTTGAGGCCATTTACATTCAGTGTGATTACTGAGCGATGATTTTTAATTCCTAACATGTTGAGATTTAACTTTTGTTTGAAATAGTGTTTGTTGTTTTTTGCTTAGCTGTTTGCTGGATGGAAATTCTTGTTTCTCTGGTTCTGGCTATGTTACTTATTTCCTTTTGCAATTAATCTCTTTGAGTATTTTCTCTACTGCCAGTTTTAAAGACATAAATTCTTTCAGCTTCTGTTTGTCATGGAAGATTTTTATTTCCCTGTCTAATTTGAGTGATAGTTTTTCTGGGTAGGAAATTTTTGGCTGCAAGTTGTTTTCTTTCAGAGTTTGGAATATGCTACTCCAAGCCTTTCTGGCTTTCATGACTTGGTTTGGGAAGTCTGGAGTGATTCTAACTGGTTTACCTCTGAATGTCACTTGATCTTCTTAAAGATTATCTCCTTGCCTTCTACATTGGACAGTTTGACTATTATGTGGTGTGGACAACATGTCTCTGATCTTGTCTAAAGGGGGTTCTATAAGTTTCCTGTACTTCTGTATCGACCTCTTGCTCTATGTTTGGAAAATTTTCTGATATTACTTCTTTGAAAAGATTGTTGGTCCCTTTGGTTTCACCTTCTTTTCCCTCTTCTATGCCAGTTATTCTTAGGTTAGCACTTTTAAAATGGGCTCATATTTCTTCAATGTCCAATTCATGCTGTCAGATTGTTTTTTTCTAAATTATATACTATGCATTCAGTTTTGGAGTGATCATCTTCTAGGAGCGAGATTCTATTCTTCATGTGGTCTAATCACTTGTTTATAGTTTGAATTGATGCCTTCAATTCAGTGATTGCATCCTTTATTTATTTAAGATTCTCTCTAAATTCTTTTCAGAAGTCCTGTATTATTTCCACAGTTGCGTTCCTGATTTGACCTTCTGGAGATCTCTGCATTTCTGTGTTGTCAGGTTCGTTTATTGTGGTGTTGTGGGAGCTCATTGTTTCCTTGCTCTTCCTCCTTCTCATGATTTCAGAAGTTTGTATCTGTTGCTTTTGGTAGATTTCTCTCAGTCTCTAGGTGTCAACTGGTATATCCAAGGATAAGTTCTATTCAACAGTGAAGGTTGAGTGAGGAGGGAAGTGAAGTCATAAATGGAAGAATAGGGTAAAGCCTCAGATAGGACTGAATTCCAGTATGAATTTGGTAAGGCAGCATATACTAGAGATTAGAGATAGTGACAATATAGTAGTAGTCTCGT
The DNA here is from genome assembly GCF_963383645.1 of Muscardinus avellanarius. Taxonomy (NCBI): domain Eukaryota; kingdom Metazoa; phylum Chordata; class Mammalia; order Rodentia; family Gliridae; genus Muscardinus; species Muscardinus avellanarius. The sequence continues at coordinate 156,066,247 of NC_137789.1, read as the reverse complement.
AACCAGTGTAGAGTTTTTGGTATAGTGATATGAAGTGGACTTAATATAAGACAAAGAAGAGAGAAGAAGAAAGAAAAAGGAAATAAAAAAGAAGAAAGGGGATAGAGAGAAGAGATTAGTTATGTGCAAGAAAGAAGCTTGAGAGAGGGTAAAAAGACAGGCATACATACTCACACAAAAAAAGAACAAAAAACCAAAACAATCTCAACAACAAATTAATGCAACTATCCAAATAAATGACTATTCAGCAGACAAGGCCTCTGCAGTCTCTCTCTGTGCAGATACTGAGTGCCGCCAGCACCTTTCTTGCTGTTTTCTGAGTCTTTCTCAGTCTATGCAGATGGTCAGTATCGATGGGGCTGGATCTAGTGTTAAGCGCAGGTCACCCTCCACACTTTCCACAGATTTGGGGTCTCTGTCTCTCCCTGCCTCCGTAGGTGGCATATACCTCTGAGACCAAACTTAATGTAAGAGCCTCTGTTCTCCACAGCTCGGGCTGGGCTGGGCTGACTTCTTCCAATTGACCACAGTTGGGTGGTCTGTATTGATCCCGGTAATCATACTAGTTGGGTCTAGGGTTAAGGATAGGTTTCCTTCCACATTTTCCACTGATCAGAGCCTGAGCCTGTCTGAACCGTCACTATGTCCAACAGCAGACACTATCCCCACCTTCTCGGGAGTTTATCACAACTGCATCGGTCCCTGGGGGCTCCACGATGGGTGTTCTCTCACGGTAACCACAACTTCACTTAAAGTGTTATTTTTTTTTTTTTGAGGTACTGGGGATGGAACCCAGGGGCATTCTACCTTCAAGCTACACCCCACACCTATTTTTAAATCTTTCTTTATTTTTTGAAATGGTCTCACTGAGCTGTAAAGTGCCTCGCTAAGTAGCTGAGGCTGTCTGCGAACCGCAATCCTCAGGTCTCTGCCTACTGAATGCTGGGATTACAAGCATGTGCCACCACACCCAGCTACTTACAGTGTTATTGAGTGCACCTCTGGATCTTTGGAGGGCATGGGGAGCTCAGCTGCAACTGCTGCAAGTTGTAAACTCCACCCCCTCCTTCACCAAGTTGAACTTCAAAGGCTCAGACCCAGAGAGCTTATCACGGCTGTGTGAGTCTCTGGGAGCACCGTGCTGGGCGTTCGTTCTCCTAAGGGGACCACGGCTTCAATTATGGTGTTATGGAGCGCAACTCTGGATCTCTGGAGGGTGTGGTTAGCTCAGCTGCCACTGCTGCAAGCTGTAGACTCTATCCCCTCCTTTGCTGGGTTGAACTGCAAAGTCTCAGACCCAGGGAGTTTATCACAGCTGCAGGAGTCCGTGGGAGCGCTGTGCCGGGCTCTCTTCTGCAGAGATTGCAGCTTCATTTACAGTTTCGGCGCGCACCAGTCTTAATCTCTGGAAGGCGTGGTGGTTTGGGCCATCACTGCTGCAAGTTGTAGCGGTGTTTGCGCTGGAGGAACTGATGACTTAGAATTCCAATGATTTGCAGCTGCTTACTTCAGATCCTTGAATATTTTCCTGATTGTCCCTGGAGTCAGGTGCAGTGAGGCAAGATTGTGCCGTTGTGGCGTCCCTGGCCACGAGGTGGGAGGGTTTCTTTTCTGGTGTTGAGCTCTGCTCTGGATCCCTGGAGGGCGTGGTGAGCTCGGCTGCCACTGCTGGAGGTGGAAGTCACTCTTTGCGCAGGAAGAACTGATGGCTGACAACCCCGATGGTCTGCAGCTGCTCACTTCAGGTCCGTGGTTATTTTTCTTTTCATCTCTGGAGTCAGGTGCTGTGAAGTAAGATGGCGCCACCACGGCACCTGTCGGCAGAAGGTGGGTGAATTTCTTTCCTGCTCTCTGATTGGTCTTCTAATATTCTTTTCCCCTGTCCTTTGTACCTATCATCTTTATTCCTCTACCAGTAGTATTTTCTGGCTTTGTAGAATGCTGTTTATGAGGCAATGTAGATCGGGTTTTACCAGGACTGGTATGTGCTGCTTTTCTCAGTCGACATCTTCCTGGAAGTCCTAATTTTTATTTTAATTAATTTGTTTTGGTGCTGGGGATTGAACTCAGGGCTTTGAGCATGCTATGCAAGCACCGAACCACTGAGCTACATCCCTGGTGTAGTCATTGATAAGATCTCAAGCATCACCATCACTAAGTGACATTAGAGTGGTACTTATGACCTTGACTGTGACTAGGGCTGGGAGGTGGGGTTTTTCTGGAAGGGGACATTAAAAGTGCATGTGCCCTTTACATGTTGCACCTAGATTCCTCCTAGTACCTCCTGAACTGTGGGAGGATGGGTTTTCCCATTCTATCCTAACTTGGGCTTTTTAGCTAAAATGCACTCCATAACTCAAATTTAGATAAAACCCCCAGAGCAGACATATGCAGAAATCCTCTTCTAGAACAAGATACAACTGAATAGGGTTCAGAAGGTAAAAAAAAAAAAAATGAGTATATGTGAGCATAAAAAAAATATATAGTTGAGCACTTAATTGGCCAACTACTTTCTATCCCTTCAATGCTCAAAGCTTCCTAGCTACTTGTGGAGTATTGTAAAGTCGAATAAATAATTTGACATGACTAGGTTCTAGGAAAATATGTGAGAGTCATTCAGGCAAAAAGTCAGTTTGAAATGGATGAAATTTTCCATCTGAGTGCCTCTACCAGGAAAGAATGTTTCTAAGAGTGCAATATTTTTAATCTTGTTTTAAAATAAATACTTTAATGTATAAATCACTCAATTGTAAAGGCACTTCAATTTTATTTTCCTTTAGTTTTGGGGTTTTGGAATTGTTCTGTGCAGTTCCAAGTAAAAGCCCTTAGATAAAACCTGCATGCTGCAAACCACCGTCACAAATGTGCAGGCACAACTATAAATTTATACAACACTCAAGCTGTTTGTAGTTTGCAAAATTTGCTAATAAAATGCAGAAGGAGAGTTTCCATTTAACACACTCTGGTACTGGCACCGCCTGTATATCTTGGGTGCAGGGAGAAGATGGAAAATTGCGTGTAGAGAGAATCTCTTGTGGTTATGACAGTTTGCTAATATCTTAATGACTGAATTATGATAATTATGAAAATCTTAGCTTTACATTACTTGTAGTGTGTGTCTCTGTGTGTGCGTGCTGTGTGTGTGACAGCCTTCTCAAGCAAACACGGCATTCTGATTCAGCAGCATTCAATGAGGAAAATTTCTGTGTTAATAATATAAAGTGGGTCTTGAGCTGCCGCATATTAATCAAATTCATTTAAGTACATTCATTAATTTGTGTGTATAACAGCCAAACTGGGAATGTAGAATTTGCTTAGTTTGCACAAAATACATATATTAATGAATGTGAAAACTTCAACATGAGTAATAGCTTCAAAAATATTTTCATAAAGCAAAATTCTAAGGGGATAATACTGAATAATCGTTTCCTTTTTAATATCTCTACTTTCATTTCATTTCGTGTTATGTGAATTTAAGTGCAAAAGTAAATGTGGGAGGAGAAAACAATTAAGAAATAAAGGGTAAGCCCAAAAGATTGCAAAGGAAAAAAAAGAGAGAATATAACATTGGGCAACGTTGATATAAAATCTTCTACCTCTCCTTCAAATCGCTTAATTTAAAAATAAGTTCAGAGCACTTCAGACGTGACCACATGTCTATGTACAAAGATAGATGGCTTTGAAACTAAATTAGGAAAGAGCCTTTCATTTCCTGTAGGGAGTGGAGGCAGGAAAGTCGGCCTCTGAGGGTGCGTCTGCCTCTCCTGCAGGTCTGAAACTCAGGGAAAACTTACAGATCTCCACCTGAGTCAGAGCAGTTAGGACACGTCAACAGTCAGCAGACACCAGTGTAACATATTCCTTTGCACCCTGGATGCAGACTGCTGCAAAGCCTGGAATCCAGCCTCACCCTCTGCACGTGCCTGGCCTGAAGTCCATGCTCAGGAAACACTGCATTCACTCATTCATTCATTCATGGAACTAGGGATAGAACCCGGGGTGTTCTGAAGTTGAACACCCTTCTCAAACCTTTTTAATACTTCTGTTTGTTTGGAAAGAGGGTCTTGCTAGGTTGCTGAGAATCTCGCTACATTGTTAAAGCTGTCTTCCAGCCCATAGTCTCCTGTCCCAGCCTCCCAAATACTGAGATTACAGATGTGCATACCCGGCTAAATATTACATCTAAAAAAACTAGTGCACAAAACAAATATGGTCAGAGTTAATAAGAGAGGTGTAAACATACTATTCACGGCTTCCAAGTGTGAACAACCCGGGGACTCTGGGAAGTTTGTCTGGTTGGAGTCTGTTAGCTGACACTGAAGCCCCTGAAGGCAGGACCCTCTAGCTCCTTCCTCCCCCGCCTGCGGTTGTTTGTGTCTAGCAAGTGTGTGCAGAGACTCCTAGCCAGCAAAGCCAGGTAAACAGAGGAAGGGAAAGTGGGACTTTACAGGTCACACTGGGGAAGCAGAAATGTTTGCCGTAAAAGGGCCTGTTCTGAGGACCTGGGTGTCCCATGGAACCCTCGCTCTGTGTGATTTTGTGATGGGCAGAGGACGGCAGTGAAATCACTGAATTTAGCCTCAGGCAGAATTTGTTTTTCTTATTAATTATAATTAGGAGGTATCAACAACTTTCTGACTGTGTTTCCTTGCCAAAGTTCAGAGCGGTACATCAGCCCTTCCCACTGTTTTCCCCAGAACCCCAGGGTTCCATGAGGCAGGAGGAGGTGAGGAGGTGGGAAAATTCTTAACTACGTTTATAAGACGCCTCTAGTTCTCTGTGCTCAGAGCTTGACAGTGTGAAGTAGGAGGGCCGGGGTCAGAGAAGTCCTGGCTTGAAGACACCTTCCGAACTTTTGCAAACATTCTGCTTCCCCAACTGATTTATATACAAAAGCAAATATCTTAGCCGGGTGTGGTGATGCATGCTTGTAATCCCCGCGCTTGAGAGGCGGAGACAGGAGGATCGTGCAGATTCGAAGCCAGCCGTGCTGCCTTAAGAGACCCTGTTTCCAAATAAAAATATAAAAAATAGGTGTCTGGGAGTGTAGCCCAGAGGTAGAAGGGTTTCCAGGAACCCCAGTACCACCACCACCAAAAAAAAAAAAAAAAAAAAGCAAATATCTTGTAGCATTTGTTAACATGTCATGAGACATTGCCAGTACAGCCTATCTACAATTCCTCTGCTAAAAATTCTCTGGTGTCCTGATGGCCTTGGGAGTCATAAAACCTTTGCTGGGACTCAAAGGGCATGACTGGTCCCCACCTGGCCTTCCGCAACACCTGTTCAGATGAGTGAGAATCCTTCCTGTCGGGAATCTCTGGGCTCCAGTGTTTCCATCCTACTCTGTCTCCACCCTCACCATCTAAGCATCCCTTCTATAAATGCCCTGTCCTATCTTTACAGAGACTGATACAAGAGGGTTCCAAGTTGCTTCTTTGTATCCACCGATGGTTCACCTGAGTCCTCAGGTTTCTCTCTCTTCCTCTCAAAACATTCCCTCTCTAATTTCTTCTGAATAATCCTATGCAATAGCTACTTTTTTTACTCTAAAAAAGCCATGTAGAACTGGGAAAGCCCAGTAGGGGAACATCTGCCTAGCACTGAACGCATCTGACACAAGCAAAGTGAAGTGCCACATTTGCAAAATTAAATGCTGGGTCCCGTGAGGTTGAATGTTATGACTCCAATCACTGCATTAATCCCAGTTACATTAGACATCTCCCATCTTATATGCAGCTTATTTTTCTTTCTTTTCCCTTTTCCATATATTCCTACTGGGCTTTTTTCCCACCAAGCTAATTATTTTGTGTGTGTGTGTGGTACTAGCACTTGAACCCAGGAGCAGTGTTCTATATCTGAGCTACACTCCTATTTTATTTTTAATTTTGAAACGGGATTTCACTAAGTTGCTGAAGGCCTTCCCAAGTTACTGAGGCTGGCCCTGAACCTACGGCCCTCCCGCCTCAGCCTCCCAAGTACAGGGATGATAGGCATGTGTCACCAAACCAGCCCACAAGGTAACTTTTGATTCTAAGATTATTTCTCAGGTTACTGAGCACAAGTTCGACTTCCTTATATATACTGTCTCTCACGAGGACGTAAAAAGCAATTGTTTCCACTAGTAAGTAAAGTACTAAAATTTATTAACTGTTCACCTAGTTCTGAAATAAAAATAGATTCAGATAATAACATAACCCTCACACCTATTTTCCAATATGCTTTCTTGAGTGGGATAGAAAGGGCCAAGGGTACCGCTGGTGGGCCAGGGATACTATACATCTCACAGTTCTCTGCATCAGTGATCTGGTCAAACACCAGAGTGCCCCCCACCACCCTGGAACCATCATCAGTCACCTCTGCCAGGTACGAGAGTGTTAAGAAATGCTAGTAGCCAGGTGTGGTGGCACATGCCTTTAATCCCAGCATTTGGGAGGCTGAGATAGGAGGATCGCGGTTTGCAGACAGCTATTACCGAGTGAGGCCCCTTTGCAACTCAATGAGACCCTGTTTCAAAATCAAGAATAAAACAAAAATGACTGGGGGTGTAGCTTGGAGGTAGAATGCCCCTGGGTTCCATCCCCAGTACTGCAAAAAATGTTCAAAACAAGAAATGTTACTGTTTACACACACTGTTTCATCCTTCTTGGACTCATTCAGAAACTCTTTGAAAATATTTTCTTTTAGCCGGTTGTGGTGGCGCACGCCTGTAATCCCCGCACTTGGGAGGCAGAGAAAGGAGGATTGCACAGGTTCGAAGCCAGCCGCGCTGGTTTAAGAGACCCTGTTTCAAAAATATAAAATAGGTCTGGGAGTGTAGCCCAGAGGTAGAAGGGCTTCCAGGAATCCCAGTACCACCAAAAATATATATTTTCTTTTATATATATTATTTGTGTTATATATATTATTGGTGCATTGTAATCATAGATCTTAATGAGGTACAAGATGTGTAGACATCATCATGTAGACATCACCCCTTTAGCCCCTCTGCGTTCCCTCCCCTCCCTCCCCTCCCTCCTTCCCGTGCTCTGCTTAGCGGTCAGCTCTGATGTGTTTGTGAATGTCCGTCCCGTGCACCAGAGCCTCTCTCTCCCCGCTCTCAGCTCCATCAGTTGGGTCACCTTCTTTACTCGCCGAGGGTTTCTCCTTCTGTTGTCATAATTCGCATGAAATATTGGAGAACAGTGCTGGAACCCGAAGGCTGGGCTCGAATCCCAGCTGTAGGTGCTCAGTAGTTACCCGGCTGTTGAGAAGGGAGTGGACCGGTGTCCTCGTCGATTCCTGTAGAATGGGGTGACACTGAGCCACGTCCCGAGCCTCAGAACTCGGGACCTGAGAAGCAAGGGCCTCCCGGACTGTGCCAGGCAGGGGGGAAAGGGGGGACCGGAGAGGCAGCCCCCAGGCCCCGATCAAAGCAGGCCCACCCCGGCCTATTTTGCAAATGGGCCTGCCAAGTAAGAATTCCTTTGAAAGAATCCACTGATGATAAAAAGAGAGGGTTGAAAGTGACGGGTACAAAAAGTGTGCATCGAAGTAATGACTTTAAATACGAAGTGATTATTTCAGGGCTGCATTTACCATGTTCAGACTGTGCCTGTGAGGACCACATCACCTGTAGGTGTGTGCCTGTAACGTAGGAATGATAGAAGAGGACCTCTGTCCCATGAAACCTTTTACTGCTCACAACAGTACCATGAAAACCTATGTTTTGACTCTGAAACAATGATGGCTTGCCCCCCCCCTTCGGAAATAAACATATCAAGTGATGCTGTTCATTAAATTGCATGGTATGAAGTAATACTGTGCGTGACACACACTCATGACCAATACAACCAAACATTAAGCTCCACAACGTGCGCTCTCTTAATTATTAGCTGTCATATTGAGATTAAATTGGGCATTAAATTAAGTTTAGGGAGAGATTACATTGTGACATGACACAGTAGGCATTGAAAATAAAAGGCAGTTATTCAGAATAAAATCACAGCATTGAGGATCTGAACACTTGCCTGCCTTCAAATTCAAATTTAAGTTTATTTTGGTCTAAAAATAGGGATGAGAAGGTGAATTTCGTCTTCTTAGTCCCTTGGTTTTGGAAGTCTTGGGACTATAGTCTTTTCGCTCATTGCCTGCAGCTGAATTTTTTTCCCCCTAATGCAACATGGCTGAATTTTTAATGCAGACACAGAGGTTTTCATTACTTTATACCATATTTTATCCTTTTATATGATCGTGTTCTCTACCTAGTTTCCATCTTAGTAGATGCATGACTTGATATTTAAGACAATTTATGAAGTTTTATTTTTCTCTTAATTATTTATACTGCTCTTCTCTACCCTTTGCATATTCTCTACCAGTAAAATATTTCGTCAAGCTTTAACATTCACAATTTATATTATGAAAATAGTAAAAAGATCTACTCTGCGGAGTAGATTGTCTTTGCCACACTGTAGAGTTTGCTATAGAAATTCCAACATGAAGCTCTATTTTTTTTTTTTTTTGTCATTCCTCCTGTTGGAAAACGCCCAGTGATGATCACCTTGTGTAGACAGACCTGAAATCACACTGTCAGTGCGCTCTTGCTCGCGGCAGCCCATGGGCTAAGCTTTGTGGAGCCAGGGCTTGAAGAGATCTCCCTGTGAATCTTTTTTTTCATGAGGAATACCTTCTAACCTGGGTGTGGTGGCGTATGCCTGTAAACCCAGTACTTGGGAGACTGACAGGAGGATGGCAGGTTTGAATCCAGCCTCAGCAACTTAGCAAGACCCTATTTCCAAATTTTAAAAAAGTGCTGAGGGTGTAGTTAGGAGGTAGAGTGCCCTGGGTTTAATTGCCAGCAACACACACACACACACACACACACACACACACACACACACACAGGAACACCTTCTAAAAATATAAAACAAGACCAAAAAATTGACCTTACCCAAAATGACCTAAAATATTTTCTTTTGAAAATATAAAATTCAGTCACCCCTTTATTTATATAATCCATCAATACTGAGAATGCTGTGCCAGACTTATAGCATTAATGACATTCTCCCAGGATGGAGGTACATTTTCACCTCAAACCTTCCTCCTTCTGTGATGTCCTAGGACGTTATTCAAGTATGTGACTTGTATTTAGGTCTGGGTTGAATTTTGAAAATTCAAAAACAGGAACAAATTCAGTTTCTGTGGCTCTCTTTAGAGAATTCTTTCTACCCCTTCAGGGGATGCCTGGTGGCCTCATTAACATAAACACTTTAGCCAAAACTAACTCAACAGGCCACAGGTGAATCCCATGACCAGGAACCAGGAACCAGGAACATATGGTGCCTCTGATAGGTCCAGAGCTCTGAAACCCAGGTCACTTCCCGGACACAGGACACCCAATGTATGACCGTTCAGAAACACCCCCAAACAGGGCCTGCCTGCAAAATGCACCCCCAAACCAGCAGTCTCTGCCAGAGGCTGTCGGTCAAGTGCCCAGGCTCCATGGTGCCACTGTAACTACAGCCTGGGGAGAAAAGGGCCACAGTGTTGGTCTCCAGACAGATTTCTCTGCATCTGACCCCTGCTGGGTCAGGACCCTGCCCCACCCCCACCCCTGTCTCTTGCCAGGTCTCCCCCTTCCTTCCCAGCTGCTGTGGGGGAGGTCTCTTGCTGCTCTGGGGCAGGGCTTCATGTCATGCCTCACAGGGATGGCCTCTGATATCAAGGCCAAAACGTCCGCGCTCGGGTACAACCTGAGGGACACATCCTGCTAAGCCCAAGTCCACAGCTTCCACCAGGAAACCATCCTATAGCGATTTTGCCTTGCTTTTACTATTTATTTATTTATTTATTTATTTATTTATTTATTGCAGTGCTGAGGATGTAACGAATCCAGGAACATTCTACCGTCCAGCTACACCCCCAGTCCTATTTTTTGTTCTTTATTTTGAAACAGGGTCTCACTTAGTTACAAAGGGCCTCACTAAGTAGCTGAGGCTGTCTGAGAACTGTGATCCTCCAGTCTCAGCCTCCCAAATGCTGGGATTACAAGCGTGCGCCACCACTCCTGGCTTTTATCTTTAAATCTTATTGGTACCAGGAGCTTAAACCCAAATAGTTTCTATTCCTGAGTCACACCTTGAGCCTTATTTTATTTTTTATTTTGAGACAGGGTCTCGCCAAGTTACTAAGGGCCTCTCACAAGTTGCTGAGGCTGGCCGTCAACCTGCAATCTTCCTGCTTCAGCCTCCCCAGTACTGGGATTACAGATATGCACCCCCACACCCTGCTGTCTTGCATTTATTTCTAGGTGAGACCGAGCTGCAAGAGTTAGGGGGTGGACAGAAGTGGTCCAGCACTGGGCTGGCAGCAGAGGCTCTGCCATTTGGAGGAAGCTGACTCTGACAGTTTTCCTACTTTCTATCAGCCTGTTTAATCCAAACAGCACCTTACAGCAGTCCTCCTGCCCAGAAGCAAGATGTGCTACATTGATAAAACAACCTCCACATCTCTACAACAGCAGCGGGACTGCAGACAGGTGTCATGCATACCTGCCCCAGTGCTCAGCCTTTACCCAGCCTCCCCTTCTCCGTCTCCAGCGAGTCTTGTCCCCTCGAGTCCCGGGATTCCTTGGGCACACAAGCAAGGTTGCTGGGGGGGCGCATGGCCCAGACTCGTAGGCTCTAGAAGGCTCTAAAAGGACTCCTGCCTCAGGAAGGAAGACTCCACAGCCAGCACCAGCTGCAGGCATCACGTGGGACGCTGGGAATGTGCAGGACCCGTGCTCAGTGGCTGAGGTAATGGTGATTGGAGGGAAGGAGGGAAATGGCCGCCTGGAAGTGGGGCTAGTTACTAACAGTTGAGTGAACCCACTGCCTGGCCTAGGCCAGGATCAGCAGCGGTATGGCAGCGTGAGGCCTGTTTCCTTGCAGGGCCAATCCTTGGGGCATGGCTGCCACCTGCAAAGCTGTTCCCTCAAGGCCCTCCTGTGCCTTCCTCTACAAAGGAACTGAGGTCAAGTTCAGGCCCTTTGTCAGTCCATCCCATTGACTGGGGTGCTGCTTTCCTGGGGTCACCATCTTTCCTACGCCACTTCCACTCAAATTCACACAGAACTACGCAAACAATTCTTTTTCTTCTCTGTCCAATCACCTTTTTAGAGTCTTTCAGTTATCTGAGTAAGAGTTACCCAGAGGACCTCTCTAGAGACGTCACCTCGCCCAGCAAACTAGACATGAAATATGGAATGTGAATATCCTGCCAATACAAGTTTTTAAGTGAATTCTCTCTACCCAATGTGTGTGTGTGTGTGTGTGTGTGTGTGTGTGTGTGCGCGCGCGCGTGCACGTGTACGTGCACTCACACTCATGCATTACTGGGGATAGAACTCAGAGGCATTATACCTCAGACTCCCAACCCTTTCCTTAATTTTCATTTTGAAACAAGGTTCCACGTGGTTGCTGAGGGTCTTGGTAAATCACTGAGGCTGATTTTGAACTTGTACTCCTGTCTCAGTTTCTCAAGTGGTGGATTATAGGCATATGCCACCACCCTCTTTTGTTTTTAAGGGAAACAAAATGATCTCTTTTTGGTGTTATAAAAAATTATTGCTGGCCGGGTGTGGAGATGCACACTTTTTAACCCAGAACTCGGGAGGCTGAGATAGGAGGATCACAGTTTCTCAGCCAGCCTCAGCTACTTAGTGAGGCCCTCTAAAACTCAGCAAGACCCTGTTTCAAAAAGAAAACAATATGGCTGGGGGTGTAGCCTGGAGGTAGAATGCCCATGGGTTCCATCCCCAGTATCACACACAGACACACAAATTATATATATATATATATATATATATATATATATATATATACACACACACACACACATACATATACATAGATGTACATATACATCTATGTATATGTATGTATATATAAATGTATATATACATATACATATATACAAATATATATACGTACATACACATATATACGTATATATACACATATATATACATATACATATGATGAAGGTAATTAATCACCCCAAGTTTAGGAAGAGTCACCCAGAGATAAAAATCATTGGCCAAGGAAGACAAGCGAGGAATGAGGAACGGGCTAGAACGGTATCCCAAGCCCTTTCTGTTTCCCCACACAGCGCCCCTCCTGGCATCTGTCAGAATTTATATCTACCAACTGCAAGTTCAAGCACTGCTTCCTAAATCAAAACAGTGAAAACTTTCAGAGGAAGCTCCAAGGCTGTCCTAAGTGGATTCGAATCAGTGGCGGCATCTCTCTGAGCAAAGCGTCCGTTTTATTCCCGCGACCGGCTGAGGAGGGGCTGCAGCCGAGGTGCAGACCGCAATCGGGCTGCTCTGATCTCTTCCCGTCGACTGTATTAAAGCGATTCACTGTGTCGCCCCTTTTTTGTGTCGTTGTCGTTGGGTCCAAAGGGTGTGCGTCAGGCTTAGAGATGAGTCCCCATCACAATGAAATGCTACTTTTCCCACGTTTTTCAAGTTTTCTTAAATGAAAGAACATGCCGATTTTCCCTCCCTCTCTCATGCCTTCTTCCGGATGCAAGGTCAAGTTTCCTTGTTATTACAGAAAATAAAAAGCAAAGATGGCTTCTGTGGAGACATTTGGAGAGGCCGAGCATCCCGTTTTATAATGAGAGGGTCAAGATGTTCGTACTTGTGACAACCCCTGTCTGTCCTGTTGTTTCTCTCTGGAAGAAGGGAGGCTGCTTTTTCTTTCTCTTCCTTGCCAGGCTGTTATTTGTCCGTGGAAGCTAGAAGGTGGTGCTGTTTAGCATGTAAATAAACCAACACTATTTCCAGTAAATAGCTCTGTCTAGCATTATCCACCAGCAGGGATGAATTCAATCCCTGCACTGGGCCGTCCTGTCCTTTTAGGAGGAAAAGGTGTTCACATGCAAATATAGAAGTCCTTTTTTACTTAATTTTTTTCTCCTGATTGCGTCCTTAATTTTTTTCCCAGTCCCTTCGCAGACAGCATTTCCGTCGCTAAGATAAAATTCCAAAGGCAGCCTTTGTGAATTAATTTACTTCCTGAGTCCAGCGTCTTATAGGTAATCAAATGAAGGACGTGGCTCGCAGATCTATTTAGAGACATGCTTCTGCTTCGCTGTTCTGGCCAGATGAGTGGGCACATGCTTTTGCATCTTGATTCGAACCCCACTGAAGCTGGTCATTATATTTGAATGCCACAGCACGTCTGTACCATTATTTAAAGGATCTTGTTCACTCACCCATATAATGATTGACATTGGCTATAACTTGATGCAATGTTACACTATTTTAATTCTTTCTCAAGCAATGTTATCTTTGATCACTTCCTATTCACTGGGAAAGAACTCTGCACAATTGCAATCCCACATTATGTTGCAGTGAGGATGCTAAACACCCCCCGGAATATAGCTATTCAAGACGATTTCTCCACCCTCGGGCTGCTCGTTAAAGGATGGCAGTTTCTAACTTTAATGAATAAGGTAGAGTGGAAATTCCACTCTTCTTTCAAAGAGACTGAGTTTTTTTTTTAAAGTGTTTTCTACCGCCTATTTCTTTGTTTAATTGGAAATGGTGTCCACTGCGACATAACCGCTACTACAGCTCAGTATGCAAAAGACTTCCCTGCTACATTTTCTTTTTTGTGATCTGGGTGTATATTTTTTATCAAAGAATTCCAGGAAAAGCTTTGTATCTCCCCTCAGAAAATAAAAATGCCATTGGTTATGCACAGTGCATTGGGTTGTCATCTTGTCTGTCCTTGGAGTGACGCCCAAATTCTTTGTTGTTGGTTTTTTTCCCCCTCTCTTCTTACCAAACACTGATTAAATATGTTCTTTTAACCCGGGGATATTTGTGGCAGCTTCAAAACCTCATTGAGAAGTTTAGCAAGAAAGAGCCAAGTAAGAAAGAATGACAGACCCCAGTGTTTAGGGAAAGCTGCCTCCTTTTCAAAACCCGGCAGCTAAAACCCAGCCAAACTTGGGCTCTAGTTCCCGCGTTTAAAGGCGTACCTTATCTTTATTCTTTTGAAATACCTCAAATGCGGTCCAAAAATTTCTATTTATCCCTGAGTGAATCACAACCAGAAAGCAACACTCAAAGAGAGAAGAGGAGGAATTGTAAGACTTTAAAAGCCCGAGTCTGGGGGAACTCAGTCACGCCCCCGAGTTGTTGAATTGGTGTAGAGCAAGAAACTGCACGGTGCTGCCTCTCAGCAACCCGCTCTCCTCCACTCCCAGAGTTAGGCAGGCCCCGAGCTCCTGGGCACCTGAAGAGTTCTCATTTGGGGAAGCGTGTGATGAGAGACGGGCTGGGATACCACCATGTGTGTGCAAACCCTGAAGGACTCCGAGGAGCTAACACCATCAAGGCAAATCCTTGCTCTCGGCAGCATCTATCTGGTACCAGTTCTGTGTGCAACAGTGTGCACACGCCCCGGGGGCGGGAGGGCCAGATTCGTGCATGATACAACCCAGACTGCCCTGGAGCTTTCAAAATTGTTCAGCCGATGCATCTAATTTCTGTGAGAAAAAAAAAAAAGAACAACAGAAAAAAATAGTTAAAACTCAATGCTTAGCTTGTGGGCTCAGTTAGCTTGGGACATGCTTATACTAAAAAATTATTCATTGTTATTTGAAATTCAAATGCAGCTGGGCATCCTGTGTTGTATCTGACAACCCCAGCCCTGAAATGGCGCTGTGTCTTCAGGAGCTGAGAGTTATGGCCCACTCCTGCCTTCTGTTAGCTAACACATGCCACAAGTAGCTGGGCAGCAGTTTATACATGCCCCCTCTCTAAGTACAAAGCACTCCATAGACATGCTTAAAAATCATCTTGCGCACGATCCCATGAGATAGGGCACTTTCACTCCACTTTTTGATGAAGAAAACGAATCTCAAAGACATTATCTGAGTTTCTGTCGTAATCGCCCTGGGCCATGCAGGACCCAAATCTCCCGATTCTAAGTCCAGCACTTTTCCACCACCCCATGGTTGGCCATATTGTCCCACAGCTGGTGGGCTTTCTCTGCTCCACAGAGCTCCATGTCTTTGGTTATTCTGCCAAGTTTCCTACTGGAGTGGCAACTTCCTGTCCAAAGCTATTTATTCTCCACTCATTGTCCCTGGCTAATGCCACCACCAGCCTGCTCAGAAAGGGAAGGACAAGGAACGACATTTGTGATGGCTTTTTTCCCCTCGGGCTTTTTCTCCTAATCCCATGTTTGAAAGTTCCCTCTGAATGAACAGGCACTTGAACCGAGGTTTCATGCAGCCAGCTTATTAAGCCAATCGAGGGCCTTTTCCTTGTTCCGAAAATCTTCATTTTGCCAATCATGCAAAATATGGATGTGGAAAAAGAACCTTCACAAGTTCAAAGTTATTTCTTAGTTTTCATTGTTGTATTTCTTGATGATTCAATTACCACTGTAAAAACATCCCAACCGTAGGAAAAGATAAGAAGCACAGTAGACACGTCTCCTGTCATTTCCTTTTTCTGCTTCTCAGAAATTGTCCTCGCAACAGATTAATATATAATCTCTCAAAGTTCCTCTCTGTTTACATGTGTATGCGCATTCTAATTATTTTACCAAAATGTGATAACTTCATCATGCAACTTGTTAAGCTCATTTGGGGAATTTTATTTTTTCCTTATTTCTTACAAAGAATAAATTTTTCACTTTTTTTCCTTTTTTTTTTTTTTTTACAGTACTAGAGATTGAACCCTGGGCCTCATGCATGCTAAGCAAGTACCCTACCACTGAGATACATTCCCTAGTCTTAAAAAAAAAATGGATTTCTTTATTTATGACTAAGATTTCCCCCAGTTTATCCTTTATCTGTTAACTTCGATCATGGTATTTTTTTTTTAATTTTTTGGTGGTACTAGGGTTCCTGGAAGCCCTTCTACCTCCGGGCTACACTCCCAGACCTATTTTTTATATATATATTTTTTATTTGGAGACAGGGTCCCTTAAGCCAGCGTGGCTGGCTTCAAACCTGCACAATCCTCCTGTATCCGTCTCCCAAGAGCGGGGATCACAAGTGTGCGCCACCACACCCAGCGATTATGGTATTTTTTATTGTGCAAAAGTGCTCAACTTTTAGGGAGTTTAATCATCCAGTTTTGTGTGATTTCTAGTTTTCTCACATTCTAGAAAAGCCTTCAGCAAGCCAAGATTATATATCACTCACTTCTTCTTCTAGTACTTTTATGCTTTCAGACTTTTACATTTTAAATTTTTGAAGCATCTACAATCTATTTTAGTGTAAATAGTGCAATAGAGATCTAACTTTATGTTTTCCAAATGGCTAGCCATCTGAGTTATCCATCATTTCCCCCATTGATTTGAAATGCCACTTTTATCATGTGTTGAATTTCTGTGTGTACTTGAGTCTATTTCTGGACGGCGTGTCTGATCTATTGACATTTCTCCCTAATCCTGAGTCAGTATGACACTTTTTAGAATGCTGAGATCCCAATACATCTGAATACCCGCTGGAATGAGCGTTCTCTCCGTGAGCTCTCGATGGCGCTGGGCACAGGCAGGTTTCACAGCTGAGTTTTCAGCCCTATTTACCATACCATCAGAGCATCACATCAAGCCCTTTTCCTTGACATTTTGATGGGGTTTTATTGAATATGCATGTCATATTTTAACTATAAAAATTGAATAACAGAAGATGACGGAGTATAAAGTATAGTCCCTGACTGCCACCCTGGTTCTACTTCCAATCCCTTTGCCCTGTGAGCAATTAGAAGTGTACCCTTCCAGACCCTGAGAGGCATATTTCTAGACTTAACAATACAACTATGTGCAGCTATGCAAAATAAATGGCTTGTTCCTGGGCTGGACCGTCAGCTGGCACATACCAGGAGAACTGTTAAATCCTGGACCAGTTCTACCATAACTGGTGAATACCTGCCTCCCTGCCTTCCTTGAATGTCTATCCCAGCCCCCAGCATTAATTATTATATCAAATTTTGCATAGATATTCAAAAATATAATTGGTGTGTGTGTGTGTGTGTGTGTGTGTGTGTGTGTGTGTATGCACACACGCACTATTTTCTGTCTTGTTTGGTGTTAGGATTATACTACCTCTATAGAATGATTTGGGAAAAGTCAATCTTCTTTTTCTTTCTTTTTCTTTCCTGAAAAAACTGAAATGTCGCAGTAGTCATGAGTTCTTTTGGCAAAACTTGGTTATTAAACCATCTGGGACTGTTGTCTTTGTGGGGAGGTATACAGTTTTGACCTCCTGTTACACTGAGGCCTCTTCCTCTGTTTGAACTTTTACTCCCTTTGTTGAGAAAATGGATAGTTTTAATTTTCCTACAGAGTTACTTATTCACAATATGAGCTATGGGGTCAGTCTATTTTGTCTATATCCTCCCACCACTGCTCTCCCATCTTGTTTTAGTAGACTTTATTTTTTTTATTATAGTTTTAGACTTCAAGAAAAATCAAGTTTCCATGTACCTTGCATCCAGTTTCATTATTAATATCTTACATTAGCATGATATATTTATTATAATTAATGAATCATTGCTGTATGTTATTATTAGCTAAAGAGCACCATTAATGTAGTGTCTGCTAATGTACTTTTCTATTCCAGGATCCCATGTAACAGCCACATGACATTCAGCTGCTGAGCCCCCTGCAGGCTGTGACTACATCTCCAGTTGTCTAGATTTCAGTGACCTTGATGGTTTTGAGGAGCACCGCTCAGACATTTTTTCAGGATGTCCCCTTATCAGAATCTTTTTCAGGATGTCCCCTTATTGGAATCAATCTGTTGTTCCATCATAAGATTGGGATTCTGAGTCACTGGGCAGAAAGCCACAGAGGCAGAGCGTATGAGTGTGTCCTGGCCACGTGATCTGCAGTTGTGGGTGTTGGCCTTGAAGGCCCAATAGCGCCTTCGACCTCCTCCCTCTCCACACTGTACCTTTGGAAGGAAGACACTGAGTGCAGCCCACACCTCGGGCGGGGCACGTCTGCCTCCCCCGGGACAGGGCACCCACCCACGATCTGCAGTTCTTCAGGTCTGTTTGGTCACTTGCGTGCATATTTATTTTCTACTTTGGGTCATCATCCAACACCGCTTTACTTCATGGCTCACATTGCTCCCGCTGCAGCACTTGGGATTTCCTTTTAGACAGCTCCTCTATCACTCTACCAGCCACCCCCAACACACACACACACACACACACACACACACACACACACGTTTCTTTGTGTTTTTGTTGTTGTTTAGTTAGTTTGCCTATTTCTTTTTGAGCTCTGGTTTATGTTCTGGTCCCCAAAGAAGCTCAGGATTGAATCTTGTCCCACCCTCAGAATCACCTTTCCTCCCAAGGACTCTTGATCCCTTTTGTTGGAGAATGAGATTAGGAAACAAGCTCTGGGTTCTAGGCATGCTCACCGCTTCTGCGGTGCTGTGGATGCAATAACCTGCCGTTGGTCATGGTCATTTTCACAGCTGAAATTTCCCAACAATTCCAGGGATGTTTCTAGGAAGCAGGCAAGGGTAAACATGGCTCCCTCTCCCTGTTCCCTGAGTGTCTCTGCAGCGAGGGGGAGACCTTGAAACTCTCCCTCCAAGACCTCCAGTCTCCATTGTATTAGTGTTTGACAAGAGTGACTCCATTCGGATTCTGCCTATGTTCATAGTACACTCAGCAGCAAATGAAACAGCAAAAGCAGGACTGACAATGTCAGTATTAGACAGTTTAAACTCTCAAGAAGGCTTGGGGCTAACGCTCTTAAATTCTTCATCATGGTATGGTCAGTTGGGAAGACATTAGAGGTCTGTTTTCCTATGACCTCAAGAGGCCTAAATTGAGGTTAAAAATTTAACTGTTCATGTTGTTCCCGTGGGGAAGGAAGAGAATGTGTCTAAGCAAAGCTAAGTTCACTGAGGTGCAGGCAATGCCACCGGTCAAAAAGTCCCCCTGCCCACAGCTGTTAGAGTTCCTTGAACATAATCTATATGGTGTGTTAAAAACCCCTTTCTAGAAGAAGTGTGCAAGCATTCTTTCACTGTGATTTTTTCATGTGTTTATGATTATATTTCTTTTCTACTATTTTTGAGTGTTTGCCCCATTTTTTTTCTTGGTTGCAATTCCAGAGAACGATCCATCTTACCAGCTACTTTCAAGAATCAGCTGTTGGTTATGCGTATCAAGTTTTCTGTTTCAGTGACTTCCAGCTTCATTCTTGAACTATGAATAGATTAGCCCTTGTTTTTACTGTTCTCTCTTGTTATAACTTCCTGAATTGCATGCTTAGTCACTTGATTTTAGTCTTCATCGTTTTCTAATATATGTGACAAAATTTTTTTTCCTCTACTAATATTATTTGGGCCAAATCCCAAGAACTTTAATCTGTCATACTTCAGATATTGTCAGTTTCTAAATGTGCTATCATTTCATTTGTATTTTCCTTTTTAATTCATGATACCTAGAAGAGTGTTTAAATGTCCAAGGTTTTAGAGTTATTAATTTCTAATTTCACTGAAGTATAATCAGAGAGTATTGTTTATGCTTATTTTTTTAAATAAGCATATAAGTTGAGATTTTATAACTTTTATAAGTTGAGATTCCTTTGTGACATAACGTATGAACACACACTTGGAAGTGTTACATGGTTTTGAGTAGAATGAATATTTTGTGTGTTGGGCATATATAGAGCTCTGCATATGTCAATTAGATTAGGATTATTTGTGTTAAATTATCTCATTCTATTTTGGTTTTGCCGGTATTGCTTTTGAGTTTTTATCCGTTTTTATGTTTCATAATTCTAAACATAAGAATTGGTAACTATGGTATTTGTGCAGTAGCGTGTTTCTCTAACAGGATTAAATATCTTTGTTCCAGTTCATATTTTTCCTCCTGACTTTCATTTGGTTTACTTTAATATTTTCACTAGCTTTCTTTTAAAGACTGTATTGAATTTATAATTTGTATAGAAAGAACTCACATTATAATATTAAGCATTGCTTTTTAAGAACAAGAAAATTTTTACTGGTTTAAGACTCGTTTTTCTACGTCTTCCTAGTTATTTCATCAATTTGTGGTCATTATAAGTGAGATCTTTTCTTCCATTATGTTTTCTACTTTGTGATTTTATTTTTAGTAAATCCAGTATGTGTATGTATATGTTTGTGGTGATACTGAGGATTGAACCCAGGGGCATTCTACCTCTGAGGCACACTTCGAGCCCTATTTTTTTAATTTCGATATGGGATCTTAGCAAGTTGCTGAGATTTACTTTGAACCTGCACTCCTCTCTCAGCCTCCCAAGTACTGGGATTACAGGCATGCCCCACCACACCTGACAGTAAATTCATTTATTTTACATAATAATTTGTGGCCAGACACCTTTTAAGTTATATTTATAATAATAGCTTTCAATGCATTTACTTGGGTGCTCTAATTATTAGACATAGCATTAAAATTAATAATAGTTAGCCTTTCCCTTTTTCTGCTTTATTTTCCCTTTGGATTTTCTTGTCATGTTGCACTGGCTGGTGCCTCCACTACAATGGCTAGAAGTGGCCATGGATACATTCTTGCTTTGTTCCTGTTTTTAAAAATAAATGCAAGGCACTGGCTTTGACATGGTAAAAAGGAAACTCTGGAGTTAGAAATATATTTCATTGCAAATAACTGAAATCTGGGTAATAAAGATCCAAACAAAAAGTTCATTTTCTCCATTAACAAAAAACCTGGAGGTAGAAGATTCGTTCATTCCACAGCTCAACCATGTCCCGTTCCTGTGTCTCTTGGCGTTTTCCTCCTGGTTTCAAGGAGACTGCAGCCACTCGGAGTACATCTGTGTTTGTTCTTTACCAGGAGTGCAGACACTTCCCCCAGAACCCCCCTTTCCCACAGATGTCCCTTTGGCAAGGGATGCTGGGAAACAGGAACAGAAATACAGTGATTGACTTCATTCACACTTTCGAATGTATTAATGAGAGTTGTGCAAAACACTGTTTTGAATTCTTTTAACTCCTTTTATGTCTATGGTTATTTTTCTATTTATATTTCTCATTTTCGTACTTTCTCACTTTTTTCTTGATTTGTCTAGCAAGTAGTTTATTTATTTTACTCTGGGGTTCTTTTCTCTAAAAAAAAATCAGCTCTTGATTTTATTTTTCTGTTTTTGTCTGCTAATTCACTCATATCTGTACTTACCCCTATTGATTCCTTACTTTTGCTGCTTGTGTTTATTTTGTTGTTGTTTCTCTACCCACTTAATGTAGATCCTAATCCATTTGCTTTCATTCTGTAGTGATTAGCAGTGAAAGAATTTTGAACATTTTTCTCTGCGTACAGCTTTAAGATTTAGTATGTGTTGTTTTTGTTACCATTATTTTTAGCTACTGTGTTTTATGGTTTTAATTTTTTTTTTTGGCCTAAGAGTAAACTAGGAGATGTTTGTACATTTGCTAATAGTGGAGCGTTCTCTCTCTCTCTCTCTCTCTCTCTCTCTCTCTCTCTCTCTCTCTCTCGCTCTCTCTCTCTCGCTCTCTCTCTTCTCTCTCTCGCTCTCTCTCTTTCTCTCCTCTCTCCTCTCTCCTCTTCTCTCTCTCTCTCTCTCTCTCTCTCTCTCTCTCTCTCTCTCTCTCTCTCTCCTTCTCCTTTGCTATTAATTTTAGTTTTATTGCACTGTGGTCAGAAAACCTTTGCCATTTTCTTGGAAGTTCCTGAGGTTTTGTTTGTTACTCAATTTTTATAAACATATAGATACTTAAAAAGGATTTGCTTTTAATTAAATTAGTTAGATTCAGTGGAGCTTTGTTGTGCTTTTGAATGTTTGCTTATTTGCTTATTTTTAGTCTATGGAAGTCATTAGCAACTAAGCAAAGCGGCGCACCATCTCCCTTGGTCATTTTGTTTCAGTTTGTCGTTTTATTGCCTGCAATTTTCACTCTGATATTAATTATTTTTGCATTTCAAGATGAAACCAATATTGATTTTCACCCCAGGTTTTATACCTCAGCTTTGTAATACTTTTCTTTTTTAATCCAACTTTGTTTAATATTCCCGTGGCAAATCCTGCTTTCTTTTCAATTACTGCCTGGAGTAAATGTGAAAGTTATCTGAGTCAAAATGGAGTCACTTATGTCAAACCAAAATAAAATGGAGTCAGGAGGTCTTGAGGGAAGGATGAGACCCACACGTGCCCACATGTGTGCACACGCATGCACATGTACACACACACACACACACACACACACACACACACACATCTATGATAAAAACCATCTCAAGGACTCTCTGAAGACTGCAACCTTCCACAAAGGTCACTGTCATCTCACACACAAAAAATGTCCTATAAGGACACTGGTCCAGCTGCGCGACCTTTGACAAATGTCTTGCTATTTATTGATCCTTGTAGCC